>NC_140452.1:445297-530297 GCF_963576455.1 Neolamprologus multifasciatus
CAGATCGCAGTCCCTCCACTCAGTGGGCGGAGGAGAAGATGACTCCAGCAGCAGCCGCAAACAACCCCCACCCAAACCTAAGAGAGATCCCAACACCAAATTGAGCAGCAGCTCCGAAACTGTGGATGGGGGTGGAGTTACAAGAAGAGACCACCAAGACACCAAAGAGAAGCTAGAACAGGCTGAAGGTGAGTCATTAAAACCACATGTCTCACATGGTGGAGATCTGGGCACCAAATTAGATCTGCAGGTTCAGGACTGATGTTCAGGTGATGACCACAGCAAGGTCTCATTATAAACATTGTTCATGACCTCCTATTGGTCCATGTGGCGTTGTTGAGGATGCTGCCGTGGCCTCAGATGGACATTATTCATAAGGAGAGGTTCAATGTGTTTCACTTCACCTGACTTTATTATTAAAGAAGTGTGTAAAGCCTTTTCTTAGACCTTTAAATGAAGACACTGTAGGGATCAGAATCGAGAACCAGTTCTCTAGAAGAACCGGTTCCTAGTAGTTGAATTCTTTGGAATTGTTCAGCTGCTTGTCTGTTGATCCCATCGATCAATTCTTGCACTTGCGCTACAATCAGGTGATTTGCGTTGTAGGAGGAGGAAAATAGTATTACAGTTTACAGCATGCATATGAACAGAACTTTTATTTTTATTGCACAAAAGGACATGAACGTGATGGTAAAGTGCAAACTGCATCCAGGACAGAAACAGCTACACTGTGTTGCTAACACAATCTCAGCAAACACCTGCACAGACAAGATGCTAATGTTGTCTGTCACTCTGGCTCCATGGTCAAGTTCACCAAGGAGCCAGAGTGACGCTGAGTGAATGCAGATCTCAGAACAACACTGCAGCCAAGTGAGCCGTTATTTTGGGGCTGCGGTGAAGCCAGCTGCCACTGAACTTCATCAGGTAACAAACGGATGAGCAGTCAGGCTGCAGCCTTCGTTTTTACCTGTTATTTGTTTTGTTTTTTAATATAGTTATATTGCGCCAAATCCCAACAACAGTTGCCTCAATGTGCTTTATATTGTAAGGTAAAGACAATAATAGTAATAATAGACAATAAGGGTTTTTATCTTTGTTTTGTGCTGTCAGCTTGGTGTTCTTACCTAAATACTAAGAGAACGATCATATGTGTGTCCTCTTTAGGTTAGAGATCTCTGTTGGTGTGTAGCTGAAGCTATAGGTTAATATTGCTAAATGGTGATCATGAGACTCCAAAAATCAGAGTCCTGGCCTGACAAGGTAGCTCTTCTGTGTTGTGCCATCCTCTTAGCCAGAGGTTGTTTGGTTTCCCCGATGTATAAATCCTGCCAATCCTCCTGGCACTTAACGACGTACACTATGTTACTCTGTTTGTGTCGGGGGACCTGATCCTTGGGGTGGACCAATTTTTGGCACAGCGTGTTTTGGGATTTAAAAAAAAAAAAAAAAACAAACGTCCAGATGAACAGAATCAACTTTTGGAGATTTACTTACCTAGATGATTGAGCATGCATCAAGACATGATCATGATCATTTTACTGAGAAATGCAATAGTATTAGTAATAGTAGAATTCCTTGCCCCCTGACCTCAGAAACATCACTTCTTTCCCCCTTTTTAAGCCCACCCTCAAAACCCACCTATTCAAGATAGCCTACTCTGTATAACTTCTCCATGCTCTTAAACTTTGTGTTATTATTGTGTTCATTTCCTGTTTTTATGCTTGTCTTATTTGTTCTGTACAGTGTCCTTGGGTGTTTTGAAAGGCGCTTTTGTCATGGTCCTGAGTCTGGTGACTCAGTGTTTTGTGTTTCTTTATTATGATCTTGTTTATTCTGATTGTGTTTTCCATTAAGATTTGCCAGGTTTTGTTAGGTTTCTGTTCTGTGCCTGCCCTAGTCCCACTTTTCTGTTTTCCTTGATGTCCATGATGTTATTATGTCTGCTCATGAGTCTGTCTGTTAAGTTCTGTGTCTCGTCAGTTTAATCAGCGTCAGCCGTCTCTCCCAGCTGTTTCTTCTTAGCTCTGTTTACCTCTTGTATTTAGTGTCTGCCTCTTCCCCTGCTCGTTGTTGTGTCATACCCTCACTTTCACTGTGTGTTCTGTTTGCCAGCCTGCCTGCCTGTTTAGTTTGTTCTTTATTCTCAGTTTAGTTCGTTTTTTGTTCAGTTGCTTTCCAGCAATAAAGCTGAATATTTTGAGTTATGTTTGCCTCCGTGAGTCCTGTATTTTGCGTCCTCTCTTCCTGCCTGCACACAGTCGTGACAGCTTTTACATAAAATGTATTATTATTAGTAGTAGTAGTAGTAGTAATGTAACCAGTATTGTAAAGAATTACTTACTCCTGGGAGTAATTAAGTTATGTACTGCATTCATTTTAAGAATTACTTTTTTCAGTAATGACCCCGACACGGATCGCAACAAAGAGCAGAAATACCTCCAACATCCACAGCATGTCATTCATGTGCATGAATGTAATGTCTTTGATATGCTGCTTAGAGATGGTGGTGACTTTCATAATGGAGTCAATGAAAACCAAGAAGTAATATTGATAATAGAATCCGATTCGCTAAATTCTTATCAATTCCCATCCCTAAAACTATATTGAAAAGCAGAAGATATTTTTATTGTATCCGTCTGAAGTAATTCTAGTTCTTCTGTCAGTAAGATGACTGAAAAAATGACTGCCCTTGAATTTGAAGTTTAAATAGTTCTCTAAGGAATTTGTAGCTTTCAGAAGGTATGGAAGAAGTGTTGTGACAGTTGTTCGCTCTCTGTCTGCAGCTCAATGTTTCCTGCACTCTGAAGATGCCTCCAAGAAGATGCCTCCACCTAAACCCAAAAGGAATCCCAACACTCAGCTCAGCACCTCCTTTGATGAGTGTTACATCCGTAACCATGGCAACAAGAAGTCTTCCTTGCAGTGGGACAAATCTTCATCCCAAAGTCAGAGTCCAGCATCCAGGGACACGGACGAAGAGGAGCCAGTTTACATTGAGATGGTGGGAAACATCCTGCGAGGGCTGAAAGGTCAGGAAGCAGAGGAGGACGACCAGAATGAATCGGTGTACGAGGAGATGAAGTACCCAATGCTGGAAGACTTTCTGCAGGACACAAATGCTGCCATCATTGACCCTGAAGCTTGGTCATCCCACGGCTCACTCTGTGACATTCCTCCACCTTTCCCAAATCTCCTGACTCACCGCCCACCACTGCTCATCTTTCCACCTGCCCCCGCTCAGTGCTCCCCAAACTCAGATGAGTCCCCCCTCACCCCTTTGGATGTCACACGCCTCCCCATGTTAGAAAACGTCTCCTACAGCAAGTCAGGCAGTGTTGAACAGCCGCAGAGCTCCACTCACTACCGCAAAGAACGAGACCGGGACATGCCCTCCACTCATACCATCACATCTTCTGGTCGCTCCTCAGCTCCACCTCTCCCCTCCAGCCTTTACAAGTCATCCAGCACCACGCACGGTGGTCACGGTTACCCCCGCAGCCAATCAGCATGCCCATCTCCTGTCAGCATGGGGCGCTCACTAACACCTCTGAGCCTGAAGAGGCCACCACCGTATGACACCCTGATGGCAGGAGGAAGTATGCCTCGCTCTTCATCTTCATCTTCATCATCTTCACACAGGGCAGGTGAAGGAGGGGCTAAACTCAGTAACTCCTCCTCCACACATGGGTCCATGCAGAACATGTCCGTGAGGTCACAGACTCCAACAAGTCCACTAGACGAACTCAACAACCTGTTTGCATCAGGTAGACAGGTGATGAAGAGGGGGTCAGGAGGGAGGAAGAGCAGGGAGGGTGAAGGTAAGAGAGTTGCAGAGTATTGCATCAACACCATATTATAATACCTGATGCACATCAAGGACAAGGTTTGGTTTTTGGGGGTGCTGGGGGACTACAAGTCAGAGCAAGTAAACCTGAGGTCACATTCACAATAGTGGCCCAATCCTTTAACAATGCAAACTTTAAACCTTAATACAATTTCAGCAGGTGAGACAAATAACCCTCCACCATGCAGTTGTTATGTAGGGGGATATTATCCACAGAGACCAAACCAGCTTGTGTGTCTGTCTGTAAGCATGTTTGTTTCTGCTGTGAAGTTTTAACATGGAAATCTATGGGGACTGACTCACTGCTGGAGCCCCTGCTGGATGTATGAGGAACTGTAAGTTTAGGGATTTGAGCCTTGGCTTAATTTTAGTCCCAGAGGTTGATGACTGGTTGCTATTACCCAATGGTGCTCATCCACACGTCTGAAAGAAAAGTATATTAAACAGTTTTGCAAGCTGTTGTGTAACACTGATTACACACTGCGGTTTGTTATCTCAAATACAAAGCAAAACCCAGTCAAACCATGTTTATTATACAAATTAAGTTCAGCACGTTGAAGTGTCCAGTTTATCTCCCACTCTAAAACTGTAAAAGACGATAGAAAAACAGTGTTTAGCTTGTGCGTCTTTATTTACACTAACATCCGCCAGCTTTCCTGAATGCCTCCTCAGTCTCTAATGGTCTTTGGGTCAGCTGCTCAGAAATATAATAAGTATAATAAATAAATATATGGACAGGTGAATCTGATAAATTGACTAAGAATAAAAAAAATCACTCATTTGTAGTCAAATATGAGAGAATACTCAAAAAGCTGTCATTACTTCATTCGGTCTCCAGAGAGACTCTCCACAAGATGGTTTTTTTTTCAGTTTCTCAGATTAACTATAGATAGATATGTCTATATCATTGATTTACAATATTTAAACACCATATACAGTTGTGTATGTGGTTTAACCAATGTGTATACATTTTCACAGTAAAATATGTGAGTACAGCTACTGTTACCCAGATCTGCTGAATGGAAATGGTGAATGTATTTAGCCAATTTTACCTTCAACTGCACTGGAAAAACACTGCTAAAACCTTAATTGTCTAATTCTATTGTATTGGGTATGATGGCATTAAATTAACAGAATATATGAACAACAGACAGTGACTATAGTTATTTTCTGCTAACAGTATCTTAATTTTTTACATATTTACAGCACCTAAATCTTCTAATGTACTGGTAGACAACCTACCAATGCATTAGGCATTTAGTTAGTTTTATCTGGGTGTACTGATAGCACAGAGTTTTATTTTTTAACAGCTTCCCTTTAAGAAGTACATCTCAGTCTTCTGTACTGCTATATCTCCATGGTGCAGCTAGGGCATCACATATTTCACATTAGAAAAATCACACAGCACACCAGCAAACAAAATGTCACAAAAGACATATTGATAATTTCCCCCACACACCAGGCATTGTGGAACTGGCTTGGTTTGTCCCCAGTTTACCTTCTTTGCTTTCTTCTGACCACAGCTCATGCTAGGGCCTTCATCTGGGTTGGGGTTTTCTCCAGGACCCAGGTCAGACAGATTACTTTTTCTTTATTTTTTTAAATATTTATCTTTGCTATTAGGCGCTGCATTGTTTTACTCACAGCATGAGTATTATGTAATTTCTTCTTCATCCTCTTCTGTTTTACTGGCAGTTGGCAACCAATTTATTTGGGGAGGTAGTTGCACTGCCCTCTAGTGGAAGTTATATTCTTGGATTTGTTGGATTTAATGGTTTTGATTCTCGTTATTGTTTTCTGTTTATGTTATAGTCTTAGTTTATAGTCCTTAGTTTTCTGTTACTTTCCCTTCCCCGTGTTCCACATCTAGTTACTCTTGTCTCTGTGCTCCATGTTCTCCCTGTCTTCTCTGTCTGCCGTGTCTCCTTGTTTAGTTGGTGTCTCCATGTCTTATGTTTCCTGTTTTACTTTGAAATTCTTGTGTCCTGTGTTTCAGTTTTGCTTCATCCCCGTTTTGTTATGTCAGAGGTTGTGTCCAAATTCATTGGCTGCATCCTCCTGAGGACCCGGCCTTCGCGGTCTACGTGGACCGGGTCCTCAGAAGGTCGGGTAGGCCGGAAGTAAACAGCTGTGGAATTGGACGGTCTATCTTTCTGATTAGCATCACCGCTGTCTCGGTGGAGTTTAATAAACTCGGCCGTCTGCTCCTTGCTATCTAAAATATAACGGGACACTGGAGTAAACTCTCGACTGTCTCACACTTCTGTTTAATCAGTTTTCTGTTTGACGTTTATTCAGCTGTGTGAAAACCACCTGAGGGATTAATAAAGTTTTATTTTATCTTACTTTAATCTCAGCCAAACCGATTTACTCATGAACAAATAAAACACTGAAAAAAGCCAAACAATAAAAATTTAGGTTGTCTAAGTCACTTATATATTACGTTTAACCTGAGTTGCAAAAGTCCGCGGTGATCTGAAAATGATGTGCCGGGAGTTGTGCCGTTCTCGGCGGCTTCAGTGACCCTCGAGCTCCCGGCGAGCTATCGAGCTGGTGGGTAACAGACGTCTCTGAAAACGTCGAAGCACTTTTGCAAATAAGTGATATCCTGATAAACCGAGCAGATATTTGAAGTTTAAACAGCTACATTTTTCGGCTGAAAATATGTTAAAAGTTTATTTTGTGACCCAGAAAGATTAATAACAGTCATTTTAAAACTTAGTAGCGGCCGCCATTGTTGGAAACTGGAGTTTGGCTGGGCCGCACTATGAATTCTGGGATGTGGTGGGCCACGAAGGACACATCTGACCCATCCTTCAAATTCGGGGAAAAGGCGGACACATTTGTCGGCTGCATTCGGAGGAGTCTACGAATTTGGACAGACTTTGGCGCGTTGCTGTGATGAAATTAGCCTACAAATACGGCCTCAGGAGGAAGCAGCCCATGAATTTGGACACGACCAGAGTCCCAGCTGTGTTTCCCTCCTGTTTCCCATTCCCCCGTTACTGCCTGGTGTGTTTAAGCCCTGTGTTTTCCTCTGTCCATTGTCACGTCATTAAATACTCCCTCAGTGCTGTGTGCACCCTCTGTGATGCTCATTCCCATTGTTGATTCTGGTCAGTTCATAGTTTCTAGCTTCTTTGTTTCTAGTTTCCTGAGTTCGTAATTTTCTATCGTCTAATTATTATGCTGTGTTCCTTGTATTTGGTGGTCGAGTTTTTACAGCGCAATAAAAGCTGCCTCCTTTATTTCACTCCTTGGTTTCTCATGAGTCCTGCATTTGGTCCTTCATCCTGCCTGCCACACAGCAAACCTTCACAATCTTGACTGATTTTCATTTCCCACACTCACAGTATACTGTATACTCCTAGATGGCAAATTTACTCTGGACCGGATCTGGCCCAGATGTACCGTAGGCTCTGTAATGAATCTACAAACTGGATCCGAATCAGAATAGCATAGCAGAATGGATCAGAACCAGATCAGGATCATAGATCTGGAGCAAATCAGTTCTTGTATCAGCTCATCTGGCCAGGATTCACTTTGGATCTGTTTATTGTGGCTTGTTGCCGTTTGTTGTGGTCTGTGTTGGGGAGTAACGGAATACATGTACCGCCGTTACGTATTTAAAATACAAAATATGAGTAACTGTATTCCGTTACAGTTACCGTTTAAAAAGTGGTATTTAGAATACAGTTACTTTGTTAAAATAAATGGATTACACGGCGGTACTTCTCTGTTTCATATTGTCGCGGGTCAGGACTGTTTGGGTGTTGTTTGACAGCTACGCTCTGTAGTTCCAGGCGGCAGCGTTATGGTTGCCATGGTTACAGGGTGACGCTCTCTCTGCGTGTTTCCTAGGTGAGAGAGCGCCTTTTGTTGTTGTTGTGCTAAGCTAATAGGCAGAATGCTACAGGTATAGCTCTAAAGAATGTAGCATCATAGGCAGTGTAGTTCGTGCTGCAGGGAGAATGGACTGCCATACCCGTTATGTGTCTGTGAGCGAGGGAGGGAGAAAAAGGAAAAGTACGAGCTGTCATCGAGCAAAAACGGGAGCTGGAAGCATGTAAATATAATAATAACCACTGCAGCCAAGAAGAGTGCCTGACGAGCCCAGTTGTAAGTACGCTATTAAGACTCGACTGTACACCGTGTTCGTGTTTTCCTCTGAAACAATAAGTTCCGTTGGAGCGGCCTTTCAACGCCTCTCTCTGTCTGTCGCAAGCAAAGTTGACCCAGACAACAAAGTAAAGCTATTTTTCCGCTATGAGCCCGACACAGAACCCACCGTATTAGCCAGAGGTCCCTTTACTACGGTTCGGTGCCGCGGACCTTCAGTAACAGTAATAAATCACAGCAATAGTACATTCATGTAGTTGTAAACAGCATGATAATATATTAAGTAATCCAAAGTATTCCGAATACGTTACTCTCATTGAGTAACGTAACGGAATACGTTACAGAATACATTTTGGGGCATGTATTCTGTATTCTGTAATGGAATACATTTTAAAAGTAACCTTCCCAACACTGGTTGTGGTCAGCAGTCCAGAGCAGACAACAACAACAACTGAGTATAAGTTAACATTGTACCTTCTAATGTCTGGTTAGAGTGTCTTAAAAATCACACTTTCTCTCTGATAAACAGTTGAATTAAATTCTCACACCTCATGAGAGTTTATTTACAAAGTGTTGGAGCTCCACTTCAAAGAAAGTTTTAATGCCTAATGACAGCTAACAGTGGAAAAAACAGCAGTTGCTGTCAAAAAATTCACCCTGTGACATGGATGGTTCTCACTTGGAATATTTAACACCTGATATAACACTGACCATGAGCAGCACAGCCACTGCGCAGTAGTCCAACACAGTGGTTTACTATGATTTTCATGCAACATTTGAATAACACAAAATTAATAGTTTCATAATATGAAAATACTAGTGATGTCAGAGTTAATCTCATTAAAATGACACTAACTCCATAACAGCATTAACACGGCAACACTCTGTTAGCGAGTTAGCGCATTAGCGCCCCGTGCATGGGGCTGGATGGCACTAACGCGTTAACGAGCTAACCATGCTAACGCAGCACAACGTCACCCTTCTCAATGTTAGGACATGACTTCAATCATTTCTGACGAGCTTGGAGTGTGTGTAGATACTCTGTTTTCCAGTGTCTCCAGAAGTGGTCTGCTAGGTGCTGGACTTGCTGCCATTGCTGCTTGTAGAGATCCTTCTCTGTAAACTTCCCCAGTAGAGGTGGTGTGCTTGCCTTTTGTGTAAGGAGCATAGCCGGGCTAGTATTTCAATTTAGTCTGCATCTGAAGATACAGGAACTACAGGCCTGGAGTTAATAATAGTTGTTACTTCTGCCATTAAAGTGTGCAGTACTTCGTGTGTGAGATGGGAACAATCTGTGCGCATTAGCATAGAGTCCAGGATCCTCCTTGCAACTCCAATCGTGCATTCCCATGCGCCACCAGAGTGCAGTTGTATTCATGGGCTCCAGATAGCAAAGAAGAAGAATAGACCGTTAATGAAAACATCCATGGACTCAATCACTTCTATGTAAACAGCACGAGTACTTAGACAAGTAAATAGCACTGCCCAGCGCTTATTGTAGGCTAGTCCTCCTTTTGTACGCCTTCCAACTACATTCCAAGGCCCAAAGACATCCAGGCCTGTGTAAGTAAAGGTGGGAGAACTACTAAGTTGTTCCTCTGGCAAATGCGACATCTTCTAGCTTTCAGTTCTGCCTCGCAGCTTCCGACAAATGACATATCCATGAATAACACTGCCTATGCATCTTTTGCCACCTATCAGCCATATTCCAGCTGCTCGAATCGCACCCTCAGAGAAACTAGCTGTCTTCACAGAGCAAATAATAACACTCCTTGCCTTGGAAAACTGTGGCTTTGAACACTGATGCCATCCTTTGCATTCCTTGGCGATTTGGGTCATGGACTGAGCAATATGAATAAGTGTGTCATTGCAAAGAGTTCCATGAAAAAAATTTCTCAAACCTTTCTGGAGCAAGTTTCATTTCCTCATTCTTACTGGCACAGCAAGTGACTCGTGGCTGGATCTCTTTATCAGAGTCTGATTCAACAACACTGAAGATGTCTTGCTTTTGTATTGTTCATACAAGATTGCTGGTCCAGACAGCTGGTTCGTATTAGTAAGCTGAGAGGCTTGGATTGATCTTGACGCATGATCTGCTGGATTATGTTCTGTGGGCACATATCGCCTGTCATGTCTGCAGTGGCAGATGAGTGGAGGTTGAAAGTAGGACCCAAGATGCAGGAAGTGTCAGATGCAGGTGAACTTTATTAAACCGGTAAATAAAACAAACAAAAACGTAGCAGGCAAGAAACAGAAGCTAAGGAACCTATACTGGGAGAAGTCCAGAAACAAACCAAAACAGACCACAAAATCAAAAACACAGGAACACAAGAAGGTGGTGGCGCTGCAGGCGACAGCATGGGAGCTAGCGTGGGAGCCGCAGGTGGTGGCGCTGCAGGTGGTGGCGCTGCAGGTGGTGGCGCTGCAGGCGACGGCATGGGAGCTAGCGTGGGAGCTGCAGGTGGTGGCCCAGCAGGCGACGACGTGGAAGCTGCAGGCGGTGGCGCCGCAGGTGGTGGCACTGCAGGCGATGGCGCCGCAGGTGGTGGCGCTGCAGGTGATGGCACTGCAGGCGATGGCGCCGCAGGTGGTGGCGCTGCAGGCGATGGCACTGCAGGCGATGGCACTGCAGGCGATGGCGTGGAAGCCGCAGATGGTGGTGCTGCAGGTGACGGCGTGCAAGCCGTAGGTGGTGGCGCTGCATGCTGGACGGGCCCCTCGGACCCTCCAGCGGAGGCTGACGAAGGCTGGAATGGGCCCTTCGGACCCTCCAGTGGAGGCAGAAAGCTGGACGGGCCCCTCTGACCCTCCAGCGGAGGCTGACGAAGGCTGGATGGGCTCTTCGGACCCTCCAGTGGAGGCAGAAAGCTGGATGGGCCCCTCAGACCCTCCAGCAGAGACAGGCACAAAAGCAGCAGGCACGAGGTCCTGTGACAGACACGAAGGGGACTGAAGCTGCGCAGGGCACTGACTCTGCCCAAGCAGTGCTAACAAGATGTAGTTCTAAGTAAAACAAACAAAAACGTAGCAGGCAAGAAACAGAAGCTAAGGAACCTATACTGGGAAAAACTAAGAAAACACCGACCTGAAACGGGGATGCAGGGAGACGCAGGGAGATAACAGAATGAGGCAGGGAAAGAACACAGGTGAACCAGCAACGCACACGAGAAAACACAGGGCTTAAATACACACAGGGAAATCAGGGAATGGGAGACAGAAGGGAGACACGGCTGGGATTAATTGGACATAATGACACAAGGGGAAGCAAAACTAGAAACACTGACAAGAGAGACGGACCTGCAAAATACAACAGGAAACACACCAACAAAACTCTAAACACACAACTTAACACAGACTGGGGAGACAGAACATAGGAACTTGGTGGAAGAGGAGAGCACAGAGGACACAAAACACTAGGGATAATCACAAAACAACCCAAAATAAACAAAACCAGCAAGTCAAAGCTTGCTGTCGATTGTTTGGCAGAAAGTGTTCATCTTCCACTGATAATGCAGGCTTCTCATCATCATTTGTTCTCCTGAAAACTGTGACTCCAAGGGAATCCACCGTTCTGCACCCCCCAACAGCCTTGTAGGGGACTATGTAATAAACTCAAATCAACCCTTTCTTTGAGGTGGACATGGCTTGTGCATTGTCTGAACAGTGAAGGTCTTCCATTCTCTAAGACATTTGTCTTGAAGCTGCAGACTGTAGGCTTATGGACATTCCCTAAACATCACCCACTAGGACCAAACCAAGATCCAACTTTTGTGCAAAGGGTGTGTTGTCAGAGCCATTAATCTGCTGTCTGACTTTGTGGACCCTAAGAATGTCTGCCAAACAGAAGTAGAATGAGAGCTTCCCCATCTATAGCTGGGATTTCAGCAGCAATTCTTTTGAGATGAGCATGGAAAGCAGCCTCGGGTGTTGGGATTTCCTCACGATTGTCTGAAATGTCATTGCATTCAAGCAGTGTTGGCAGTGTGAGGCTGATACCACCATTAAGTGCCTCAACCTGATAGCCATTCGCTCTTCTTCCAGAACTCTCTCTAATGCCAGCACATGTCTTCAAGGTGTAGGGGAATGCATCACCTTGAATGTTGAACAGGTCAAAAAATCCTGTCCTTGCTAATGATCTGTTACTCTGGTTGTCGAGCATATCATTATCATCGTCAGTGGCGGTCCTAGCCTGTTTGGTGCCCCGGGCGAACACTCCCTCTGGCGCGCCCCCCCCCCCCCCCCCCCCACACACACACACACACACACATACACACACACACATAAAACATATTAAGGATTATACATTAACATAAAACTGTTGTCAGAACCATACTGAATTTCGCCAGAGAAGCACACACACACACACATATGAAGAGAGAGAGAGTATGCATTGTATCCAAACGGCTACCAAACAGCCATCATAATTCATCATGCAACGAGAACAGGACAAATCAACAACTGACAATGACCAATTAATATTAAAATCTGTAACATAATGTATTGTTTGGAGTTTAGTCTGTTACTGTTACTATTTTTACCATTTCTTCTTGGAGCAACTGTAATCCACATAATTTCCTTAGGGATTAATAAAGTATTCTGATTCTGATTGTTTCAGGATGACCTGCCATGATCCAATCACACATCTGCTTACCTGCATCTTTTGCTCGTTTCTCCTCCTCTTCTTTTTTATTTTTTATAAACTGAGCACCTGATGGCTTTGAACTTTTTTTGTCCATCTTACATTGGTTTTAATTTTGCACTCCAGTATGAACACAAATAATTGAGGACTCGAGGATCGCCACAACATAACCTAATAGACCCTAATAGACCTACACCTTAGTTCACAGATTCGCTTTGTCTAGGGTTTATTTCTGGGATTTCACACAACCCAGGATTCAAATCATGAATACATGATGGGCTTGGATTTACATCATTATGAATGAAATGGGCTCTATTTGGAAGCAGCAGGTCCTTGAGAAACCCATTTGTCCTGCATGTTGTAAACGGTAAATGGCCTGTATTTGTATAGTGCTATTACTAGTCCCTAAGGACCCCAAAGCGCTTTACACATCCAGTCATCCAACCATTCACACACACATTCACACACTGGTGAATGTGTGTGTGAATGTGATGGCAGCTTTTCTACATTGGGGCCAATGCCATGAGCGGTGTCCAGGTAGGACAAACCTGGAAGATAGCCATCCTCCTTAGCTGAGAGTAGCTCCATTAGAAGATCACCAAGTTCTCTTAACTTACGATTGTCCTTCTTTGAGATTTTAGGAAAGCTGTCCAGTTTCTCAAACAAAGAACTTTCTATGACCTCAGCGGCACCGTAACATTCATCCAACCTGTCCCAAGTCATTTTTAAGGTTGCTTTAAGGCTGGGTTGCCTACCTGAACTGCCCTCATATGCCTCACATACTCTGATGACTCTTTCCCAAGCCATTTCAACAGCAAGTTCAACTCTTCAATGGCTGTAAGGTCTAAATTCTTGTGTTAAGGAAAGATGATCTCCATGCGCTGTAGGTTTCTGGACAGTCATCAAATTTTTATAAACCAGTACTCACAAGCTCTTTCTGTGCTAAACACTTGTCAATGCCATGTCCATCATACCTGCAGACTCTGGGTGCACACTCTTCGTCGGTGGACTAGCTGCATACCGCAGAGTGACAGACCTTGCCCTTTCCTGACATTTGTCCCTATATGGTTCCTGCAGGGTTGCCTGTTTTTTAATATGGGGAGATGTTTGTCTTGTAGTTGGACAGGTAAGTTGTTCTTCGGCATCCAGTTGCGGAGAGTAGGAATGCTGTTTAATACTTTCATTGTCCTCCTCCTTCCAGGTGTTTTGAGAACATTGCGTCGTAGAGCAGGTGGGGTGGTCTGGGTTCTGGTCATGTGCCAAGTGCAACGTCATTTCAGATTGTTGACTAAGACGTGTGGCCTGGTCCCTACCATATTCACGTTCATTCAAAGTTTTGCTGAGTGGCTTTTCTTACTGCAACGCTCCTCACCCAGATGTTCTGCTGCTGCCTCCAATATCTCTGCCTGGGCAATGGCAGCTGCAGCCTCTTTTCCAAATGAAGGGCATCTAAATTAGCCTCCAATCTTGCTTTGTCAATTTTGAAAGCAATTTCCCTTTCTGCAAATGTTGCACATGCTTTTGCAGCTTCTACTAATGGTCTTGCTCGTGCTGCCTCAACACCCGCAGATGATTTTGATGAGCGTGTAGAACTAGAACACCGGGAAGTTTAATCTTTAACTGCTTCATCTTTGATGCTCAGCGATTCCTTCAGTGAATGTGTCACAACCTGGGCCTCTGACCCAGCGCTCTGAGTTTATTTTTGTATTCTTCTCATGTTAGCTTTGTGATCACGTGTTAGTCCTATTTAGTTCAGGTTAAAGGCAGCCATTATTTATTGTTTCCTTGGTTTAAATGTTTGGATTCTTGTCTAATTTATCATGTGTTTTAGATGTGTGAGCTAAGTGTTGTCATGTCTAGTTTCTTGTTTTATTTTGAAGTAGATTGCACGTTCTGGGTTCATGTGGTTAGTTTTTCTCCCCCCTGTGTTGTCACTATGTTTGATTCTAGTCAGCTGTGTCCTCATGTGTCTCCACTTCCCCTGATCACCTCATGTGTGTATTTAAGTCCTCAGTCTTCCCGTGTTCAGCGTCGTGTTGTCTGTCATCTCTCAGTCATAGAGTGTCATAGGTTTTTGTCTTCACTGTGTTTGATAGTTACTCAGTGTTCATGGTTTCTTCATAGTTTTTTCACTGAGTTTCATAGTCTTTTAGTTACACAGTGTTCACATTCCTCTTTGTTTTCTTAGTTTCATGTTTTGTCTGCAGCCAGCTAAATAAAGCTCGCTTTTGGTTAAAGACACGTCACGTCTCCTGTAACGCCTTTCTCTCTGCATCTGCATCTGGGTCCTGAAGTCAAAACACTCCGGCACACCCCGCCGTGACAGAAGGGCTTCTCCTACATTTTTTGTCCATGTTCTCTGCAATCTGCTGCAATAGTATAGTTTAGCCATCTGGGTATTCGTCTTTTCACTGTACTGCTCTCCTTGTGTGTGTGCATATGTGCGTATGTACACAATTCAACAGCCAGCCAAACTCCATTCAAAAGGATACGGGAGTCAGGATATAGCATCCAAGCTCCAGGTGACTTATTTTACATTGCACTACCATACACCATTGCATCACAGTGAAAAGACAATGCTTTTGAAGGCATAAACAAGAAAGAGGATTGCAGCAGACAATTACAGGAACCCTTCAACTTATGTGAACCTGGTTACCCCAACTAACATGGCTGACTTCTTGTTCTAGGTCAAAGTGCATGCACATTAACAACAATTTACAAGGCCCAGTAGGGGGCACTAAACTCAAGGCAGAACAGACCTCCCAGCCCATTGTTCATTTAGTGGTGCTAGTTTCAGTCATTGTACAAATGTCCTGTTTATAAGGTTTGAACCTGCAGTCACCTGATCCTGATGAAACGTTTCTCCTACTGAAACGTCCAGATGAACAGAATCAACTCTATGGGAGTTCCTCACTTGGATAATTGAGCATCAAGACAATTACATTTCTGAGTTAGCTCTCATTCTTTTCTCTTCCTGGAAATGCAGCAGCTGTATCTTTAGCTAGCAACTCACTGCAAAGACTGCACACAAACAGTTTGCGTGTTTGCAGATATTTGTTAAACTCATAAAAACATGGCATTTGAAATTACCTGACACTTAAAAAAAAAAAGTTACTCCCTTTATGCTTGCTCCTCTTCTATACCGCTATCCAGATGCTGAAGCACCACGGACACTGCACCTGCAGTCGCTCCGGCCCCCTTTAACTTACACCTCTGGGACATTTGAAATGTGGTGCTCAGAGATTCCAAGTGCTCTGACACTCAACTCCTTTGTAAAGATGGACGTGGGTCTGCTATGTGAAAGTATATCTTAACATGGACAACAAAAAGATCACAGAGTTATTTCTTGAGATAAAACAGACTACAGGAGGTGGCTGTAGCTCAGGTGGTAGAGCAGGTCATCTACTGATCGGAAGGTTGGTGGTTCGATCCCTGGCTTCCCCAGTCTGCATGCCAAATATCCTTGGGCAAGATACTAACCCCAAATTGCTCTCCGATGCATCCATCGGAGTATGAATGTGTGTGTGAATGTTACTTAGAAAGCACTTAGAAAAATGTGCTTGTGCGAATGGGTGTGAATGGGTTAATGTACAAGTTGTGTACAGCGCTTTGAGTGCTCAGAAAGAGTAGAAAAGCGCTATATAAGAACCAGTCCATTTACCATTTACCATTTACATGCCATAAACAAAAGAGCAGGTCAGATGCACTCGTCTTTCACAGCAACTATCTGAATATTCATTGGCAGAATAACTGTCTTAATAAAAGACAGTTAATAACTGTCTTTAGGCAGGGGTGGAATATATTATATAGTATATTGTATATAAGAAGAAGTGGACTGCAAATTGATAAGCTGCATGGTTTGGTTTGATAATAGGTTTATTGGGTCAAGGTCTGATGTCACAGGAACTGAGTGTTTCTTTACTTCCTCTGCAGCTTATTTTGCTGCTGTAGACAAATACCAACAAACAACATACAACTGCAAAGTGTATATCTCCCCTTACCTTAGTCTTGAAGTGAATATTTATGTCTTACTCTTCCTATATTTATTGTTGTTATTTTGCACTGAATGAACTGGAGCCTCATCATCTTGTCTCTCTATATACTGTACTGTATATGGCAGAGATGACAATAAAGTTTACTTTGACTGACTCTTCAGGACTTACTGAGTTGATGTTGTTGTGCCTCTGTAGGAGATGGCAAGTCCAGACATGACAGTAAAGACAGAGATGGACAGTCGAGTCCGGTTTCCAGCAGGATGGGGAGGTCATCTGTCAGTCCCACCATGATGCTGACAGGAGGAGGAGGTGAGTCAGAAAGCAACATCACTGACTTCATGTTTAAGGAGTTTAACTATGAAGAGAAAAGAAAGGTCTGCTGAACATTGTGTCAGTGTGTCTTGAGAGAGAGATATTTTTTACAGTTGTAGCACTCCAACTTCATGCTGCCATTTACAGAAACTTCAAGACAGGTAAAATCAGCTGAAGGACCGTGTTTGCTCTGATATTTTTATGTGCAGCGTGTTTTCAGTTAGATAGATTTTGTATGTGCAGCTTGTTCCTGAAAGTAGTGAATGAAGCCCACTTGGTGGGAGTTGTTTAATTAGCCTCAATAAGCAAGCAGAAGAAGACACCCTGCCTGTCATTTGGAGTTATTAAAAGATATGGAGAAGTTCTCAAAACACAAAAATGAAGATAAAAGTGACATTGGAAAATATAGAGCGATGGAGAGAGTACAACCATGCAGCAATTAAAGCTTGGAAGTACTCACATTACTTTGAGTTTGATTCTGTAAAAAGTGACAGAAACATTAGCGTCTGCAGTGCACTCTGCATGGGAAGAAAACTTCTTTCTACAGCGAAAAATTACATTTCAAATCTGAGCGAGCAGCGAGCACGCTGCCACGGGAATGTGACACAGAGAAACCCCCGGATGCCCCCACTGACATGACTGCTGTGGGCAAACCTCCACCCGCCTCACTCCTGCTAAACAGGTGACAATAGATTTAAGAGCTGCTGAATCTTTGATTTTATTTATTTTCTGCTGTGTTTTACTTGCATCTATTTGAAAGAGTGTAAACACAAAACATTTTATTTTATATGCTGGAATATGCAAAAAATAAGTTTAAATGTTAAAGAATTTCACATTTCAAAGACTGTTGCATATAATTTAATTTTGCTTGATGCGTAAAGTTAGAAGATTAAAACTAATGAAACAAGTTTTAAGAAGAGACTTTTTCATTTGATTCAGTTTGATATGATGGATTATGGAGAAAAAAATAGAACTGGGCTGAAAGGTCTGTCGTTTTACATTACATATTCAAGTTGTGTATCATGTTTTTTAAAAGTAACTGAGTAATAAGTTACTAATTACATTTGAAAATAAGTAATCAGTAATGTAACAGGATTGGTTTTTTGGAGAAGTAATCAGTAATAAGTAACTAATTACATTTTTTTTAGTAATTTGAACAACACTGGTCATGAATGGTGCATTGCTTCTGGTTTTTGTACATTATTTGTCACGGCGAGTGAGAAGAGCCGTGTGGAAAAGGAAAAAGAAGATCCAAACGCAGGCAGTCGCTAAGGTGTGAAGGTGATTTAATGAACACGAAATATAGAGAGGCAAACGGCAAAATGGAAAACTAAACTATACTGGGACAACTACACTACAGAGCATGAACAAGAACATGAACATAAAGGAAGGAAGACGATGGTACATGATGGTGACGGCAGGGAACACACGGATGAAACATGGTGGGAACGCAGACGGACCAGCAACTACAAACACAGAAGACACGACTTAAATACACTCAGAAAATCACAGGGAGATTACACACAGGTGGGAGACACAGCTGGGAATCATTAACGGGACGAGAGGTAAAACTGAACACACTCACATGAGACACAGACCTTCACAATAAAACAGGAACAAGAAACCATCACACTAAGACGCAGACTCGACATTGAGAGACAGACAGAAAATGACACATGGAACTAGACATACTAAGCAGACACAACCAAAGAACAAATCCTAAACACAAATAAACAGAAACATGAAACCCTAATAATAAACATAATCGACATCATCAACACAACAAGAGAACAATCCCTGATGGAAAATTAAACCAAAACATTATGAACTCAAAATACTGGGTAGAAACTGACCCAGAACCGTGACATTATTGCTGGGACAGCAGTTTACATGAAGACATGCTGTTTTGTGGAGAGCTACCAACACGAGCCATGACTCAGGAGAGTTTCCACTGCATTGACAACTACTTATGGGGACCTCATTTTTCTGGCAGTGGGGTAAGGTGTGTCAGCTACTAGCACCTGCTTAACTCTTCTTATTTTACTTCCTAATCCCCACTTTGCTATTAGACACGTATGTTTGGGGGCCTTTAATAAGTGTGACACTGAAAAGATGTCCAAGGTAAGAAGACAAACTGAGAAGAAAACTGCTGCTGAGAGTGGTGCTAGTGCTGGCCTAGCAGAGGATGCTAGTGCTGCCCTGAACCCGACGCTTGTCGCCTTGCTTGAACAGCACAGAACAGCCATAGCTGCAGATTTTAAGCCTACATCTTGATGTAATTAATGATAAGCTGGACAAGATGGACTAAATGTGAAGGGGGAGAGAGGGGGAGAACAAATTTTTCAAAACTAAACTTTCTGACCTGGAGAGCAGAAGCAGAGGGCCAAACATTCGTCTGGTGGGTTTGCCGGAATCAGTGGATCTGGGTCCACAGCGAGTACTGTGGACACAAGCTCCAGTTCTAAATGGACTACAACGCAGACTTCGAAAATCAGCGAGCCCAGTATATGGATGTTATGGCCGAGTTGTATAGGAGAGGCCTCCAACCTTCCCTATTCTTCCCCGCCAGACTTCGGATTACTCTTCCAGATGGAAATAACCGGCGACCGGAGTCAGTTGATGAGGCTACCCGCTTTATTTAATCCTTTGAGGAAGACCAACGCTCTCCATCCTGAGGTGGATATTGTAGCCGGTCAGTGCACTCACCTTAAATCACCAGTATAATAGGTCAGACTGGTCTGCGCAGCACCCTCGATCTGACTGATACTGTACAGCCGTGCTGTTAGTATAGTATTGTGTTCTTTGCTGTTCATTTTAAGGAAAACTTGTTTGTTGTGTGGTTGCTTTGGTCTTGTTGTGTTTTGTTTCTCTTCTTCATCACCTTTAAATATGGGCCCTGCTTTAAGTTTAGGGGTTAACGTTTAATGGTGCGGGTACAAGGCGTACGTGGTAGTGGTACGGGTAGGGTTGCCAACTCCCTGAGAAATAAATAAGGGACACCTCGTGGCCAGGGCCGGGCGACCCAGTTGTCTTCACCCTTCCCAGTGTGGTGAATTTTTTAGCTCTTTTTTTGTGTGTGAAATTATTTTTTTAACCATTTGACTTGAATTTGATTTATTTTATTTATTAGACATTGCTAATGCTGGGCTTACACTGTGTGATTTTTGGCCCATTTTGAGCCGATTTTTGAGTCGTGCGACCAATTTGGTGATTGGCCCGATTTTGGCCTTCATCGTGCATCGTGTAGTATACGTGGGGTAATGAGAAGCGATTAACACCTCACGACCAGCTCACGATCATCAATCGCTCGTGAGGGTGTCACCGCAGCCGCTCACACTGCTCACGCGCAAACACGTAAACGTCGGTGAAAAAGACGGACGGCTGTGCAGCGTGTGATCTGGACACAAGCGATGGAGGCACAACTTGTAGAACTTTGGAAAGCTCATCCGAGCCTTTTCGATGTGGCATCACATCACGACCACAACAACCGTGAAAATAGTTGTATTTACATCGCTGCTCAATCACAGCTGCCTGATCAGTGTTTTTCATTAGCAATTTAGCAAAGTTGATGGTGGTGTGTGTCTGTGTGAGTGAAAGACAGAGAGGGAGAGCGAGCGACAGATTTACTGTTATAACCTTCATTTTATGGAGGCACAGTGTGACTCAGGTCGCATCAGAGCATCGGGCGGTATAGTGTGAGACCTGCATCGTGACCTACGAACCTATAACCCATGCGAGCCAATCGTGCAGTTTGAAAATCGCACAGTGTTTCCCAGCTTCAGGTGTACTGTCGTCTGAGACTTGCACCGCAGTGTCGGCGTTTGTTTCCATGCTTTTTGTTGTGGTCATCTGTTGTCTTCCAGTATTTTCTCCGCAAGCGACCTTTCCTCAACCAATGAGATGAGCGGTAATCTGAATTGTCATACTCGAATTGTCATAAGTGTGCTGTCAGCTCATTGGTCACAAAGCAGGAGCGGGGCTGGGAATTATGTTTTCAAACAAAGCGTTAATTACATTAAAACTTATAGAATACTTTTGATTCTCACTGTATTACGGGACAAAGTGCGTCCCTTTTCAGCTCAATACGGGACGTGTACTTTTGTTTCTAAATACGGGACGATTCCGTTTTTTAAGGGACGGTTGGCAACCCTGGGTACGGGGGAGTACTTAGCTAGTATGGGAATGTGGCAGCACGAGGTGAGAATAAAGTAAATACTCTTCCGTTTTAAAAGACAACGCCACTCTGGGAATTTCACCCAGAGAATAATCTCTGGTGGTGATTAGTAACACTAATCACCACGAAGGCAGTTAGGTTTGTTATACTCAGTACAGAGACGAGGTTCAATGTTAAAACAAATTGACAATTAACAATTATCTAAAACACAGTATAAAAACACAGTCATAAAAATCCATGTACAAATATGCTTAAAATATATTCAGAGCTGAGGCTTACCAGTGGAGGGGCAGGGATGCCACGCACAAACTCAAAAAAAGAAAACACACCAAGACACAAGTGCAACACAAAAATCACACACTCACACTAATAAACTTAAACAAGGCAGGTGTGTACACTCAAGGGATCCCACCACCAAGGCACCCTGGTCTCCTCCACGTCAGCACTCCGCATCTGAATAAAAGAAACAAAGAAAAGTTTAATAGATAACAAAATTAATGTAGCGCTGGGGGATAACCCTACTGTAGGACCACACTGGTGATCTGCAGCTATAAAAAGGGCCTCCCACCAGTGGTGTAACAAAAATCCAAACTACAAATCAAAAACATACAATCTGGATAAAACTTTAAAATCTGGAGCAAACGGGATCGCCGTATTACTCCAACTAGCCGTCTGCCCGACTATAAATTAATCATACGCTCATCAATATGTACGCCAGCTGACTCCCATAACCGGCGTGCATATGGCCGCTGTCCACGCCGATGTCCACGTTAAAAAGCGGACAGCAGCAGGAAAAGAAACTTCGCAACGGGAACAGACGGTAAAAGCCAAGCAAAGCAAGGCAGCAGCACTTCAGTTAGTGTGGCGTTGCGTAAAACCAAGGCCCACACTTCCTGCAAAGCATAATAAATAATTACTATAAAACAAACAATAAAAGGCAAGGATCGAGACGAAATTGAATTACGTACCGAGTAACCCCGCGTCATGAAACATGAGCAGGGGCTCATAGGAGGCTTCCACAGCTATGCCCTAAAAACAATATCCGTTTACCATCAAGTAAGGTAATGCACACACTACGATGGGTAAACACCTACCAGCCGCGATGGAGGCTTCAGAATAATCTCTGCCACACCAAGGGGAAGTCAGGTGACCAAAAAAAGAGATCTCAGGTAAGCGATCCAGGAATGCTCACAGGGCCACTATTTATACTAGCGCCCCCTAATGCGCCAGGCTGAAAGTGGGTGGAACCAAAGAATAACATTCATCCTGCCACAATCAGCAATCAGGGGCTTAGGCAGTTGCTGTTCAATGCAACCTGCTGAGGTAATATTGGTGGTTGGTATTGTTTTAGTTTCCTTTACGTTGTGGCATGTTATTGTATTTTATTTCTCAGGTGGGGTTTGTTGTTGTTGTTTTTGGGCTGTGAGTTTGTGAGAAAGCTCTGCAGGTTGGATCCATTGTTGCTCACAGATGAACAATTTGTCTTTAATATTTCTTGTAAAATTAAAACGTTACTTAGTGAGAATGGGACACCTGGTATGCCAAACAGGACGGTATGGGAGGCTTTAAAGGTGTTCCTGAGAGGAGAAATAATTTAATTAGCAGCATCTCAAAGGCAGTGTGCAGAATGGGAGCAGAGGCTTATTTCAGACCAGATTATGAGCATCAACAGGCAGTACGGTCAATCACCATGACCGGCGCTGTACAAAGAACGCCTGAGCTTAGAAACCAAACTCACCCTACTTTCAACTCAGCAAGTGGAAGGCTGTATGATTATCAATCAATCAATCAATCAAAGCTTTATTCGCCACATGCAGGTTGCCCAGCAATGAAATGGGACCCCCCCCCCCCCCCGACCTTACACACACAGCACAGACATTACATGGGGATACAGGTCGGAGATCGGTAGCGTTACAGAAAAACACTGAAATGTACACTACAATGGGAAAGTACAAGAGGAAAGAAAGAGACCTCTACTCATGCTGTGCTTCCATTGGAGGACAGCATGAGAACAGGAAACAAAAAACTCCTCTGCACAAAAAGCACATAAATGTCCACAGCACAACATTGTGAAAGACATGTCAAGCCACATGATTGGGTGGGGGGTGAGGAGTAACCCGAAGCGAACAC
Organism: Neolamprologus multifasciatus; assembly: GCF_963576455.1. Taxonomy (NCBI): domain Eukaryota; kingdom Metazoa; phylum Chordata; class Actinopteri; order Cichliformes; family Cichlidae; genus Neolamprologus; species Neolamprologus multifasciatus. Next base: position 468,511 of record NC_140452.1, read on the forward strand.
AGCAGCCGCCCTGCACAGCGCTACCATTCTCTTATCATTGCCTAACATTGTACTGATTTTACCGTGAACAGTATAATATGGCCCAGCCCTACCAGGCTTTCTCACTTCAAAGCCCAATTGCAGCAAACCACCTATTTGTTCCTTCAATGACACATAATGCTTTTCACATCTGGCACAGAAAGGGTCTAAAATCTTTTGCTGACTTGGATGTAGAAGGACAATTTGCAAGTTTTTCTCAAATATCCACTAAATTTGCCATTGCTACGTCTCAGTTTTTTCATTTTTTACATGTCAGACACTACGTGCAGACTATGACGGCACAATTCCCCTAAAAACCTCCAGACAATCCGGTAGATTATGTTGTAATGGTCAGTCCAACCTCCAATATCAGCCTCGTACAATCTAATCTCCCACTTACAATGTTCTTCAGTAGCTGCCATCAAATGTAAATGGGAACAAGACCCTAACTTTCATATCACAGATGAACTGTGGGACTCTGTCCTCGGCCAAGTTCACAATATATCGATGTGTGCTCAACACACTCCCATTCAATTTAAGATAGTTCATCGGGGGCATTGATCCAGCGCTAAACTGGTGTGTATATACCCAGAGGTGGATCCAATCAGTAGAAGGTTTGGGGGTGGTACATTACTTCATATGTACTGGTCCTGTCCTTTGTTGACCAACCTTTGGACCTCTGTTTTCCAAACAATGTCTGAAGTCCTCAAATTAAACCAGAGCCACTCTGTGCTATGTTTGGTGCAGACCTGAAGCTGCCCAACTCCAGACTCAGAGCACTAAACCTTTCATTACTGCTGGTCAGACAGCTATTTCACTAAAGTGGAAAGACTCTTTTCCCCCCTCGCATGTGCAATCTGTAAAAGATATAAAGTCCTGCACGGCTTTAGAAAAAATCAGATATACAGTTCGTGGGTCAAAACTCACATTTTATAAACTGTGGTCCCCTTTCTGGATTCCTTCGAAAACCCACGACTATTGTTTCTGAGTAACCCACGGATTCTCCCCCTTCCCCGTTTTTTCTTTTTCCTGTCTATTTGTTTGGTTATTTGGTTTTATGTTTGGTTATGTGCTTTTCTTTATTTTTTGTTTAGTCGCTGACAGTTACTTGTTGTTTAATGGTCGGGGAGGGAACGGAATGTGAAAATTCTGAAGTACTTTGTATTACACGTTGCTCTGAAACCTTTGTCTACTAAAATGACTTTTGAAAGAAAAGACAACTACTTCACTGAGAACGACCTGGACTGGCAGGACAGTGTTGGGGTATGCAGTGATGGTGCAGCTTCAATGACTTACAGGCATCACAACATCATGTTCTTGATTGTGCACCAGCAGCTAAATGGACCCAGTTTTCTCCACCATGAAAGCAGCAGCAAAAAAGATTTCACCAGAGTTCCACGAGGTGATGGATGTAAGTGTGAAAAACATCAACTTCATTAAAAATAATGCTGTGAACTCGAGATGTTTTGATGAGCTTTGTGAGGACATGGAAGCAGATCGTGTCCAGCTCTCTACCACGGTGAGGTGAGATGGGACAGGAATGGTCCTCAAGCGTTTGAGGAAAGTTGAAGTTTCCTCTTGAAAGTTGAAGCTTTCAAGAGGAAACTTGCTTTGTAGAATTAGAGGGCCCAGGAGACGACGATGGACATGTTTCCACTTTTGTCTCACATCTCAGAAAACTCCCCTCAGGTGAAGGTCCGTGACTCTGTCAGCACGTTTCACAACTGACACAGACATTTGATGATCCCTGAGGATCCCAGAGAAGGACACGTGTGGATTTTGGACCCATTTCCTGTGGATCCTGCTGTAAATGTTGCTTTGCCCTCACATCTGGACTCACAGCTTCTGGAAGTTTCCACCAACAGCACTTTAAAGTTGCAGTGGAGCAAACTTGATGTGGGCTCCTTCTGGAGTGCTGTCTCAAAGGAGGACCCGTGTCTGGCACTAAGAGCTGTGAAACTCCTCCCATTCACAACTACATATCTGTGTGAATCAGGATTTTCCATTGTGGTCACAACCAAGACCAAAGCCCGAAACAGACTCGGAGAGTGATCCTTTCCCCAACCCTACCCAGACCGGATCTGATCGTGTCGCAGAGGCAGGCTCAGGTGTCTCAGGTAAAGGGGAGTTACCTGCTGTGACTGTACATTTGTCTTAAACATAAAGAGTAACTTCTGGTTCTGCCAATGAAAAACGATTTACTGCTGAAACTCACAGATTATATGTCACGGCTGGGGCAACAGTCATGTGGTGTTATGAGAAAAGGACCCAAAATGCAGGTACTGGCTGGGGTGCGAGTGTTTATTTACAGTGACAGCGAAGTACAAAAACAGGAAATAAGGAACAGGGAGCTACTAAAACCTCGACTGGGCAAAACTAATAAACAAACCTGAAAACATAAGGACACGGGATGATACACGGAGATGACATGGAGAAAGCAGGGGAGACACGGAGAAAGACGGAATAACACAGATGAACCGACGGTGAGCGCAGGTAGATCCACACTATCAATACACACAGAAGGGAATAAGGAATGGCCCAAACAGGACGGAGACCAGACCATGGAAATCAGAAGAAACTAAAAAATAATAACAATAAACTCAAAACGCTGAGTCACCGACCCGGGACCATGACTTTATAGGGCTATATTTTTATTCGCGCTTTGTTTACATTCTATAACAGTTTATTTATTTAGTCAGAAAATTATTTTGAATGTATTTATTTTATCATCACATTATTTATCCATTTTTTTCTTCTCTTTTGCTGTAGTAAAATTGAATTATGAATTATTTTTGTGTAATTAAGCCTGACTGGAGCCTTCAGTTTGATTCCCATGAAAGTTAACCTGTTTGGCATTTTGTTCTTTGTGCAGGTTCAAATACACATAATAAATAAATGTCTTTGTGATTATTACATTGCATCATGTCTTCATCATGTTTATTTGATTAGGTTTTAGTCATTAAAATAAAGTAGATTGGATGTAGTTATTAAGTATAAATCAAACCAAAAGCAACACCAATTTATTCAGTGTCAGTAATAGCCCAAACCTCGGGCCACTGTGTAGTGGAAAGGTTGGGCCCCGAGGTAAAAAAAAAAAAAAACGGGTAAGAACTATTAAATTCCTCTGCACTATACTTCCTGTTTTCTGCACAAGACGTGCAGTCTACTCTGTGACTTTTGGCCTACATTCTAACTCACAAGGGTGCTCTCCTACACTGGGCTCTATAAAACAATATAAACAGAAAATAAGCATTAAGAATATATATTTATTTCATAACAGAACCCCTGGAGGACTGAAAATCTACACAAACATATGTGCACCAAGGTGATGTCTCTTTGAGTTTACTGACGATCACTGATCTGTATCTGCAGAACCAAAGTCTGCGGGTAAGCTCGGCCGTTCAGCTTCGACTTCAGGAGTTCCTTCACCAGGTGGCACGCCACATCGTCACCTGCATGAGCCGCATCACCTTGCCCTAAGCCAGGTACAGCATGTGTAAAGCACCTGTTTACCTGTTTATTGTCTGTGTTACATGTTGAGATGATAATGACCTGAAATATTTTTACACAGGTTTTAACTGAACAAGAGAAAATAAAACAACTTGAGAGTAAACGAAGCTTTGGTCCATCAGCTGAAGTCTGACAAGATGTGCACACGTTTTTACTAATTTAGACTTTTGTATCATTCATGTCAAATATTTCAATCTTTTGGATTTATCTTTCATTTTGAAACTAACAGCATGCGGTTAAATGCTCCAGTACTTATACTGTAGTTCCTGTAGTGATACAAAGTTAAATGCTAATACTAACATTACATTAACATTACACTAAACTAACAACAACACTGTTCAAATTGACTCTGAAATTAAAACCTTTTAAATCATAAAAGATCGAATTAAAAGTGTCAGTAAACTTTTTACCTGAACATGTGGATGTAACCACACCTACTTCCACCAATAATAACTCCACCCACTAATATCTATCCCACTTCTTTAACATGTAAGCAAAACTTAAATTCATTTATTAACAATGATTATGTTGTACAATATGGTTGTTTCTATAATTATAATCTTATTATATTTGTTTATAATATAATCAAAATGTATGAATGTCAAAGTGATCCTCATACACGAAAGCTGCTGTGATCATTTCACACGTACACACAACCGTGAGCTAAAGTCATCTAATTAAAAACATGTTATTGTCTTCTCTGTCTGTCTTTCTGTGTGTGTGTGTGTGTGTGTGTGTCCATCCATTCACTTATCTATCTCATAAAAAAGACAATAAAAGAAAAAAGACAATAAAGCTTAAAGTATTAACTGCAACTGTTAATATTGACACAAAGACAGATTCATCAGGATGCCACATCACAGAGTAACATCCAATCACATGCCAGACAGATAATGCCTACTGTTGCTAAATGAATCAATACACAACAAGAAACTCAGATTTCATATGCTCATGAATAAAAAGGGGGACAAAAACAACACCAAGAGGCACAAAACACAATAAAGACTAAAAATAAAACCAAAAATGGCACCAATAGATGAAAAAAAACAACAACAAGACAAAAAAAAAAAAACCAACGCAAAAACACCACAAAACACCACAAAGAGGCGTCTTGACGAATGCTCAATCATTCAGGTAAGGAAATCCCAGAGAGTTGATTCTGTTCATCTGGACATGCACTCTGTGGGAGTGGCACAATGCTGTCATGGTCCGGGGTCAGTGACCCAATGTTTTGTAGCTTTTTCACTTGTGTTTCTTGACTATTTGTTATTTAGGGTTGTCACTGTTAATAGTTTTGGTTCTGTTCTTTTTATTTTATTTATTTATTTATAAAGCACGTTTAATAACAACAGGGAGCTGACCAAAGTGCTGCACAAAGTAACAGTTAAACAATGACATTGACAACGACAGGTAAGAAAATTAAAATTAGGATAAAAGAATTGGTAACTCACACAGTTTCGAAAGCCAGAGTAAAAAAATATGTTTTAAGATGCGATTTAAAAAGAGTAACAGTCGGGGCCTTTCTAACGTGGAGAGGTAGATCATTGCACATTTTCGGTGCCACAACCGCAAACGCCCGATCTCCTCTATGAACCATCCTAGACTTATGTAAGGTAAGGAGCAGGTGATCGCTTGATCGAAGGGCTCTAGAGGGCGTATAAAGCTGCAATAGGTCAGACAAATAGTCCGGTGCCAATTAGCCCTTTATAAGTCAAAAGTAAGATTCTGAATTTAATTCTAAAACGCACTGGAAGCCAATGAAGGGAAGCACCGGAGTAATATGTTGGTGTTTCTTCACACGAGTCAAAAGGCGAGCTGCAGCATTCTGTACCAGTTGGAGCCGGGCCAAGCTGGCCTGACTGACACCCACATATAGTGAACTGCAGTAATCCAGTTGAGATAAAACAAACGCATGAATGGCTCGTTCCAAATTTCTAAAAGATAAAAAAGATCTCACTTTGGATAGGAGCCTTAATTTAAAAAAGGACAACTGGACAACTGAATTAATTTGTTTCTCGAATGTAAGTTTGCCATCCAAGAAACCCCAGGACTGTTCTAGTCATTCCTGTTCTCAGGGTTTGTATTTTGAGCTCCTTCTGTTCTGTGTGACTGTGCCTGCCCTCGTCCCACGTCTCCATGTTTCCTCCCTGTTGCCATGTCTGACGTCTTAGTGTTAAGTTTGAGTCTGTGCATACCCGTTGTATTTCCTGTCTTACTTTGAAGGTCCATGTCTAGTTTTTCTTCCCTAGTCTCATTAGCCCTGATTTCTCCCAGCTGTGTTTCCCTCCTATTCCCTGGTTACTCCACTGTGTATATAAGCCCTGTGTTTTGTCCTGCATGTTGCTGGTTTGTCTGCATGGTCTCAGTGTGACTCTGTGTCTTCTGTGGATGTAGGTTTAGGTTCCCCTTTGTTTCTGAGCATCCATTCGCCACTCCTGCTCACTTATAAATAAAAGCTCACTCATCCCATCAAAGTCAGCGCCTGTGTTTGGGTCCTTACCTCACCTCCACACGTCTGCCGTCGCAGCTGTGACAAATATGCTCAATACGCTATGTCCAGATAAACAGAAGCAACTGTTTGGTACTACAAAGAGATCAAAAAACCCACAAAGACTCAAAATTACAACAAAAATAACACAAAGAGGAATGGGACAAAAAGGGACCCAAAAAATCCCCAAAAAACAGCAACAGGACACCACAAACCAAAACAAAACGACATAAAATATGATTGCTGTTTAATTTATATATATCTCACAACAGTAGTCATGTGAAGGCGGTTTTTATTGTAATCTAATGATACAGAAAAAGCCCCGACCCGCTATGAGCAAGCACTCGCCGACAGTGGGAAGGAAAAACTCTATTTTAGGAGACAGAAATCTCTGGCAGAATCAGGCTCAGGCAGGGGGCCGTGATCTGCCATAACCACTGGGAGTGAGGGCAGAATGACAGCCATAGATTCATCACTGTCATGGGTAGGGATGGGTACCCATGATGGCACCGGTTTTGACATAAACGGTAGTAACCAGACCGAAAAGCAGCGCACATTTCGGTGCTTTATTTCGGTGCTTTTTTTTCCTGAGATGTCACACACTTTGGATTCCAGCCAATCATTTTACCTTTCCAAGCATAGTAGGCGGGCCCAGGTACGTACGTTCTTTTAGAGCAGAGCTACAGATTAAAAATGCCCAAGGCCCATGTGAAATACTACAGAGCTCATTGTAAACACATTAGGAAACTGATGAAGCCTCGAACCCTTTGTTCAAAGCAATGTCAATTCACGATGGTCACACGACTTAAAACCCATCAGATCCACAAACAGGCTGGACAGAAAATCATATTATTGTTTACAACATGACAACATGATTGGTAATAGAGTTATGTATTCAGAGATACAGTTAGTATACAAGATTATACATAATACTGTGTGTGTGTGTGTGTGTGTGTGTGTGTGTTTTGCTGACTCATTTTAAATGTATCTTACTGTTTTTTACACACAAAAAAAAGAACTACACTTTTTACACTTTTACAAAGTATAAAATTGTAAACAAATAATCAAACAAATAAATAGACCTGGTCCAGCCTAACAAAAGGAAAGTTTGAAGCCTGATCTTAAAAGTAGAGATAGTGTCTGTCTCCTGAATCCAAACTGGAAGCTGGTTCCACAGAAGAGGGGCCTGAAAACTGAAGGCTCTGCCTCCCATTCTACTTTTAAATACTCTAGGAACAACAAGTAGGCCTGCAGAGCGAAGTGCTCTAATAGGGTGATATGGTACTACAAGGTCATTAAGATAAGATGGGGCCTGATTATTTAAGACTTTAAAACTGACCAGCACATTTATAACATCAAAAGACGGCCTTGCTACAGACATTAGTAAATCTAACCCTGGATGTTATATTTCACAGAAAAGTCAGTGAAATATCAGGTTGAAGTTAAACCTTATATTTCACAGACTTTTCTGGTATAAATTACCTCCAGAAAACAATGTTGTAGGGAAGTTAGAGGTGTTGTAGTCCATCTTCTGCAAACTGTAGTGTGAGCACTTCAGACATCCAATGTCACATCATGGAGGAAAAACAAATGTGAGGTCGATCCTGTCCTCAGGCTCTTCTCTTTTCCTTGACCTCGGTGACGTTTTTATCTGGGGCAAAGAAAGCAGGTTAGGAATAGGAATGTGGACCTGCAGGGCGTCCACAGCCAGCAGTTGTGTGAAACATCACAGTAACGTTGTGTCTCCGTGTAGTTTGCAGTGAGAAGGGAGGTATGGGTCTGTTGATGTCGAGCTGTTCTTTGTGTCCAGATGCCATGGCTATGTGGCGACGCCACCATGATGGAGATGATTGAGAAAAAGAGAGTTTTATGTCGAGAGATCAAAGCTCGTCAGCGGCCAGATAAGAATCTGTGCAAACAGGACAGTATGCCCATCTTGCCCAGCTGGAAGAGGAAGCAGCCACCGCCATACTCGGCCTCGCCCACTGCCGCTGGCCATGCTGCCGCCGTGTTCTGGGACACCGCCATCTGAAAGACAAATACTCGCGCCATGAAACACCCAAACAGTGTTGTGTAAAATGGAGAAACACAGCAATGATGATCACGATGAGGTTCCACCATGAATGCTTGAATGTGATGAAAGATGCTTTTCCTTCCTTGTTTCACGAGCGAGAGCAGAGCTGCTGAAAGTCATCTGACTAAACTTCCTTCTTCCCTTCTGAGCATCTTACTCTTTTACATGAATTCAAGTTAAACTGAATCTAATAGTCATGAAAGAGCAAACGTTCTTCAGTTATATACAAAAACTAACAGGTGGACCTGCTCCTCCTCGTGGTATGTTTGTCATTTAAAGAACAAACCACAGTAAAGCTGCAGATGTCCTGATGTGTCCATGTGTCACCATCAGAAGAATAATCAGAGAAATCAGTCGATCTGTGCAGTAATGTTCACACGCACACAGAGCCCTCTACGAAGGAAGCTTCACCTCCAGGAAAAGGCCCTGTCCAAATCAGCGTCCTCACAGAGAAAAGGGGCGTGGTTTCCCAGTGATCTAGATATTGATTAGCCAATCTGTTTCCTTGCATGGGTTAAGCAGGAAGTTGCCCCTGAGGTTACCTGATAAGCAGCTCCCCCCCACACACACACACACAAACTCCCACACACACACTCATGCGGGTGTTCTCCTGCCATCCAATCAGAGTCTAGAAGGGCGTGGTCATCCGGGTGTAGCAGAGCTTTCTGTCGTCTTTCTACTCGTTATTTTTCTATCTGTAAAAGACTGATGTTTTTTTTAAGTCTGACAGTTGTGTAGCAGAAAAAGTCCTTTATAAAGTATGTAACACAAAGGCTGAAAATGTTGCTTAATCGTGTTTTTATATTTAAAAGTTAAAGCTTGCTCATCGGTGTGTGACAGGACGTGACCATGTTTTATATGAAACACTTTATTCAGAGGAGAAAAGCTATTTTGAAAAGAGAATATTTTGACAGGTTGTTTGTTCGTCTGCTCTCATCAGCTGCCCCGACTGTCATCAACAACAGGGAGAGACAGCTTTGTCAGGGTCAAAGGTCACTTCTTTGGGGGCAGTAGATGATGATGACAGTCTGCAGAAAGCTTTCATTGATGAATGCAGTTTATTGATCATTGGTGAATGAGCTGATTGATTATCACGATGTCAAATCAAAGCACTGAAGCAAAGCATTATGGGATATCAGATAAATGTAAATCAGCCTGAAGCCACGTGGCATCTGACTACAGACAAGATGGAGGACAGGAAATCATGTGACATCAGCAGCACCCGGCATTTGACGTCACAGCAACCTCGCTGTTGTGTAACAGGAGCATCTCAGCGGGGTTATAAATCGAGTCATGTGACGTCTCCGCCTCAGCTGATTCTACAAACATCAAAGTTTGACAGGAATTATGAGGGCCCGTTCCTCGTCGTCGTGCACGCCCCGCCTACTCGGCCACGTGTAAACGACCGCACGTGTCTTCCAATTCTGAGGTCACGTGACTTCCTGTCTGCCACAGAGATTGACCATCTTGTCCGCAGCTGTTCTCGAAGCCATGGGGAGATTTCATATTTGGATATGCACACAAACTCTCACTCGCTGTGATCAATACAGCGTGTGATCATGTCATCTATGGCGTCCTTGTTCACGATTTGATGCTTTTTGTTCCTGTAATCAACCAAGTGCACTTCAGTTTGTAAAAGTCGATATTAAAATAAAACTTTATTAACTTGTCCTGAGAAATTTTAAGATTAATCAATGAACAGGATCAGTGTCTGTGAAACATACGATCGTTCCCACGATCAGAGAAATGTTTAAATGATTGTATCTGTTCTCACCGCGCTCGGTGTCACTGAACGTTACACAGCAGAACCACAGCAGAGTGCAGATTCTGATCCCATGATGCTGAACGCAGCTGTGCAGCCAGGTAACGTGATGATGATGATGATGATGTCCATTCCCACAAAGACTTCCTGAGCTTGCTCAGCTTGTCTTCCTCCTCTCCTCTGTGCCCGAGTGTGAGCAGCCGTAGCACAGGCTGTAGACTCAGCAGCCGGTCAGAGATAGACCAACATGTACATCATTACTGTGTCACTGAAAGATGACAGTACTGTATGTGAGGTAATTACATACATGTCATGAGGGAACAGTCACATGACCTGAGAGTGTCACATGACTCCTCCATGCAACACGAAAAACTAAAATATTTTATTCTTCAAACGACACCTGGCTTAAGGCTCGGGGTGATGATGTAAAGGTCAGTCACATAAAAATCAGGTCATTTTGTCCACATGATGGCGCTGTTTCACTCTCATTCGTGTACTTCACCTGTGGGCAGGTGTCTCTGTGACTGAGTGCTGGCACTGAATCAGGGTCCTGCTCCAGAAAGCAGCTTCCGTTAAAACTCCTGAAAGACAGTTAAACTGAGTCCGTTACCATGGCAACAGACTCACCTTTTCACTGGCAGGTGTTCTCTCTGACTCCGCCCTGAGTCCTGCAGCCCAACCATTTAACTGACCTTCCATTTCGTAGAATAGCTGTCAGAGATCAGAGCGAGGTTCGTACAAACACTTCACTGTAACCTCTGACCTTAACACATTCTCAGTGGGTATGCCAGACAGCAGGGAGTCCACAGCACTCACTCTGCAGGATCCAGATTGGATCAGGAGCACGGACTCAGAGCGGATCAGACCGAGGTTCCCGATTTAAACGTCTCCTCCTGAAATGTTTGAACTGTGTCTGAGCGCATGCAGACAGCTCTGTAACAGATGCTGTGGGCAAACTGGCTCCGATCGTTGGATTTAAGGTCAAAGGTCACATCAGGATTCAGCTGATCTAAATCAAACTTTATTCAGTCTGTGACGATGACAGAGTGCTCTTTGTTGACCCTTTGCCCTGGTCTGTCAGGCTGAACATACTCCGAGCTGATTGGACCAGCTCGAATCTTCTGGAACAGGAAGTTTGCTGAAGCCGCTTCCTGGATCAGGGTCCAGGTGATCGAGTTCAGAGTCTGTGTTTATTTTTATTGACTGTTGTGACACTGTGATGAAAATAAATCAGATTTTTAATGAACACACTTTTGCCATTTTTATCATTAAACTGGAGTCAAATAGTTCAGCACATTCAGATTCATGGTTTTACTGGGTCAAAGAATGTGGAGTAAAACAATAGTGTCTGTTTTCAGACATAAGATTTCTCTGTGATTCTGATTTTAAATACACTTAGCAAGAACACGTCCAGCATGTTGCAGACAGAAATACATCTCCCTCTGGAATCCAGCAGAATCTTATTGCTCTGTCGGGGAGGTCGCCTGGTTCCACAACACCAGCTCACCTTACATGCAAATAAGAAAAATACAGCATCAGCAATAAGAATTTAAACGGTGATTAAATCAAGTCCAGGAGTTAAAGTGCTTCCTCTTTTTCTCTCAGCTGCTCCCTTCACAGGTTGCCACAATGGATCATCCTCATCTTTCTCACCAACCCTCTGCATGTTCTCTTTCACTGCATCCATGAACCCTCTCTGGGGTCGTCTTCTTGCCTCCTGCCTGAACTCATCCCTTCTCCACATCCTGTCAGCTCTGTCTCTGCCAATCGATACAAGTTCTCATCTCGTGGTGTCCAGCCTCACATACAGCTCACTTTAAGCCTTTTAGTTCTCCTTTGAAATCTCTCTTATCTGCACACCTAGCCTCTTAGTACTCCTGCCTACTTTCTTAATCTCCCTTTCTCATTTTTCATTTGATAAACATTTGATAAATACTTTCCAAAATTGCACTTGATATGGGGGCAAAGACGGAGGAAGCTCTGGATGTGGTGCACAGAAACACATCATTATTCTGGAGACATGTGAAAGAAGAGATTTAGCGTCGACTCAGCTGTCGGTAAGAGCGGCAGGTTCCACTTTGCAGACGTGCTGCTGTGGGAGGACTGGGAGGAGGCTGTGGCCTCACACTGAGCGAGCGAGGTGGGCTGGGAAACAGTTGGAGACGATCTGAGGTGATGACAGATGAACAATTTTGTTTAAAAAAATTATTACTGGGCCAATAGAGCTCTATTAAACGTCACCTGTCACTGAGTTTTTCGGTACTTAACTCCTATGTTAAACTTAAAAATGTTGTTCGGCTCATTAAACATTCAGGGTTTGAGCGACACATCAGGATGTCACATGTTGGACTGACCAATGGGGAGACAGGTTTTGTTTTTCAGCATTTGCCACATTCACTCATTTCGCTTCACTGTGATTTAGACTGCAGCTCATTACCAGTTAAACTCTCAGATCTCCATAAGCAGGTGCCGCTTTAATGGAAATGAATATACAAACACAACTTTACTCCTCACAGTACAACAACAGGTACATCGACTGGGTAAATAATCTGTGGATGAATGGAGATCCAAAGGGATTCGGCTTGTAGCCCATTTTACAGATGAGGAGGATGTGACTTGTTACCTGTAAGAACATCAGATACGCTGACGGAACTATAAAAGTGTCCCTTTGAGACCAAAGATAAAGAAGATATTATGCTCTGTAAGGTCTCCTCTGGACTGACACGGCTCCGCAGAGCAGGAATTGCCTTTTGTGACACAAACAAGGCGATCAGAGCTATTTTGTCCAAACCCAGTTATATTCTTAAAGAATTTAAGAATGAGACGATTAGGGTTATACAAAGAAGATATATTTCTCTTCCCCTTTCACCTAAAGTAAAAAAAGTAAACATCAGAATAATAAATGCGATTTTTATAAGATTGAAATTTAATCTGAATACGTGTGTATTCTGTGAAAACGACACTGAAAGCCTGCATCACGTGTTTTTTCACTGTGAACGGGTTCAAGCTTTTTGGAACGGCACGTGGAGCTGCACGCAGTCCAGGGCGACTCCATCGTCGGGATTGATAATAAAATCTGCATTCTGTTATGAACAATATCTTTTTCTCCATAAATGTAGATGCTGTGAAGCTTAACTGTGTATGAAAAGACGGCTGAATGAAAAACTCCGACTGCTCTGTTTTATTCTACTTTTCTTCTTTTGACGTACAGTAAAGGACTTTTTCTCTTCACATTTTGTGTTGACCTTTGTTACACTGTAACAGTTTTTTTCTTTTTTATGATCTTTCATCTTTGTTTCTTTAATCATTGTTGGACTGATGCTCATAAATACATTTCAGTATGATAACATCGTTTTTTGGATAAATGTTCTCTGACGTTTTAAATGTACCTCTTTTATGTTAAGATGAATTATGATTTTTTTTCTAGTTTTCTCATTTTTCTGATGACGTCGCCGCAGACGCTCTGCGTGCGCACGCTCAGTTAATTTGTTGAGCGCTTCACCTTTCCTCCAGCAGGCGGCGGTCCTCCCACGAAGAAGGAGAAGAAGAGAGATTCGCCTTCTGACCCGGAAGTAACCATCGCGTCAGACCGCCATGTTGGCTGCAAAGAGAGCGGGGAATCATCCCGCGGAGAGTGTATTCGTCTGACCTCTGACCCGGGCCGGCTGACCCGAACCCTCCTCGGTCGGTTCGTCCTCCGAAAACGTGTGCGCGCAGGACAAAGACAACATGGCGGCCCTGAGCACGTTCTCTTCGCAGGTGGAGCTGATCATGGAGGTAGCCGTGGGGAGCGCTGTGCACGAGCTGGGAAGGGAGGGCGCGCGAGCGGAGCACGGCCAGGTGAGGAGCTCAGGTGAAGATTATGTGAGAGCAAAATCCGCCGTCACTTCCGGTTTCGCGTTAAAAACATGCTACAGAAAATAAGGGATGAGGGTATAAAAACACGTATTGGCCCCGCCCACTGACACGCAGGAGACGCCTGGAGGCAGGTGTTTGATCTTTGACCCAGGTATATGCAGCTCTGAAGTGCGCATGCCTTCAGGTTTGTCCAGAAGTGTGGTGCACGCGCATGGTGTAGCTGTAACTGCTCACATGACCACAGGTCAGGCTGTACGTAAACGGATCTGTTCGCATCTTCACCTGTCGCAGGTGACGTCATCATCCTCTACTTAACCTAAACAGAAGCTTAAGGTTAAGAAAACAGCAGCTAAACCTTAAAGGTGCAGCCTCGCTAACCACCCTCAGTAGAAATGAGGCATCATGGCGTCATCCGTGAACAGCTGGGGCTGCGTCACCGGGCTCAGCACACAGCTTTGGGGGGAGCCTGTGTTTAGGAAGGCCTGGAAATGCCTTTTGTTGTCATTGTGCATGCACCAACTGTCCACAGAATAAAAAGATAAATAAAAGCAGAGAAAATCTGTGAACGACATCGTCACATGACTGAGCGTGCAGGTGAAGAGCTGTGGAAACGGCGTCCTCGGTGAAGCGGTTCCAAGTCAGGCTGGTTTCGGTAAGAAGTTTGTCTCAGCACCGTCGGTGTTCGTGCCACAGGCCGACAGTCAGTCATTCGCACTGAAAACATGCTGCGTGTCATGGAGAACACTCACTGCGAGCGTCAGTCTCCGAGAGAGTCGGCATGTTGTGACATCAGGGTGAACTACTCAGGTGGATGTGGGCGGGGCCTGTCTACAGGTTGTGTAATCAGAAATCAGTTACGCTCGGGTCCTCAGATCAGATGTTTTACCTGTTCCACCTGTGCATCTATCATGTCACCCATGCGTCTGTGCTGCAGGCTCACCTGTCCACCGTGCTGGGGGGCGTGGCCAGAGAGGCAGTCCGTAAAATCTGCAGAGTCTTCAGGGAGCTGTATGCGAGCGTAGAGGCGGAAAATGAAGCTCTCAGGGCAGAACTTAGTTGCCTCGAAAACACACCCGGCGCTTCGAGGATGGCCAAACCGTCGGTGAAGTTCAGCCCGGCAGGTGAGACCCAGGGTCAAAGGTCGAACAGTCATTCGGCTCAAAAGCCTGGGTTAAAGTCTCACAGGAAACTCATTGTTTCTCCTGCAGATGCACCCACCCTGTCTCTGGATGTCCAATCAGCTGCTGCCACTGCTGCTGTGGCTGTGGTCATCCTCAGCCCGCCGGTGCACGCACCAGTCACAGGCCAGAGCGACCTGACCGCACTGCAGAACGGCGCTGTGAGTGTTTTGGACATGACGCACTTCTCTGCAGATCCTCAGGTGTCACGTGATATGATCCAGCCCGCAGATGTGACATCACTTCCTGACTGTGAGGATCAGCCGGCCGCTGAGCTTCCAGGTGATGAAACCCACGAAGAGCAGTGTGACGCTGTGAGTGACGACAGCTGCTTCAAACTGGTTGATTGACTGGTTGATGGGTCTGTATGTGGTGACCGATAATACCATCGCGTTTTCAGGCAGCAGAGACGAAGTCTGAACCTGCAGGACAGAATCATGATGATCAGCAGGTGCCCGGCGGTCCGACAGGTGAGCGCGCTGCTACTTTTAAATACTGTATGAACCACAGGTAAGCCTGTGGTGTGAGAGCGATGTGCTCTAATGGCGTGACGCGCTACGTTAAGATGGGGCCTGATTAGTCAAGACCTAGTACGTGAGGATTTCGATGATGTCGTCCTTCAGAACAGCTGATGGTCCAATAATCAGTCGCTTCTGTTTGTCGAACCTGCAGCAGCGTCTCTGACTTCCTGTCTTACTGTTCAGGTGTGAGCGAGGAGCAGCAGAAGGAGCAGGAGAGGAGGCGGAGGAGGGAGCTGTACAAGGAGAAGCGGTTTTTCTGCGAGCTGTGTGACAAAGGCTTCCATCAGAAGCACCAGCTGCTGAAGCACGCCGCGTGCCACCTGAAGCCGTTCCCCTGCAGCTCCTGCGACAAAGGTTTCTACAAAGCGCAGACGCTGCAGCGCCACCTGCTCGCCCACCGTCTCCGCGAGGCGCAGGAGAGCGACCCAGACAAGCTGCTGCGCTGTGACCAATGCGACAGGAAGTTCAGGCTGCCACGTCAGCTTCGAGCGCACCAGGCCTGTCACCGGCTTGAGAAAACGCCGCTCAAGTGCTACGCATGTGACCGCACCTTTACCTCCAGTGGGGCGCTGCGATACCACGAGGTGTCGCACGCCAAAGTCAAGCCCTTCATGTGCGACGTCTGCGGAAAGAGCTTCACGCGCAAGAAGAGCCTGCGGGAGCACCAGACCGTGCACACCGGGGCACGGCCATACTCCTGCCAGACCTGCGCCAAGAGCTTCTCCACCGCCAGCAACCTGCGCGTGCACAAAAGGTCGCACTCTGAGGAACGCCCGTACAAGTGCGACGAGTGCGACAAGGCCTTCAAGTGCCGGATGGGGCTGCTGCAGCACCGTGTGGTCCACTCGGGGGAGAAGCCCTTCACCTGTCCCACCTGTGGCCTGAGCTTCGGCCTCAAATACAACTTCCAGAGACACCTGAGGCTGCACAGCGGGGAGAAGCCCTTCAGGTACGAGGCCCCGAACGATCACGTATGTTTTCTGTCTCGGCGAGGCTGTTTCTTTAACCTCTGACCCTTCCTCACCTGTCCTTCCTTCCTCAGGTGTGATCAGTGTGGCGAAGGCTTCACGGGGACCTGGGCTCTGAAGACTCACATGCTCGTTCACGGCGTGGCAAAGCCGTTCATGTGCGACCTGTGCGGAAAGACGTTCTTCTACAACTGCCAGCTGCAGAAGCACCAGCAGCTGGTTCACGGCAGCGGTGGCGATCGGGGAAAGTCCGGCGGGGAGGCGGGCAGGCGGCGGTCCACCGGAGTCAAACCGTTCAGCTGTAAAGTCTGTCCAAAGAGCTTCAGCAGCAGCAGCTCGCTGCGCACGCACGAGAAGAGCCACGCCCAAAACAAAGAGTTCACCTGCGACACCTGTGGGAAAGCCTTCCACCTGCGTCACCTGTACCTGTACCACCTGAGGCAGCACAGCGGCGACCGGCCGCATGTCTGCGCCGTCTGTCACAAAGGCTTCCTGCTGGCATCGCAGCTGAAGCAGCACGAGCTTCTGCACACGGGTGTCAAACCTCACCGCTGCGAGCACTGCGGCAAAGAGTTCAGGACGCCTCAGAACTACCACCGCCACCTGCTGGTGCACACCGGCGAGAAGCCGTACGAGTGCGCCGTGTGTGGCCGCAAGTTCCGCCAGTCCAACCAGCTGAAGTCTCACATGCAGATCCACACCGGTGTCAAGCTGTACTCGTGCGAACGCTGTGGGCGGGGCTTCTCCGACTCACGCCAGCTCAAGAAACACCGCTGTGGAGACGGCGAGCACGACTCGCTCGATTCTGCCAGCAAGCACAGGAAGCAGGCGGACGCGTTCCCATGGACGCACGAATATACGGCACAGTGACGCAGAAACTGGCCAGCGGGAAACCCAGACAATTCCCGCTGACTCCACCCCCCGCGACTGTGTGCGGCACATCAAATTGTGTTCAGGGGGTGTGTCCATCCACCTCTTGAAGCCGGCATTGATTGGCCGGTTTGTTGCTTTGGGGTTTCTGTTTTTTTATCCCCTGTTAAAGACACAGGAAATGTTTGATCTCTGCTGCAAAACCACCTCGCACTCGCCGCACGCCCCCGCATGTCTCGGGTTGAGTAGCTGGGCCCTGACAGCATCTCCAGCCTTAGGAGGTAAAATGACGACTCTTCTAAATGGACTTTGACTCTCACCTGGCGTCTCACCTGGTCATGGTGATTTAAGTTCAGCTGCCAAAATCAAACAGACCGTGACCTCAGTCGGTGACAGAAGAGGAATCAGCAGCTCTAATAAACATTTCGTTTGTTTCATCTGTGAAGAAATGACTTTGCTGTGTTTCGGTGTGTAGAATAAAACTCCTCCTCCTCTGACTGACGAGCTTTTGTTGGAGCTGCTGCTTCAAAAGGATTTTTCTGCCCTCGATAAACGTGAAGTAATAATTCAGATTAAAATGCAGCTGCAATGTGTCAAAGGTAATGTCTACCCATCAAATACATTTTGTGCATTAAATTCAACGACTTATGCAGCTAAAGCTAAAACTTACATGTGATTAGTTAACGTCACACTGAGTGTATGAGCAGAGTCTTCATCCAGGAAGTAGGTTCGAATCAGACAGCTGTGCAGACATTAAGCACATACGTGATTAATATCAGTGCAGCTCTTATGCAACGATTCTCCATAGCAACAGGTGAGTAAAGAGCGGAGCTCCCATTTAATCCATGAACGTGATGTTGATCTGCAAACATCAGAAGAGACCAGCTTTAATCAGACATTTATCGAGCTTTCATTTTCATTAGTAGATGAAGCTCAGATTTGACCTTTTGATTTAATGTTTATAGGTAATGATCAGCTGACAGGATGCAGATGCTGAAACTAAATAAAGGGGAGACTGTGGACATGTCTCTGCAGCAGTTAGTACCTACAGTTCAGCATATCTGAAGATGAAACAGAACATGTGCTATGACTGCATTTAGAACCTGTTAGAGTGCTGAACATTCACAGGTGGAGGCTGAGTGCACTGACCTCACTGTCATATTCAAAAAACCAGTTTGAGATGAGCTGTGTGATCGTGCTGAAAGCAGCATCAGAAAATGGTATATCGTGGCCATAAACCCACAGACGTGGTCAGCAATAACACTCAGGTAGGCTGTTAAATTATGTTCAGCTGGTACTGACAATCTGCCCTGCACCATCACATCAGCAGCAGTCTGAGCACCGGTGCAGGCAGGGTGGATCCATACTTTCATCTTTACACCAAACATTTAAATTTTGCTGCAGAAATCATGATCAGATCGGAAAACGTTTTTTCATTTTGTGGTCCAATTTTGGTGAGTCTGGGAACTGCAGCCTCAGTTTCCTGTTCAGGTGTTGTAGGGATTGCAGCCAATCATCTTCTCGGAGGAGCGGCTAGCACGCTTCACTCTGCTTTGGTGCTTGGCAGAGACAGCAGCTTACCAGGTGGCAGTGATGGCCAAATTAAGCTTTCTGAAGCTTGTATTGAAAAACGGTTCATTACTCGAAGCTTTTCAACACAGTCCTCTCTGGTGACATCTGGTGGCCAAATATATGAAGAGCAGCTTGAATCCACAAAATAAAACCGACTGCTTCGTAATGATTGCCCACAGAGTGGAGTTCTGTCTGATATTGGGCCGCTGTGTTGCTTTGAACGTGTATTTTTGGGGGTTAAAAAATGTGTTTTATTTGTTTAATAAATAATTTTGACCAGTAAACTTTCCTTGTTCAAACATGCATCATGGTGTGGTCTTTCTTTACTTTTCACTTCTTGATGTTGTTAAATACAATAATTGAAAAATACCACGTTACATATAATCAGTGTTGGGACTAACGCGTTATTAAGTAACGCGTTACAGTAACTACGTTATTATTGTGGTAACGAGCACGGTAACTAGTTATTATGCCAAAATCAGGAACGCGTTAGTCGTTACTGGGATTTAGATAGGGTCGTTACTCGTTACTTCGTGTGGTGGCTATCGCGGAGCTTCCACAGATTCTGTAACTTTAGCAAGTGGTGGAGGCAGCAGGTGGATGAGGGAAAGGGGACGCAGAAGGAAAAGAGACCCGAGGCGGCCACTGGTCCGAGTGTGAACTGAACTTCAGGTAAGAAGTTATGACCTGCAGGCTATCTGGGTCAGATATAAACCAAGTTTAGGTGGAGTTTATTTTCGTTATTCTGACTTTTTCCGTACTGCGTACTAGCTAGCATGACGGAGTTTCTATACAGCTGGGTGGGTGCTATGAAGTTAATGATGTTGAACTTTATTTTGTTCATAAGTTATTAGAGTTGCCAACCGTCCCGTCTGGTATTCAGATAAAATATTACGCGTTTCTTATTGAGGTGAAAAAGAACAGTTTGTCCCGTAATTCAGCTACAATGAAAAAGACACAAAGCTGGAGTTATTCTGTGTCTTTGCTGCACAGCTGCCTCTTCTTCTCTCATTCTCTCCCCTCTCTCTCCTGTTTCTACTTCAATCATGAAAACTCATCAATGATCAGCTGATCGGCTCTCTTGTTTGTTTATCGCCCACTTTGCGCCAGAAAGAGGAAACCGGCCGATGTCACGTTAAACAACAGCAGCACGTTTAAGCTTGATCAGCAGTTGTTAGAATTTATTTAATATTAATAATTTCTAGTATCAGCTGATGTTTGCTGGAGCCACAGCTGCAAAAAAGCTGCTGGTCATGATGTCGGTTTGGTTATCTGCTGAGAGGGAAACATGAAGATGAAACCAGGAGATGTCCTTACTGAATCATCAGAGCTGAACAGGTGATGGAGAAACAGGTTTACCTTTTAGGTGACATGAATGAGTTGAAGGGAAGTTATGAACTGTTTCTGAGAGACAGATAACCCCAGGATCCTTTTTTATGAAGCTGACAGCTGGTAACTGTGCAGGTGCGGGTCTAGCAAAGTTTTGCCAGGGGGGCCAGGTAGGGCATTAACAGGGAGAGGTGGGCACAAAGAAATACTTTTCTTTCTTATTCTCATTTAAAATGTCTAGCTTTTAAAAAATAATTATCTGAATCTTACAACAAACGATTGATAGATTGATGCATATATACCATCAAGACAGTGTACATCACTGTCACAACAGCGTTTGTTTTCATTCAAAGGCTTTATGATTTTTCCTATAATGGTGGGCCGGTCTCTAGTCAAAACGCCCGGGCCGATTTTTTGTCCCAGTCCAGCCCTGTATGCAGCTCATCTGCAGTCTGGTGTTGCCTACATCTTCCTATTTAGAAGGCAGAATTTCCGAGTTCTGAGTACAATCAAAGCACCACGACTGCAGTTTTTGTGTTGGATGTAAAAGGCACACATGACGCTGTGACGTAGGCTAGAATCATGGCAGCGGTCAATGATGGTCCAGGCGTGGGATTTCTCTCGTGGAAATATGCACATTATCTTTTCCTTTCTATTGGTAGGTGGCACAGTGCACTTGTGGCAAGTAAGCAAGCTAGAAGACTGGCAAAGTTATGGAAGCAACACATTAATAAGAGAATTCTGAGTAAAACCAAAGTTACTTTCCCTAGTAACTAGTTACTTTGAAAGTAACGAGTAACTTGAAGTAACTGAGTTACTTTTGATAGAAGTAACTAGTAATGTAACTAAGTTACTATTTTAAAGTAACTTACCCAACACTGCATATAATATACATATAATAACGTACAACACATTATGGAGCATGCTTCTGCTCTGAGGTCCTGCCTCCATGCACTTATGAAATTAATCGCAAGATGGGTGTATTTATCAATAATATTATATTAGGGAAATTTTCCTATACATATTTCTGACCTGGGGTAGAATTGATTGTGAAAGGGAAAATGCTTATGAACTTGCAAATTAAAAACATGATGCATTTAAAGTAACCCTTTTCCATTTTTATTTAAGAAGAGAACTTGTTCCACTGTGCGATGGCCGAACCTGTTCCTTTTTGTGGAGATAATTTCTCCTGCATTAAGGAAAATCCCTTCACATGGCACAGAGGAGGCTGGAGTGCAGAGAAACTGGTAGAGATGCAGTTATACAGTCTACCTGGGCCCCACAAACTATCAGCTAAAGAGAATAAATACATTAAATTGCTGCACATTTGGCAGACTAACAGTTTAAGATTAATTGAAAAATTATATATATATATATATATATTTTTAACATTAAATGTAAAGAGTCAAATGGTAGTTTTTCTAAAGTTATTTGATCATATTTATATTATGAAAAGCAGATTTTTGACATTTTAAGTTTTTCCCGTTGTCAGATAAAATAAACGCACAAAACAAAAGCAAACAGCAAGAACACAAAGCTGGAAAACCCTCCCGATTGACCAAAATCAACTCAAAATACTCCCACATAACAGAACCTCCTCTCTTCCTCGCTGGCTCCAAATCTCTCAGTAGAAATATCAGTGGTTCGCTATCTGTCACCATCAAAACTCCACAAATCCTGCGAATGATTCGCTTCCTTATAAACCATTGACTCAGACACCGGAGCAGTTAGGCTCTAAATGAAGCTTCGGACGTCACTGATCACGTGACTCTGGCCAAACGAATCAAGCGTCGACACAGCGCTTCTGAAGCAGTGTGTTTTTTTTTGACACACGCACCGGAACGTCAGCTTCAAGCGAGCCATCACTACCAGGTGGTAACAGAGAAAGTAAGGACAGATTCAATGATGAAGGAGTAAAAAGAATATGCTGCCTTACAGAGGGCAGGATGGCTATGTTTGTGTCATTCTGTCAGAATCCTCGAACCACAGGCTGAGGAGGAGTGGCAGCAGTCTTCCACTCAGAGCTCATTAACCAGCCAGAGACCCAGACAGAAAGCCTGACTGGCTCCTGCATTTCAGCAACTCGTCTTTACAGCAGTGGTGGGAGCAGATTTACTACTTAACATCTTAAGTATCATACATTAACTGCAATACTTGTGTGGTTTTAGTACTAAAGACTAGGGATGGGTATCGTTTAGGTTTTATCCGATACCGGTGCCAAACCGGTACTTTTGAAACGGTGCCGGTGCTTAAACGGTGCTCAAACCGGTGCTTAAAGAATGGAGAACACAAAATTGGTCCAAAAACCTCTCATGTTCAGCTGTTTTTTTGTAAAAAGATAACAATGTTAGCCTTTTCTGCAGCTATGGGGCATATATGGTATCACTCTTGGCTGGAAGCAGTGCTTAAACAATGGAAAAAACACAAACTTTGTCCAAAAACCTCTCATGTTTAACTGTTTTCCACTTTTTCTTTGGTCATTTTAGCCTTTTTGGCCAGGGTGAAGGGAGTATCTGCCATCAAACAAGAAGACAGCTGCATGTAGCTATGATGATGTTTGCTAGTTCACCTTACATGCATTAATGTAATAACATGGTTAGCCTACTCAATGTAAATTACACACGCACAACATTAAGCTACTCACGCAGAGAAGAACGGCTGCTGCTGCATCATCATCCTCATCATTTCTGCTACACTAGCAGGGCTCCGGGTCCGTTAACAGGCACCACACGCGCAGTAGATGTGCTCGGTGTGAGGTCTCGCAGCAAGCTATCAAATACGGCGCATTTCTCGGCTTAAAAAAAACCCGCTATGTCGCCAGGTGTTTCATCGGATTTGAGGTGTTACCTCCTTTGACAGTATCACAGTATCAGCTTAAAGCACTTGTTGCAGGCTGCTGAGTTTGCATATTTTGCTGTGAAGTACAGCCAGACTTTTGACCGCTTCGCCTTGGGCATTTTAATCTGTAGCTCTGCTCTAAAAGAACATACGCACCTGGCCCCGCCTACTATCCTCGGAAACGTAAAATGATTGGCTAGAATCTAAAGTGTATCACAGCTCAGGAAAAAAAAGCACCGAAATAAAGCACCGAAATGTGCGCTGCTTTTCGGTCTGGTTACTACCGTTTATGTCAGAACCGGTGCCATCATGGCACCGGACACCGGTACCCATCCCTACTAAAGACTGACCAAAACAATTAATGGCTGCCCTCTGACACCCCTTGGGACCATCGCCAGGTCCATCACAGCTGACCCCTCGCACCCTGCTCACCACCTGACGGCACTCAGGTCAGTCAGGTCCCACACCTGCAGACTCACAAACAGCTTATTCACCTGGGCCATTCAAACTAGGGTTGCCAACTCCCTGAGAAATAAATAAGGGACACCTCGTGGCCAGGGCCGGGCGACCCAGTTGTCTTCACCCTTCCCAGTGTGGTGAATTTTTTAGCTCTTTTTTTGTGTGTGAAATTATTTTTTTAACCATTTGACTTGAATTTGATTTATTTTATTTATTAGACATTGCTAATGCTGGGCTTACACTGTGTGATTTTTGGCCCATTTTGAGCCGATTTTTGAGTCGTGCGACCAATTTGGTGATTGGCCCGATTTTGGCCTTCATCGTGCATCGTGTAGTATACGTGGGGTAATGAGAAGCGATTAACACCTCACGACCAGCTCACGATCATCAATCGCTCGTGAGGGTGTCACCGCAGCCGCTCACACTGCTCACGCGCAAACACGTAAACGTCGGTGAAAAAGACGGACGGCTGTGCAGCGTGTGATCTGGACACAAGCGATGGAGGCACAACTTGTAGAACTTTGGAAAGCTCATCCGAGCCTTTTCGATGTGGCATCACATCACGACCACAACAACCGTGAAAATAGTTGTATTTACATCGCTGCTCAATCACAGCTGCCTGATCAGTGTTTTTCATTAGCAATTTAGCAAAGTTGATGGTGGTGTGTGTCTGTGTGAGTGAAAGACAGAGAGGGAGAGCGAGCGACAGATTTACTGTTATAACCTTCATTTTATGGAGGCACAGTGTGACTCAGGTCGCATCAGAGCATCGGGCGGTATAGTGTGAGACCTGCATCGTGACCTACGAACCTATAACCCATGCGAGCCAATCGTGCAGTTTGAAAATCGCACAGTGTTTCCCAGCTTCAGGTGTACTGTCGTCTGAGACTTTCCGTCTCAGACGACTTTCCGATTCCGTTTTTTAAGGGACAGTTGGCAACCCTGATTCAAACTGTAAACAAACACTCCTCTTGTCTGTAATTTATTCCTGATGTCTTACTTATTATATTTTTATTCCATGCACAGTCGGTGTGGAGCACCCACACTTGAAATACATGTACAATGACAAAAAAAGGCTATTCTATTATGGGTTTGCTGCGGTATCTCTGGTTTGTGTACGTTATTTACAGTAAACCGCTGAGCTTGTAGAGCTGCGAACAGCAGGGGGCGCTCCGTGAGAATTGGGTTAATCCACGAAGAAGAAGAAGACGAGAGCGACGAGAGAGAGGGAGGGAAAATTGTTTTGGTCCAAAGCGCATGCGCATTGTGCCAACAGCCTGTTCACGCGGGTGTTCAGTGCTAGCCGATTAGCTGCAGTAAAGTCGGTTAAACTCCGGCAAACTCGGACAGTCTTCGTGCAGCCGTTGGTCTCAGGTAAAGCGTGGCAGTTTCCCATGAGCCCGTTTGTTTCCGGGGTGAAAAAAGAAGTTTGGCGCTGTTTTTTCCGCGGTTTAATCCGCCAACGAACCGCTGCTAGTTCGGACATAACACGAAGCTAACGTCAGCGTCAACGGAAGCTTTAAACGGCCCGGCTGCTCAGGTGAGTCCAAGTAATCGTGACGGCATACTTCCGAAACACAGACACCTGAGCTAGCTGAACTTTGACCCCGTTAGGTGCTGTTGTAGGAATGGATTGTTTACTGGCTCGCGGACCTTGGGGTCAGAGGTCAGCAGCGGGCTCTAGCTGCCACAGGGGGGAGTATTGAGCAGTAATCGAGTACGTTTCCTTTGACAGCTCAATCCTGGAGAGAGGAAGTACAGCACTACCTGTCTCATTGAGTTCCTCTTTGTTTAGGTCCTTCCTCGCTGAGCTGTAACGTCTAAGAGGAGGAGGAAGATGTCTCCGGCGTCAGAGGTTGAGGGCTCGGACGTAGGGGGGCGGGGCCAGAAGACTACGCTGTCCAAAGAAGACTGTCTGTGTCCCGTCTGCCTCGAGATCTTCATGGAGCCCGTCACACTGCCCTGCACACACACCTTCTGCAAGGTAACATGCACACACAATGAGTGTGTGTAGCTCAGGTGTGTTAAGTTACCTGCACGACCAGCAGGTGTGTGCACAGACAGGTTAGGGGGTGTGCGTGCGTGTGCCGCAGTAGTCAGGACCTTTTTTGTGTGTGTGTTTCCGTTTTGTCCTTGAATGACATCATCAGGCTTATTCATTTCCTGTGACTGAAGGCGTGGTTTTAAATAAAGTGAATTATAACTGACCCAGTGAGAGCTTCAGCTCCACCAGTCACACACCTGCATTCTAACCTGAACAGGCCAGCAGCAGCCAATTAAATGGCCAATCAGTGACTGGACTGATGGCGTTTAGCCTCCAGAGCTGGTCTTCATGTCAGAGGTCAAAGGTCTGCTGGATGCCAGCACCTTCAGCCTGACCTCACACATTACAGTCATATGACTTCTCCTCAGGGCGCTCCGGCAGAACTAGGCCTGACTGTGTGTGTACCTGTGCAGGTGTGCTTCCTGGAGTCGGTGGATAAAGCCACGCTGTGCTGTCCCATGTGCAGGAAGAGGGTTTCCACCTGGGCTCGGTTACACAGCAGGAACAACACGCTAGTGAACGAGACACTGTGGAGGCGGATCCAAACCTGCTTCCCCCGACAGTGCGAGCATCGCCTCAGCGGGCAGGGTGAGGCCGAGGACCCCCACTCAGGTAACGCGGACACAAGTCTTTGGCTCAAAACTGCTGTTTGTGAGGGGCAGCCAATCAGAAAAGGTACTGCTTTTGTAAAGGGTGAGGGGCAAACAGCAGGTTTGACAGAAGCTCAGAAAAAGAAGGATTACTCTGAAATGTGAACTATGCAGAGCTGCTTTCTTATAGGTCAATGTGATGTTGAACCCACTCTGTGTGTGTGTGTCTGTGTGTCTGTGTGTGTGTGTGTGTGTGTGTGCGCGCGTGGGCAGCATTGGTGTGTTTCCGCAGAGTTAGTGAACCTGGAGAGCTGAGGCAAGAGTATGAGGACCAGATCACCAAAGTGAGTTCAACACACACAGTCTTTTGCTCTGGATGTGTGAGGATGTGCAGAAGCCTCAGTGTTACACAAGAACCCCTGGGACTTAATTTGGACCCCAATGAATGTAAAACCACTAATGAGGCACACATGGCTGTTTACAGGCATTGTGACGTCAAGGCTGCTCTAATGTGGGCCAAAGCTGACCAGTAAATATTTAGGGAACTGTAGGAAGTGAAGAGACGAATAATTACTGCTGATGAGCCGGGTCAGAGCTGGCAGTGTGTGTCCACATGTGTGGAGAAGTGGGCGCGTTGCTGCTGTGCAGGGCAGCAGCTGATGAGGGGCTACAGGTTTGATGGCGAGGAGATAAAACCCTGTGACTGTTCTACTTTTACAATTATTTTTTTTAAATGTGTTTCATAGCAGCTGTGAGTAGGCGCCCCATGCCCCCCTTTAGATTCACCCCTGTTTGCTTCCACATGTGATAGGATATCTGCCTTCAGTCTCAGTAAGGCTCTGCCTCTTTACGCTTGGTGGTATAAACAGACTCCGCCTCCACGTTAAACCCTGCCAGCGTCATCGCTGCTGCTGTTGTGTTTTTGCAGTGTCAGCTTATGTGGTCAGACGTCTTATTCACAGGCTGTCATAATGTTCATCCTTGGTAATAATTTAAGTTATTAAGATGTGTCATTGTGTACCTTTGTTTATGAGTTTATGCTAATGTGTACTTTTACTTTACAATCTGTAATAAATGATCTAAATCACTGATAAAACTAATAAAACTTCAAATCTTGGTTCAAATGAGGAAAAACTAAATTAAATTTAGCAACTTAAGAAACGATCTTTCACCATAAATGCTGTTGTTGAGTGAAAGCTGACCGTTCAGCCATTGGTGGGCGTGGCCATAACACATCTGTAGTTATTCTCACCTGTGACTGAAGCTCTCAGCCTGCAGTAGCACCCTCCAGTGGGTTAAACACATTAGTGTAATAAGAATCCATCTTCTCCTGTGTGTGTGTGACTTTCACATGTCTGTGCTCTCACGCTGACGTCTCGGCCTAAAGGTCTGAAAAGGTCCTGGAATTTCCTCATAATGTGCAGGAGATCTGTTGTGATGGCCTGTGGTTTGTGTGTCATCTGACCCAAAGAGGAAGCCGATTAGATACTGATGGGTGTAAGGGTCCATCCGCATCGGACCTCCTGATGAACACACTTTGGTCATTCAGGTAAATCTCAGGTGTGTCTGTCCTCTCTCAGCTGACCGAGGAGAAGCGGGAGCTGCAGGAGGAGGAGAGGAAGGCCAGTGAGGAGTACATCCAGAGGCTGCTGGCTGAGGAAGAGCAGCTGCTGCGGGATGAGAGGAAGAGGAGGGACGAAGACGAGCGGCTGGCCAGACTGCTCAGTGATCAGCTGGTCAGTGGTTGGTCCACACTGGGAGAGGCTTATAGATACAGATGCCTCACAGAAAATCCCCAATATTTGATTAAAAATCAGAAACTCTGAAGCGTCTTGGCTTGTTAACCAGCGATCAGTTGGTGGGTTCTTTCTCTGAGGAAATTTATCTCCCTCTCTTTCCCTCCTCGGCAGAACCCTCCTCCTCCCGAGGACAGGGGTCATGTTGCTGTGACACCACTGAAGAAGAAGAAGGCGGCCTCTGTGGGACACATCGAGAAGTAAGCGACTGTTTTAAAGATCAAGGTCATTGAAAAGACTGGTTAGAGTCACATGACCTGGAGTGTGTCAAAGTAAACTTTATTGTCATCTCTGCTGTATACAGTACAGTATAGAGCAGAGACGGCGAGGCTCCAGTTCCATTCAGTGCAAAACAACAACAATAGGAAGAGTAAGAAATAAATATACACTTAAGCTAAAAAGGATCAATAACAGTCTAACTTTACAATTTATAATTCAGATTTAAAGTGGCCTTGAAGTGACCAACGTAGCAGCTTTCCAGTTCACAGTATGAGTGATTTAAAGTGATCAACATGAGCAGGATTGTCCACAGAGCACATCTGTCTTTACAAAGGCAGTAGTATGTGGAGTGCAATAGACTCAGTTAGTGGTTTGTGTGGGGGAGTGGGGGAGTGAGGTCAGGAGTCTGATGACTTGTTAAAAGCTATCATCGGATCGGGCCCAGATGCTGCGATAGTGTCCGCCGGATGGGAGGAGGGAAAAGACTGAGGGGTCACGCACGATGCAGGAGGCCTTACTGATGCAGCGTTTGTGAAAGACGTCCTGTAGCAGAGGGAGAGATGTTCCGATGATCCGTTGTAGCCGGCAGTTTCCAAACCAAATGGGGATGCAGCTCGTCAGCTCTGTGGTGCTCCTGTAGAACGTGGCGAGGGTAGGAGGAGGGAGGCTGGCCCGCTTCAGGTGTCTCAGGGAGTGGAGGCGCTGCTGGCCCTTTTTGGTGATGGGGGTGGTGTTAGGGGTGCAGGTGAGGTGAGATGTGCACTCTCACCTGCACCTGTAGCGAGTCTTCCTGAAGTCAACGACCATCTCCGTGGTTTTGTCCACATTCAGCGACAGCTTGTTCTCACTGGTCTGACTTCCCCAGTGGGGGGAGGGGGTGGCTTTGTATGTCTCACATTAGCGTACAGTAGGCCAGTTGTCCTGTTTCTCCGTGTGGGACCAGTCACACACAGTCCAGTGTCATGGTCAGGCTCTCCACCTATAATAATGAAGGCCTCGGGCTGTTGTGTCTGACGTCAAACTGAAATTAAAATCACTGAGCAGGAAGTACCTCCTCAAACCGTGGACAAACGACTCACGGTGTCGGGAACGCCATCTGTATGACCTCACACATCTCTACTTGTTGTTTCAGGTTCCTGTGCCCCCGAGTGGCTCCGCCCAGCTCCACCTGCAGCTCCGCTTCCAGCCTCGTGTCCAACAAGGTGAGTTTGAACTTCTGTTCAGTTCAGTGTTATTTATACAACACCAAATCACAACAGCCTTCCTGTTTCAGGAGAACATCCTTGTTTCAGAGGCAGCGCTACCGGCAGAACGAAGACCACCTCAGCTGGATTATTATGGGCCTGAGACTGAGCTCCGCCCACCCGAGGAGGTGGCCAAGCGTCAACCGGGGAGTCAGGCAATCAGAGACGGAGGATGTTCATCAGTGAAGAGGAAGAGCTCGGAGCTGGAGGCCACAGAGGAGGCGACAGCAGACACCAAGCGAGTCTCTGCCCATTTGCTTGGCTCCTCCTCCTTCTCCTTGCTGGAGGCGGCCGAACAGGAGCTACAGGAGAGGAGGAGGCAGGAGGAGGAGGACAGACGGCTCGCTTTCATCCTGCAGAAGCAGCTCGACCAGGAGGAGAAACGGCGTGCCACCGACAGAAGCAAAGGCTCCACAGACGCCTACCAGCTCCGCCCACAGCGTCGAGCCGAGGAAGAGGAGGGCTGCACTTCCATCATGCCAGGAAGACCCTGCAGGAGAACGCCAAAGAACTGCACCGCCAAGCCCTCCTCCTCCTCCTGCTCAGAGAAGGGGAGCAAACAGACTCTTTTGACTGAGATGTTCTCCACCTTCAGCAGCTGAGGTGTCCTCTGCATGAATAAATTGAGCTGTCAACCTGAGCGCTGTTGTTACTTTAAAACACATCCTGACCACACAGGTGGACACGCCTCTTACCTGTGAGTCGTCATGGTGAGCACACGGCGGTCCACAGATTTGATGGCAGTGACCGTCCACTGGGGAATCGTGAACAGAGTTCATGTGTTTTACTTTGAAAAGTTCTGCTGGAGAATGACTTCATGCCTCCGTCATTCAGCTGCAATGCTTCTTCCTCATTGGTGGAAGCGCTGGCGAGGACTCGGTGCCGTCAGGTTATTTTTACCCGTTTGCCAGATGACACCGAGTCACCATTATATTTCCAGCCCCAGCTTCTGTGACTCCGCCCAGAGCCCACGTCTGGTTGATGATTTGTCAGGTGGTGTGTGAATGTGTCTCCTTAGTGTTGTTGCTGCTGTCACTGGTGTCACGTGATACAATGTGAGGAACTGTGGATACGATGCACGCTGACTGCAGTGGGTCATGTGACATTGATTTTTTTTTTTTTATGGTTTGAATGTTGAAAGTGGGAGTTTCTGTTTGTCCCAGGGTCACCTGAATGCAGCACTCACCGGCCACGCCATACAGTGGGAGGGGTTAAAGAAGCTGCTGTGCCAACCTGTTTGTCATTTGTTTTTCTGAGAAATAAACCATCAGCATCATCGTTTCCTGTTTTCTGACACTAATGAACGAGCAGCTGCCCATTCACTATTTTGCCCAAAGGAACTTCGGCAGACAGACACCCAGGGTTCAAACCACCGACCCTCCCCTTACAAGATGACGTGACGATTATCAGTGGAGCCTCTACAACATCACGTGGTCTCACAGTAGAGTTGTATGTAGATCTGCACATACAGCTGTGTGTGTGTGTGTGTGTGTGTGTGTGTCTAACATATTAAACACTGACAATAAATATGTGAATAAACGAAAGCCGTGTGAAACGATCCAGCAGTCGGAGCGAGGACTGTGGGTCTGGCAACTGCTCCCACAGGTGAGACGACAGGTAGAAGAATAAAGAATCCAGGTAAACGTTAGACATTACAAAGTGACTGAGGCACTGTGTCCTGATTGGCTGGAAAACCAGAGAAACACAGATCACACTTGGCATTTTAAAACTTTTGAGCCCTTTAGATGGTTTTGCTATGCAGATGATATCCAAATGGACCTTCCTCTAAATTTGGATGCCCCGTCCACATTCTCACCTTTGTTTGAATGTCTGCAGGAGGTTAAAGACTGGCTATCCCAGAATTTTCTTACATGAAAGCAAAACAGAATTGTTTTTGATAGCCGCGTTCCCCTGGGCCAGCTAACTGATACAATGGGATCTTTCGCCAACCACCTTTCTCATTCTGCCAGAAACCTCACAGTGCTTGTGGATAGTTCTTTTAAAGAAGCAAGCATCCACTGCAAAGAAAAGCTTTTATCAATCATGCCGGTTCGAGTCCCGGCTTGGACAGTCTGTCGTTGTGTCCTTGGGC
This sequence comes from Neolamprologus multifasciatus, assembly GCF_963576455.1. Taxonomy (NCBI): domain Eukaryota; kingdom Metazoa; phylum Chordata; class Actinopteri; order Cichliformes; family Cichlidae; genus Neolamprologus; species Neolamprologus multifasciatus. The sequence continues at coordinate 499,941 of NC_140452.1, forward strand.
AAGACACTTCACCTGTTACCTACTGGTGGTGGTCAGAGGGCCCGGTGGCGCCAGTGTCCGGCAGCCTCGCCTCTGTCAGTGCGACCCAGGGTGGCTGTGGCTACATGTAGCTGCCATCACCAGTGTGTGACTGTGTGTGTGAAGTGCTTTGGGGTCCTTAGGGACTAAGTAAAGCGCTGTACAAATACAGGCCATTTACCATTTAACCAGCACCAGAAGGCACGAGCAGATCACCCCTGTCCTCGCTGACCTACACTGGCTTCCCATCAAATATCGCATTGATTTCAAAATCCTTCTGCTCACTGTTAAAATTCTAAATAACCTGGGCCCAGCTACTGAACTGAGCTTGATCTGTACAACCCAACGAGAGCACTAAGATCCTCCAGCCAACGGCTCCTAATGCGACCAAGGTCTCGTTTAAAAACCAGAGGTGAGCGTGCTTTTGCTTCTGCCCCGAGACTCTGGAATAATCTCCCAGTGGAAATCTGTACATCGGAATCAATTCAGTTGTTCAAATCCCGTTTAAAAACACTGGTTTAACTTAGCTTTTGAAAACCATTGGTGTGACTTTCATTCGGCCTGCACTACACCATGTAAATGTAAGTATCATTGATTTGTTCTGCCCGCATTGCATCGTGAAGCACTCTGATGTACACTAATAAACTTTGACTTGACCTCAGACTGAGGAACAGAAAGCATCAGCAGGTCAGAGACTCGGGGTCAGAAACCAGGTCACTGCGTATGGTCTAACAGGAAGTTACATCGCCACACAGCTTTCTGCGGTTTCCCTGCGGTCATGTGACCTTGGTGACTGATGTCAACATCCCCAAGGAGTCATGGTTTCCGCTGTGTGACCTAATGAGCTCCACGAGAAAATGTGAGGAAGTCGACCACATCAGGCCTGATGGATGAGGACGCTTCAACGCGGGCGCCTCGGCTCGCCGTTCCTCGGACTGCGACTCAAAAACTCCAGAGGAGACACTGCTGTGGACAAAAGTTTACTCCAGTTCATCAGAAGAGGATGTTTTTGTATCTTACCTGTTTAAGCTTTAAAGTTTGTGGCATTAGGGGCGTGGCCTCTTTGACGTACAGGTGGCACAGAAACTGATGTCTCACTGAGATTTTTCTTTTTCACTCACATGAGCTCGGGCGCTCGCTCTGAAGTATTTAGTGTGAGCTCGACTGTGGGCTGAGAGCGGATCAGCTGCTGTCTGAAACAGATGAATGCGTACACGTATCTAGTAGCGTGCACACATCTCATCCTCACGTTCCTGCTCTTTGGTTGGTTCTTGCATTTTGCAGCTCTGTTGCTTGTGAAGCTAACACACAAGCATTTCACTCACATGTGCTGTGACAACTCTTTGATTTGATTACAGAGAAAAGCAGCAGAAACATCTGAGCTGAACGGGCACTGATTTGATCTTTGAGTGGCCCGTGACCTCTGACCTCCTGACTGTTAGGTCTTTCTCAGTCCAGCCTCCAAAACCAAAACCAAACCAAAACCTCCAAATAATTAACTTCTAATATATTGTGTCTTTCAAGGCCTCGATGTAATCGGGACCAGTCATGTTCTACCTTTACGATGACCAGTCACGATCAGTGGTGACAGAATCGACCAATAGGAATCCACCCTGAAAAACCTCCTCGTGTTGAGCTACAGAAGCAGAATCACCAGCTGCTGCGTCACATCATGTGTGTGTTTGTAGGTCCGACTTTATCCTGTTTATTTCTGTTTTTCCAGTTTGATACCAAGCCCGTCCTGTTGAGGGTAAGTTTCCATCTTTTGTACTTCCTGCGTGCGTAACAGCGGGAGGCGTGTCCTGGTGCATGTGCTGATAGATATTTGTGGTTGTTCCTCAGATAGAGTCTGAAGCGGATCGTCAGTCAGCCTGCCCGGTGAGTCGACTTCTGCTGTTATTAATAGAAACATATGACTGTTGCTCAAAGTCTGTCACAGATTTAAAAAATCATCTTACACGTGACAAATAAACTAAAACCTGAGAAATTATATCTGTAAATGGGTTTAATAATTTCAACATAAAAGAGCCTTTATTCATGCTTTTACTTTGATGAGATTTGTAGTTCGACCTGAATGATACATGATCACAGTTTTGTAATTATATTATGATTTAGTGATTTAAACACTCGAGGACTGAAGAATGAGTGATTATTAATCTGTATGATGGAATCAGTGTTTTTGTGTGACACATGTTTGTATTATTAATAATGATTATTCAATACATTCAGACTCAGACTATGACTTTACTGACAGAAATATGAATGTGATTCTTTCAATGACATTTCAAGGATGATTTTGTACGTTTATAAATAAGTTTTAGAGAACCAGATTAAACGAGTCACGTCACAGCATCATTAGAGGAATCCACCCATATGGAAAAGAAATAGTAAAAACATATGATTTACTCATGAAAGTGGCCACTTTCTCTTTACTTTCATATATTTTGTTAGTAAGTATCCAAAACATACAAGTTTCATTATATAATTTTTCAAGGGGTCTTATATCTGTTTTCACTCTTGTATGCTTTCATACAAGTTTCACACAGGACTGATACAAACTTTATAAGATTTATATCTTTTCCATGTGGGCAATAACAGGAAACGAGGACTCATTTTACAGGAACCCGATCACAAAAGTCAAATTACAGGAGTCATGTTGAAAGAGATTATAGAACCAGATTATATGGGTCAAATCGCAGGAGGCATATTACGGCAAATTACAGGCACTGGAATACAGACTAGAGTCAGAATATAGGAGCAACAAAAAACAGATTACAGGAGTCAGATTACAGCAGTGGTTCCCAAACATTTTTTGCTGGGCCCCCCTTTGTTTTACAAGAAAAATGTTCGCGCTCCCCCCTCCCCCGCGTGCACGCGCACGCACACATCCTCCAACCACACACACATATTTTGCTCCATTAGTTTATTTCACACCTCAAACATTTAGTAAACAACTAAGCAAATACAAGTAACCTGCAATAAATTACAGGTAGTCAGAATATAAACTACTATTAGGTATGTGCCTTGATTCACGTCACGCTGTGGCCACGTTATTGTTTACATGAGATGAATTGCAGAATGATAGAGACAAATACTGTTAATCTGACTGTCTGCAGGTTTTACACACAGTTACTGTCCCTCCATTTACAAAGGCAGAGGCGTCACGCTGTGATTATTTTACATGTAGTTGTTTTTTCCTGTGTAAAAATATTCAACATTGCTGTCAATACATTTTTCAAAAAATGTCTCTCTGTGCAAAATGTGTTTAAAAACATAAACAGCTGTGGGATCCTGTTTGTCTGTGATTTGAACCGGGGGAACAAATCGTGGCAGGATCAGCCTGATATTATTTGTATCCTGTAACTTTACTGTATAAAGAGCAAACATCTCCAACATGTCAGGAGTAGTTAGTCATTACAACAAGTGTTTGTGCACTAAAAATCAAGAATGTGGGATCCTGTTTGTCCGTGATGCAAACAGCCCAGCGCTGCTCCCGATGCAGGGAAAACCAACCCTGCAGGGAGACCTACCTCTGCACCTGTGCAGGTGAAACCAAAGGGAAGATTTGCTTCATTATATTTTCTTTGGCTTAGAATGAAGTTGGTTTGGAAACATATTCAGCGACGCTTCATCTCCTGCTTTGCGTTTGTGTGGCCGCGCCGTGCTAGCAGTGTCCAAGCGTTTTGTTTCCTCCCCCTTTTCATACCGCGCCCCCCCTGCAATGGCTCTGCACCCCCCGTAGTGGGCAGCCCCACACTTTGGGAAGGTCTGGATTAGAGTAACCACACTACCAAGATTACAGAGTCATATTAGAAGAGTCAGATAATGCGATTAAAATGACAGGAGTCGGATGTTAGATGTTTGGTTTAGAAGAAACGATAATGCTATGAAGATGTTTTTACCTTCAGCCTGCGTTAATCTCTGTCTTCATGTGCAGTTTCTATAGAAATCTAGATGTGTGTATCAAGGTGTCTGCGATGTGTGGGCGTGTCTCTAGTTCCCATGGCGATTGTCTGCATACTGTGCAACATCCTGCTCCTGGTTCCTGAGCTGAAGATCCAGTTCCTGTTGGACGGTCATGTGACTAGAGAGGCGACCTGGGCCACAGGACTGTGGGGCTCTGGCTTCCTGGTGAGTGTATACATGGACTGGTTCTTAATATATATATATGTACTGCTTTAACACGCCTCATCCATGTGTGTTTGTGTATGTGGCCAAAGTAGGGATGCTACACATCGCCTCACTTTGGACCTTTCACCTCTTCTCAAAGTTAAATAAGGTCAGCTCTCATAACATGTCTGTTGTCTTCATCCGCCTCATCACAGCACAGAAACAGCTTTAGTGAAGGTTACAATGATCTTCTTATGGCCTCTCACAGTGGACTCATCTCTGTGCTTGTCCTGCTGGACCTCAGTGCAGCGTTCCCATATTTCATTGAGTGATTCAGTCACAGCTTGGGGCAGATAGCCCCCCCTCACTGAACCAGCTGCAGGTTTTCCCTCCCAGTGTTTCCAAAGCGCTTGCTCGTTATGATTTTTGTTGTTCTTCTGTTTTCTTTATAGTATTGTAGACCTGACAGCATAAAGCACCTTGAGGCGACTGTTGTTGTGATTTGGTGCTGTATAAATAAAATAGAAAGTTGCATATTAATGATCATGAACTGACCCCCCAGCCCATTGTTCCTCAGTGCTGCTGGCTTCAGTCATTATGTAAATGTGCTGTTTATAAGGTTGAAACCTGCAGTCTGAGACTGAAGACGTCAGCTGATGATGACAAAACGTTTCTCCCACTGAAAAGTCCAGATGAACAGAATGAACTTTGGGTACAGACCAATTACCTGTATCACCTGTGGTTTCAAAGGTTATTGAAAATGTTGCTGTTAAACAAGTGAAGGAACATTTGGAGAGAGCAGCTCCATCCAATGGAGCTTGAATTTAGAATAAACCAACCAAAACTGCAGAGCTAATCTATTTGCTTATATGGAATAGCATAAACACATTGACAGTGTACATGTACAATGAAGCTGTGGGTGCTCCCCATCAACTGTCCAGGTATGAAGTATAAATAGTAAGACAGCAGAGACAAATATCAGACATGAGAGACATGTAGAGAACAAGACAAAGGCACACATTAGAACAGACCTTCCCAAAGTGTGGGGCCCGCCCCCTAGGGGGGGTGCAGAGCCATTGCGGGGGGAGGGGGGGCGGGGGGGCAGTATGACAAGGGAAAAACAAACAAACAACGCTTGGACACTGCTAGCACGGGGCGGCCACACAAACGCAAAGCAGGAGACGAAGCATCGCTGAATATGTTTCCAAACCAACTTCATTCTAAACCAGAGACTAGAAAATATGATGAAGCAAATCTTCCCTTTGGCTTCACCTGCACAGGTGCAGAGGTAGGTCTCCCTGCAGGATTGGGTTTCAGGAGCAGCGCTGGGCTGTTTAAATCAAACAGGATCCCACATTCTTGATTTTTAGTTCACAAACACTTGTTGTAATGACTAACTGCTCCTGACATGTTGGAGATGTTTGCTCTTTATACAGTAAAGTTACAGGATACAAATAACATCAGGCTGATCCTGCAGCGATTTGTTCCCCCGGTTCAAATCATGAAGATGCCCCTGAGACAATCCAGCCATATCATTCATATTCATGTTTAAATAGCTGAACTTGTTTTAGTTGCTTACTGAGGATTTTGTGTGTTCCTGGTTTTATCTGCTCAGTGACTGTGGATAAAGCTGTGTGCTGGGTCTGGTACAGTACATTCAATGTTTGACCTTTGACTCATTGTAGTGACTTCATCAGTATAATTTGCTGACTGATGATGTGTTTTATGTTCCTCTTTGTGATTTGACCTCAAGTTAAAGTAGAAAAACAAAGTGTAACAGGTTAACTAGAATTTTTTAACTCTGATTTCAGGTTCTACTTGGAGCTCGAGCGTTTGTCCGGAGCAGCAGAACCCGAGGCTGCTGTGCGTTCAGGAGTCAGGTGACCTCAGGCTCCACCCCCTCTCGCACTGATGTTCATCACAGATATTTTTTATCAAAGTGGAAACCACATCTGTATTTTTCTGACACGTGTGAGCTGCTCCAGATGTTGTCAGTCATATCGCGTCTCTCTTCTCCAGATGTTGTGCCAGCTGCTTTACTCCTGCCTGTGTCTGCTCTCTGCTGCCTCCTGCTCCCTGGTCAGTGCCACTGGCCTGTCTCAGGGTCCCCTCTGCCTCTACAACGACTCCTCTGGTCCCACCTGGGGGGTCCCGCTGCAGCCCCTCCCAGGCCGGTGAGACACACACAGATGTTCTGAACTGGTTTTAGTGGTTTCCTGTCTCTCTGTCCCCAGACACTCGGAGTAATGTCAAAGATGTTTTATTTGTAGCCTCGGACAGATGTTTCCTTGTACTCTTGGGCAGATGTTTTCCTGTCTCCTCAGACACTCGGGATACCTGTTCAACAGGACTCTGTGGTCTGGGGTCTGCTTGGAGCCCAGCTCGGTGGTCCAGTGGAACGTGGTCCTGTTCAGTGTGATGGGGACTGTGAGCGGCCTGCAGACGGTCCTCTGTGGGGCCAACATCCTGAACTCCATACTGGGCCTGATTCTGGGCCAGGGCCTCTCCCACAGCAAGGTCTGTGGGCGAGCCCAGCGTTGGACCATCTATTTATAACATCGGCTCCAGATTTAGCAGCTTATTCATGCGTGTGTGTTTCTATGTTTCAGACCAGTCCAGGTTCAGCTTGACGTGGGTTCGATCCTGGGAGCTCCAACTGTGATACACAGAACTAAAATTAAAAGTCTTTCACTGATGCACTTTAGACAATCAATAGCATGAAGATCAATAACTTGAGATACCTCGACCTTACGCAGGATTGCAGTACATGTACCTTTTAATAATTATTTATTTATTTTCCTGAATAAAACTATTCAAACATCCAGTTAAGCTAAATAATCAATAATGAAATAATATCCTCGTGCTTAATAAGAGCTCAAAACTAAATCATTGATTTTTGTTTTCAAAGTTAAACTCTGATTTTTATTGATTATGTTGTTTACTGATCATTTTATTAAACTTTTTATTTATTTATTTTGATTAGCATTCAAATATCTCAGTGAATACAGAATAAATACCACAAAGAAAGCACGAGACAAGGCTAATCAAAGGTTATTGGCTGAAGCTGATGCTGTTTATGTTTTTGTGAAAATCCATAAAAACAAATAAAACTAAAAGTGTTAAAGATGTTTTAGTTGCAGAGATAATATCTGTCACAGTTCTGATTACACTGATCATTCAGATAAGAACAGCAGTGCAAACAACAACGCTCTGTATTTATTCGTGTGTTTGTGGAGTTTGCAGTGTTTCGAGGTCATGGTCCATGTGGACGATGGTCCATGTGGACGATGGTGGACGACGGTCCATGTGGACGACGGTCCATGTGGACGATGGTGGACGATGGTCCATGTGGACAATGGTCCATGTGGACGATGGTGGACGATGGTCCATGTGGACGATGGTGGACGATGGTCCATGTGGACGATGGTCCATGTGGACGATGGTGGACGATGGTCCATGTGGACGATGGTCCATGTGGACGATGGTGGACAATGGTCCATGTGGACAATGGTCCATGTGGACGACGGTCCATGTGGACGATGGTGGACGATGGTCCGTGTGGACGATGGTCCATGTGGACGATGGTGGACGATGGTCCGTGTGGACGATGGTGGACGATGGTCCGTGTGGACGATGGTGGACGATGGTCCATGTGGACGATGGTCCATGTGGACGATGGTGGACGATGGTCCATGTGGACGATGGTGGACGATGGTCCGTGTGGACGATGGTGGACGATGGTCCATGTGGACGATGGTCCATGTGGACGATGGTGGACGATGGTCCGTGTGGACGATGGTGGACGATGGTCCATGTAGACGATGGTCCATGTGGACGATGGTGGACGATGGTCCATGTGGACGATGGTGGACGATGGTCCATGTGGACGATGGTGGACGATGGTCCATGTGGACGATGGTCCATGTGGACGATGGTGGACGACGGTCCATGTGGACGATGGTGGACGATGGTCCATGTGGACGACGGTCCATGTGGACGACGGTCCATGTGGACGATGGTCCACGTGGCGTCTTTGCACCCTGACCCATCCTGTTGTGTCTCAGTCTGTTTTACCTGCAAGCTTGCAGCACATAAAGCTGAGTTTTCCCAGTTCTGCCTCCTGTATTTGGGTGCATTATGACTCCAGCTCCACCCTGTCTGGGGGTTTGCAGGACTGTGTTGCTGACATAAAACTGTGGTTGGTGCTCAGCTTTTTAAACTTGAATGCACCAACAAACACTATTACACTATTCAGACTCTCGCTCCTCTTTTAAGGACGACCTTGGCCCTGAATGTGACCTCAGATGGAGCAGGGCTCAGACGCACGGCTCCAAGTGAACTCCACTGCATTAATGTGTGAGTGATTAATGTCAGATGTGTGGGTCACGTCCTGACAACGCACGTAGACAAGTACCATACACACACAGAGGCGCGATGGATCATGGCTCAGGTTTCTTTTTTAATCGTGACAAACAGGAAGTAGAGCCGTGAGGATGAAAGTGGAGTCAGACTCGGGTTCAGCAGCTAAATGCAGCAGCTGTTTCAGAGCTGCGTCTGCAGCAGCGTGTCCCACACTCCCTGTGACAGCAGGCTCTGCTGAGGCAGGTGGGCTGGTTAATGGGTTGTGAGGGTGGAGTTAAAATGGGGTTGTCTTCCTGATCTGACTGTAGGTGGTGTGTTTGAGGGCAGGCTCAGTCTAGTTACGCTCGCCGTCTCAGTGTAGCGCCTCCCTGTGGGCTGATGTGGAGCTGGGGCGGTCGATGCCTTCGTGGTGCAGGTCCTCCTCTGTAAGCCGTGACGCTTCAGCAGCAGCTGATGAACACCTGAGAACACAGCACACTGAGGGCTAACGTGTGACTGACTGCTCATCACACCCGAAAACACAAACCGGTCAACAACACAATGCTTTTTCCTCCAATCAGACCTGAACTCTGCTCACAGCCTTTCAAAGATCAAATACTCGGACTACAGACGGCCTCGGGCTTCCTGTAAGCTGTTCAGACTATAACTGCCACAAACAGGCGAGGCGTGCGACTTTCAAACGAGTCGATCTCTTTATAATCGAGTTCTGGACGACAGGAAACCAGGATATTTGCGTCACTGCCACATCATTAGGAAGTGTAATAATTTAAGCTTTGAGGATTTAATCCTGATTTCTGATCTGCAGCTGATTTTAAAGTTGTTCACCGTGTTGCACCCCCGCCTCTGAGAGCCAACCAGCAGAGCTGTGGGACCGTAGCTCCACTGGAAGCTTCCCGAGGATCTAAAAACTAGTCGACACCTCCACGAGAGGGGAGACTGTCTGCATTTGCATGCATGTACTGTGGACTGATGTGGGATTTGGATATGAGTTCTGAAACTACGCTGGGGCGGCTGTATTTGTATTAGTATAATGTTGCTTATTGATGATGTATTTCTGCTTGTTATTTACCTGCCCAAGCTCTGCAGGAGGGAATTAGCTAGCAGCTGAAACTGGTCTCGTGTATTTTTCTCTGTTGTTTGTTTCGTACATGGACCCTGACAGTAAATTTAAACTAAATGAAGACTGGTTTGTGTGAAGCTTCAACGATTTACAGGAAAAAGACTCCAAAGCCAGACTAAAGATTGTGTTGTGGAGGTTTTCCATTTAAATAAAGCCTGCAGACGAGCGGTGAGCGGTAGCTAACAATCTTTAATCCAAACAGAACGAACAGAAAACCAGGCTTGTGGAGCCTCATGACCGCGGGGCAGACAGCAGAGTCTGAGCCTAGCATGGCTCTCAGTTAAACACCTTCAGGAACAAAAGGCAGTACAGCTGATTCACACCTGAAGGTTCACACTCCCCTGTTACCTCCCAGAGTCCTCGAAGAGACCAAAGACTCTTCCTGTGGAGTTTCTGCTTCCTTACTACACCATCTGTCTTACTGCATGGGTGTGAGACATGTTACAATCCAGTGGCACCAAGGCATTAATAAAGTAATGTGATTAATACATAAGTAAGAGAAATTCCTGTACAATCGTTAATAAGAAAAACTGTCAGCTGAAGAAATAAAGAAGAACACCCTGCTCCATCCTACTCCGGCTTCCTGTCTCTGCTGACCGACACGCCCACAGCACCCAGCCTCACTCTCTGATTTGCAGCTGCAGACTGACCCTCGCTGCCCCCCGTGACCTCCACGACGCCGTTCACACGCTCTTCCTTCAAGATTACCTCTGCTTCATTTTCTGCACCATGTTTGAACAGTTTCGACTGAAGCTGATATGAGCGACGGAAAGCAGTTTGTGTCCACGTGTCTTGTTTCCCCGCTTTGTTGTCCTTGTGTTCAGTGTCATGTCTCCCAGCCCGTTGTGTCCTCTGCTCTGTAGTTTGATCCGTGTCTCGTCTCCCATTGTCCCTGTTCACTTGTTTAGTCCGAGTGTCTTACTCTGCCTATTTCCTGTTTTATTTTGACAGTCCCGTGTTCCATGTTCGGTGTGTTTGCTTCCCCTGTGGAGTCACGTTCATCTGTCAGCTGGTTCCATCGTTACCTTTCTGTGTATCTACGCCCTCTGTCTCCCTCTGCTGGTCGTCCGATCACCTGCTGAGCTCCTCATGTCTCATATCTGTTTCCTAGTGTTCCTGGTTTTCATGTATTTATTTTCCCAGTTCAGGTTTTTGCGATTAGTTTCTCTTTTTCGTGTGTGGTTCATGTTTGCGGCCATAATCAAAGACACGTTTTCTGTTCAAATGTTTCCACGTTTCGTGTGTCTGTCTTTGGGTCCACTGCTGTCCACAGACCATGACAACATGAGCTGAAGCTCAGGAGGGCTCAGAGACACCAACAGGTGCAGAGGGCTGATTGATCAATCATCACACAAGTATTTTTATTATTTATTTTTTATTATTTATTTTGTCTGCTGCCCGTCATAGCCCCCTTGTCAAACCCTGTTGCCACACCCCTTGACACATATCTCTGCTCAAAGTGCCAAAACCTCAGCCGGTGAGTGTCTGATTTCTATTTATTCGTGTGGTGTTTCTGCTCCTCCGCCCCCTTGCTCTTGAATTACTTTCCAAATATACTGTATGTCTAAAACACAAAGCAGGCTGCCTGTCTAGGGGAGCTGTCAGGAGGCTGTCGTGTTGGTCTGCTGTGCCTGGCATACACACTGTCTTATGAATTCAAAAATATCTGTAAAACTGTGCGTGTAGCTGTCTGTGTGTACACATGTTTACCTTTGATTACACATCAGCATGTAGGTGGCACAGCTTTGATGACATGTTAAACACAACACTGCAAAAATGAAAAGAGGCACCGATGAGAAATGATCTTTACAAGTCTGTGCAATTTTTAGTTGATATATAAACATGCAGCCAGCATGGATTCATGTGCATGATGTGACTTTAACCACATAAAAAGATCCAATTCACCAGCCAGAGTTTCTCAGCTTTTTCATGTAAAGGTTTTGGTCTAACCAGCCCTCTGTGCTGATTTAACATCACCATTTCTCCCTGTCCTTAATCAGGCTCTCATCATGTTTCCTGCACTCCATGGATGATTCACTGTCAGTCAGATCTGAACGTGGACAGCCTCTCAAGGACTTGTTTTCTGTCTAGAAGTTCTGCAACATCTTCCAGCCTTTTAAGATGAAGCAAAATTATTCCAGGAGCTCGAGAGATGAAGGGGGCATATTATAATATCACAGAAGACTTCTCTCTGACAAACCTTCTCCATGGTGCTGCTCTGCAGGTCACTGACGGTTGAAGACGAAAGAGCCTGGGTAAAAGAAAGAGGAGAAAGAAAAACAGCGGGGAGGAGGGACGGGGTAAAGGGCAAAAAACAAACAAAACAAACAGACAAAAATCCATCCATCAATCACCTGGATCACCTGTTGAGAAAGAAAAAAGAAAACAAGCAGAAGAAAACGAGAGCAATACAATAAACAACATCATCACAATGATCTATGGGAATATGACAGTAAATACTAAATATTAAACATTATTGTGCAGCACGTAAGATCGACAGCACAGTGTGCTTTGAGGTAGGAGCCAAAAAGGGTGTAGTTTGTGTGTGTGAGCACCCGTGTGTACACCTGTGAGCATGGACGCTTGTTTTTAAAAGGCTCCTTCATGTAATGATCTGCTAGAGGGTGTGGGGGGGGCCACAGCCCCGTCCTCCAGGGCATGAAGCAGGTATGGAGGAGATCAAGACTCCAGACATCCAGAGGCCCCCAGAACACAAGAGACCAAGAAGACCAACAGAGGGGCAGCTGCACCACTGTCCCAGAAAGAGCTGAGGAGAGTCCCAGATGAGGGGTCACTCAGCAGCCGCGGAGCAGAAGCCAGGGGGGGTTGCAGTGACGTGCCCGTGAACTCCACCGGCAGCCAGCTGTGCCAGAGTGACCGAGCCCCAGGCCGAGAGGCCGAGGGCACCCCACCCCCGAAGGGGCCAGAGCGAGCCCCAGGCTCCAGGCCCCAACAAGCAGCCGCCAAAGAGTGAGCCGGTGTGTACCCGGACGCCCACCCCCGGACACAAAGAACCACCAACGCACCGACGTCTGAGGGCGTCTGCCACTGGCAGGGGGAGTGGTGGGGGGGAGATAGGCCTCCTTGGAGGGCCTGAGACAACCCCAGTCACCTCACAAATTCTAAGAGCTTAATTCCTGCTCACCCTTCAGTCACCATGAATTCCCCGTCGCTCAGCCATCGGACCACGACCTCGCTCCTTCTCCACCTGATTTTCCCCTAGCAGCTCGGGATCCACCAACTGATCTTCCTAGTGGAGCCGCTGCGGTGTGCCCCACTGCAGCCGGCCCGTCCGGCGCCTCTTCCAGCAGCCGTCCTTGCGGCGCAGCCATCAGCTCAGCCATTTGCATTCCCTGGAACTCCTCTCTCCGCTCCATTCAACAATACAGAGGCTCCGCTTCCCCGCAATACTTCAACCTCCAATCCGCTAGAGGACGATCTCCTCCCAGTAAAAGTTCTCAGCAGGACTCCACTCCGGATCACCCTGAGGCGCGTCTCCAGCCCCGCGGAGCTTCCTGGAAACACAATCGATCTCAGCGTTCAACTCCGAGGTCGCGTGGCCGTTCCCACGCTCCGGTGAGGTCTCCCGAAGCTTCTTTGCCCACGAATATCTCTGACTGCACTGTCGCCCGTCTCCAACGAGCCCTGGAAGAGAGAGGCATTCACTTTTGCCAATCCGATAACAGGGCTACATTATTCAGTTTCTTCTTAACATCTCAGTAACATCTAACAAAAACAGGCTTAATAATGACAATAACTGAACTAAAATCACAATCAGAAACATCCAGGTGGCTAAATATGCATTATACGTTTTACAGTGTTGGAAAGAAATGACACCCACCTCTCCCACAGGGGAACTGTAGAAAAGGGGAGGGGCAAAGGGGTACACTGTATTTATAGGGCTGCACCAAAGAAGAAGAAGAGAATGAGGCGGGGCTCTAACTGATACTGAACATAACTACAGGATGGGAGGTCCTAACAGTCAGGCATAAAAGGAGCAGTTTGTGTGATTATAACAATGTGATTTATGACCCTGTTACATACGCACAGTCGTAAATTCCCACAGTGTGCGCTATGTGCTTCGAATATTGTGTGTAGAACCTTCTCACATGACCTTTAACCTTTAACCTGTGAGCTGCCTGAGAGTCGTCCTACCGCCATGTTCAAGGTGAAGTTTCTATCATCCCCAGTAAGCCCCTCCCATCAGCGGGTTGGATAATCAGAGTCATGAATGCAGGTGAGTTCGGACTACAAGGTGTGACCTCAGTACATCTCACCTGCCTGCAGACACACCTGCTCACACCTGACTGAAGTCACACAGTAAACAGGAAGCAGAGGAGCCGAGTCATGTGTCGAGTTTGAAATCAGCCATTTCCTCTGATTCTTTATGTGCAGCCCAGCAGCTAAGAGTGCGTGTGGTCATGTGATCATGTGGTCACGCGCTGCACCTGCTGAGTCACTCTGCAAACAGTGAACACACCTGTTCAGCCAATCACATTAATTCCCTCTGATCTGATTTCAGGCCTCCTTCATCAGGCTGTGGGACAGGAAGTGTTCATGTTTCCATGGAAACAGCTGTAACAGCAGCACTGAGCGCGAGACACCAAATGATTGGCTGTAATTCAAACTTTAAAACTTTCTCCGGCTCATCATCAGTTTTGTTTCAGTAAAACAAAACGAGTTTCATTTAAACCTTTGAGGTTTTCACCGTTCAGCACAACTCTCTCTATGTGTGTGTCTGAGTGTGAGTGACGTCTGGTGTGGGCGTGGCCTCGCTCGCCGCACCTGTCTTAGGTAAATGTAAGTGCGACAGAGCATAGAACACGGAAGTGAGCGTGTGGCCGGAGGCTCGCTGCGCTGTTTCCTGATTATTGGAGCTTTGTATTGATTGTTGATGATGACTGGGGGCGCGACCCTGATCCCGCTGAAGCTGCTCGCGCTCGGGCTCGTGCTGGCTTCGGGTGTGGCTACGGACTGCAGTTGGGACCGGTCCACCGACCCCAACCAGGTCCCGGATTTCGAGGCTGGCGGAGCGCGGCTGCTGGAAAATGTGATGGAGCTCGATCCCAAGAGCTGCCGGGCGATGTGCTGCGCGCTCCCGGACTGCGACCTGGCTGTGATCGGGTTTCCGGCGGACGGACCGACCCACTGCAAGCTGGTGGGCTGTGGGGACGGCCACGACGCCTGCGCACTTCGTCCCAGTAGCCAGTTTGAGGTTTACCGTAAGCTCGTGGCGGAAAAGGCCGACGGAGAGGCGCAGGAGGGCGGCCAGGAGGAGAACAACGTGCCGCAGGTGCAGCGCTGGGAGCCGCGGAGCAACGAGTCTAACAACAGTAAGAAGCTTTGATTATCGATTATTGATCGACAGGCAGAGCCGTAATGGAGCTGACAGATCAGGCTGAGCATAACTGATCCTTTACCTAATCGATAGATGGCTCATTGATCAGTCTGCAGGGAGAAACCTGATCAGTTTAACTTGATTATTGGTCGTCATCATTATTATTATTGATTTCCTCCTTCGTGCTTCAGCTGAAGACTTTCAAAATAAAAGAAACAAAAGAAGGCGGAGTCAGAGCTGACTCAGTAATGACCTCATTCACTGAAACCTTTCAGAAGACTGAGCTCATACTTCCTGATCAACAACAGAATTGGCGTGTGAATCTGTGGGCGGGGCATTTAGTGCCTCATTGTTGTTGACCAATGCTGCCCATCCTGTTCTGCTGCATTGTTACCTGCACAGGTGAACTGCAGACACAAACACGTGACCTGTGGCTTCTTTGTGACTCTGTCACGGTGATGCTTCATCATATTCACACTAATCGTCAACAGGAAGCGCCAAACATGGACTGAACCGTCATTATTATAATAATGATAAAAACAAGTGAAGTCACAGAGAAACTGACCTTTGACCTTTTTAGTCTAACGTGACAGATGAGGCTTTCAGCTGCTCAGTGATTACCTGAAACACAGAGAGCTTTATGAGCACAAGGTGAGTGAAGAAGAGACCCGCAGTGCATCATGGGAACCCTGGCAGCCTCTCTCGGTCGAGCACCTCTGAGAGTTAATGACCTGCTCTCATTTGTTTCCTTGTTAATGTGACACCATGCCCTACCTGGAATCCACCTGTGCAGGTATTTTACAGGCTGTTTGTTCTCCGAGAGGTTGGACCGGTCGGGCTGGTTCACCTGAGAGGAGGCGGAGCCCTCACCTGTTTGTTTGAAGGTGATTTCAACACCTGAGGGTTTTTGAGTCCATCTACTGTCCAGTTTATTTTGCTGGCACACCCATAATGCACCTGGTTTTCTGGATTAACTCATTGGTGTTACCTGATACGTCAACACTCACCATGGCAGCGCCTCCACCGTGGCTCACAGATGGCTGCAGACTCTTGAACTCAGCCAATCAGAGAGCGCCGAAAGATTACCAGAGCTGTTATTGATGGTGTCTCCGTTGTCTCTCTCAGTTCGCTGTCGCTTGCCGATGAAGGTGGGCCCGTGTCGCGCTGCCTTCCCACGCTTCTTCTACAACGTGACGAGCGGGAACTGCAGCGGCTTCGTGTACGGCGGCTGCGAGGCCAACGGAAACCACTTTGAGTCTCAGGAGGAGTGTGAGGCCACCTGCTCCGGGGTCACAGGTAAACTTCCTGTTTATGTTTGTTTAAAGGGACAGTGCCTATTCAATGACACGGGGATATAGATTCATCGTAGACTGTGAGGATGAGGCGCACAGGCGGATTTCGCCTGCAGGTTGAAAAAACGACACATGTGAGCGTCATTAAAACACAGATCCACGGCACACGTTCCAGATGTGAAACCACTCATTTAAAGTCACACAGACTAATGACGTGTTTGATCATCGGTAACCAACGTTTGATAGAGCACACAGACTGTGGGGGGGGGTGACAGCTCTGGCTGTGACAGCTGTGGGGTCAAAGTTCACAGCACAAATCTTCGTCACCTCCGTGTTTCTGAATCAAACATCAGCAGCTGAGCGGCTCGCATCTTCTCCCATCTGAGATGATTTGATTGGACAATCAGATCAGGTGACTTTTCCTGTCAGACACTGGATTTTCAGATTATTACGACTTAAAGGCACCATAATCACAGAGGACACACACACAGTATCAAAGGTGTGTTTACTCACGCAGCTTTGACAGTAAAAACATTAAAATCTGATCTAAAGAATGTAAAAGGGGCGGGGCTAACAGTGTTTGTACCTGAGTGAACCAGAGCTGGGTCAGTTTAATGTTTGTGTTCCAGGTAAACCAGAGAACACCTGGTTTACTTCAACCTGCTGGACCAGTGGAGTGTGTCCTCTCACCATCAGCTTTCCTTTAAAAGGACAGCTTTGGTTACCTGTACTCAGCTGTAATCAGCTGATGAGTTTATAAAAGCAGCACTGTAAAACCACATGACAGCATTCATGCCCCCGATTGGTTGAGTGTTCAACTGGAAAGACGGGCATTCTTCATTTAGGTGCTGCACCTGGTTACACCTGTGGAGCACACCTGGTCAAAGTAAACTGTGTGTTTTTCCAGGCCCAGTTCTCCCTGATGAGTCCACTCCGGCTCCTCCTCCTGTTAAAGCTCCTCGGAACGCTCCAGATGTTGTGTTTGACTCTGATCCAGAATCTGCTGACTTTGACAAATCTGGTAACGCCACCCGACTCACCAACCAATCGCTGATCAATAACACTGATCATTTATAACACCTGTCACTACTGCAGTACTACCAGCAGTCCCACTCAAGTTACCTTTGAAAAGTACTTCTTCTAGAGGAAGATGCAGTGCTGCCACCTGCTGGACAACCAGGTTTAAACAGCACTGCAGTGTGGCTGTGAACAGGAAGTTTTTGTCAGTTTTATGCAAAATAAAAAAAATTGCCTTTAAATGTAATTTTAGACAAAAAGTAAAACGCAGGTATACAAGTACAGGTAGGAACAGGAAGTAAAACTGAGGTCTGAAAACAGGAAGTGACTAACTGCCTTTCTTTCTCCCTCCTGCAGAGGGAACTGCCGAGGGGAATGGTATGATATCCTTTTACTCTTTTACAAACATGAAACTTTTACCTGCCTGTACATCTGCTCTCCATATAAGTGACACCTGTGTGGTGTTGTCCAATCAGAGCACTGCGAGGCGAAGCCTGAAACAGGTCCCTGCAGAGCATCGCTGAGGCACTGGTACTACAACCGAGAGACGGGAAACTGTGAGGTGTTCATTTACGGAGGCTGCAGAGGAAACAAGAACAACTACCTAACCGAAGAGAGCTGCATGCAGACCTGCACAGGTGAGTGACACATGCACATCAGCTGAGGGTACCTGCACAGGTGAGAGATCCAAGATCCTCACCTGTCGGGCAGGTGGAAGAGCGTCCGCTGACGTGTTTGTCTTCTGCAGTGTCCGTCCTTCCATCCTCTAAGAAATCCGCAGCTGAGGACTCCTCAGACAACAAGGGTAAGAAATGAAACGCACCCTTGCTGCAGCATGTCACCTGACTGTGGGTGGAGCTAGAACACACATGATTAGGTCGATGACTGCTGCTGGCACGGCGCAGTTGCATTGTGGGTAATGTAGGCAGCAGCTGGAGGAGAGTGTGATTGCGCCTGTGTGTGTTACAGGGACGTGCACAGAGAAGCCGGAGCCCGGGCCCTGCCGTGCCGCCTTCGCCATGTTCTACTACGATCTCGACTCCGCCTCCTGCCGGCCCTTCATATATGGCGGTTGCCGTGGCAATAACAACCGGTATGGCAGCGAGGATGAGTGCATGAGTAGCTGCAGTGGAGGTAAAGAGACACCGCCTACATCCATCCTAAAGTGGCCGTCGTCACGGTGAAGCCTGACCTCTGCTTCTCTTTCAGGTCGGCGTGACTTTCATGATAAAAACCATCAAGTCCAAACCCACTGGACCGCAGGTGAGTGTGTGTTTGTGAGTGTCTGTGTGTGTGTTTGTGAGTGTCTGTGTGTGTGTGTGTGTGTGTGTGTGTGTGTGAGTGTGTGAGTGAGTGTCTGTGTGTGTGTGTGTGTGTGTGTGTGAGTGTGTGAGTGAGTGTCTGTGTGTGTGTGTGTCTGCCTGCGTGTCTGTGTGTGTCTGCCTGCGTGTGTGTGTGTGTGTGTGTCTGCCTGCATGTGTGTGTGTGTGTGTGTCTGCCTGCGTGTGTGTGTGTGTGTGTGTCTGCCTGCGTGTGTGTGTGTGTGTGTGTCTGCCTGTGTGTGTGTGTGTGTCTGCCTGTGTGTGTGTGTGTGTGTGTGTCTGCCTGTGTGTGTGTGTCTGAGTGTGTGTGTGTCTGCCTGTGTGTGTGTGTCTGAGTGTGTGTGTGTCTGCCTGTGTGTGTGTGTGTGTCTGAGTGTGTGTGTGTGTCTGCCTGTGTGTGTGTTTGTGTCTGAGTGTGTGTGCCTGTGTGTGTGTGTGTTTGTCTGCCTGTGAGTGTGTGTGTGTGTGTGTGTGTGTGTGTATGTGTGTATGTGTGTGTGTCTGTGAGTGTGTGTGTGTGTGTGTGTGTGTGTGTGTGTGTGTGTGTCTGAGTGTGTGTGTGTGTGTGTGTGTGTGTGTGTGTGTCTGCCTGTGTGTGTGTGTGTGTGTGTGTGTCTGCCTGTGTGTGTGTGTGTGTGTGTGTGTCTGCCTGTGTGTGTGTGTGTGTGTGTGTGTTTGTCCAACAACGGCTCTGCAGCACAAATAAACACAGCTCTGCAGAGAACCTTTCACAATAAAAGCTCTGAGTTTCATCTTCATCTCCTGCAGCCTTCTTCCTCTTCGTCACGCTGACAGCCATCTCTGCCCTGCTGCTGGCCACACTCATCATCATCACGCTGAGACGGCACCGCCTCTCCCGCCGCCGGTCCTTCAGGTAATAGAACGCTGCCCATCTAGACTCGGGTGGGGTTGGTCGGTGGGTGGCAGACTTGACGTGCAGGAGCTGTTTCAGTGACTTCTCTTCCTGTTTCCTGTCTCTCAGCGATAAGGAGGAGTTGCTTCCAGATGACCAGGCGTCCGTAGACTCCCTCCCCCTCCCTGAGAGCCCCAAACTGGATCAGAAGGCCTGAGGGGGCGTGGCTGAGTGTGGGGGCAGGGCTTGTTGTGATGCTGCTGTCAGAGACGCTCAGCTAAATAAAACATCCCCTTTCCTTCGTGTTGCAGCACAATTACACTGCGTCTGTTACTGAGTAATCAATCACTGTATCGATCTGCACTGATCACAGCTTTAACTTCCTGATATTAAAGGAGCAGTTTTCTAATTTAACCAAACACATTAGTGAGAAATTTGATGAAGAGCTTTAGTTTATGTTTTCTTTTTTTACATAATCAATCACTGTGTGAAGCTTCAGATTACCCTCATCCAGCAAAACATCTGAACCAATAATCAAAGTGAATCTCAGTCGGGTCAGCTGATCTGTACCTCACAGCTGATCAAACAGTTTTCTAATTTGAACATGAAATTGATCAGAAATGTTGTAGAAGGCAATAATTACTGAAGTGACTGATCATAACTCAATATTGACGATTAACAGAACATCACCTCGGTGCAGTGACACACCTGACAGGTGCTGAGGAGTCACTTTAAAAGAACATTTGGTGATGATGTGATCACAGCAGCAAGCAGCTGATTGGACCATCCGTGCTCTGGTGTGTACTAACCCCCTCACAGATGCTCCTCCCAGCTAACGCAGGTACCATCCAATGGAGCTGAATCTGATTCTCAGACTGTAGTTCTGTCACTCAGGTGTGCATCGTGTGGGCGGAGTCAGTTTGAGCTTCTATGTGGAGGGAGTAGTACACAGCAGTGACACAGCAGCCCTTTAACCTCGTGCACCTGTGCCAGGTGTGTTACTCTGTGTCAACATAGATGTTTGTTGATCATGAGCCGTGATGTCATCGATTCCATTGATCAGTAATAGTTTTTTCCAGCATTCCAGTTTTGTGTTAACAATAAAATTGTTTCTCATGCTTAAATAAATGGAGGGGGGTCTTTGATCATCTCAGGGTCTGTGGCGGTACTATTTTCTAACTAATTACAGCATATCCTTTCGCCCAGCGGTGGGCTCAGAGAAGAATGTGGTGCAGGTGTTTCTGCACCTGCAGCTCCTTCCTGGTTCACACCTGTAACTAAAGCGTGTGTGATCAGCTCAGGGGTGTTTAATCAGAGCTTTCAGTGCAGCGTCGCCTTCGGCTGGATGCTAGAGGACTTTAGCTCACTCAGATTATTGATCAGACCCTAACCTGAGGTCAAACTGAGCGCACTACGTGTCCCACAATGCACCTGGGGACTTGATGGCTCCCCCTGCTGGGGAAGCTGCACTGGGCCTATTAAGGTGATTGTTTGTTTGTTTGTTTGTTTTAACACTGTTTTATCTTTATTAGCTGTAAACTGTGTGGGGTTTAAGAAAACTCATAATAAACTTTTATTTTACTCTGAAAATCTCTTTCACATTTTGTATTGATCCTCAATGTAATAAATAATCTGATTATTTCATTGATTGTGTGATTAATTGATAAGAGCTGATGAGGGACCTGCTCCAAGAAGTGGGGTGGACAAACTTGGGGTGCGTTGCACCTCCAACATCCATTCCTAACCTCTTTTCCTGGAATTCTTTGGAAAATAAAGAGCTGTGCGCTGAAAATCTGAACTCTCCTCGATGGTGTGACATCGATGTCTGCCATGTTGAAACTGCAGTGTGCAGAAGATGGACTACAATACGTGCATCTTACTTCACCACGTGTTCTGCTATTTCATGGATGTCATATAAACGAGAACAGCTGGGAAAATATCCTTCGTTACAAAGGCTGGAATTTGAGGAAGCAACAGTTGGTGTTGCTGCTGGACAGTTTATTTTCAGGTGGGAGGTGTCATCAGGACGCGTCCTTAAAGTCTTCATCAGTGTCACGCTGCGTGTTCAGAGGCGAGCCCACTGATTGGTCCTCAGCAACACTGTTTTCATTAAGGAAGGCCTGTTCAGTGTTCTTCATGCAGACTGAACAGGAAGTAGTTTTCATTCCAGCAGTGTGAGGCTCAGAGTCCAGCTGCGAGTGTAACAGCGATGATAGTGGAACTATTAATATATCAGCAGCTCATGGACTCAATGGAAAATGCAGTGATGATAAACATTTATCTGATCTGCTGCACTTTGGTTATCATATCCATGTTTTCATGCACAGTCAGCGTTTTCTCAAAGGACGGTCCGGTGTGCCCTACTCTAAAGGAAGCAATAAAGGAAGCATTGAAGCTCCTTTCCTTGGTGTTTGGAGGAGCTCTGATTGTTACCAGCATGCAGACACTTACGGGTCACGCCTCCCAGTGAGGAACCTTCCACAACAAAATGGACAATAGGAATGCACCCTTTGTTCCTGATTAGTCGGTTTGATCAGCTTCAAGTATCATCTTGAGAACGACATCATCACCGGAGCGCTGATACAAGGATTCGCCATGAAAACGGGAAAAGAGCAGCACCTCCATCTGAATCGAGAGGAGCAGGAGAGTCAGTCCTGCACAGATCAGCTGTGCTGGAGCCCTCAGACGCCTCCACCTGTAATCACTGAATCAGCTGACCATCACACAGGTGAGACACACCTGCGGTGTGTGTGCGTGCTATGCTTAGACGCTACCTGTGGGTTAAGGTTAGCCAGCTGTGCCAGAGTGACCGAGCCCCAGGCCGAGAGGCCGAGGGCACCCCACCCCCGAAGTGGCCCGAGCGAGCCCCAGGCTCCAGGCCCCGATAAGCAGCCACCAAGGAGTGAGCCGGTGTGTACCTGGACGCCCATCCCCGGACACAAAGAACCACCAACGCACCGATGTCTGAGGGCGTCTGCCACCGGCAGGGGGAGTGGTGGGGGGACACAGGCCTCTTATTTATTTCCTAATACTGTGACACCTTCTATGGAAGTTTGTGGAGCTCCAGTTTTTGTCAGACGTCCTTTTAAACTCTCTCAAGGTAGATCCCATCTCCAGATCGGATCAGGAATTATGTGACAGGCCACTTACCAGAGTGCAATCTGTCAGCTCAATAAATCTCCTGGAGCAGATGGACTCGTGGCTGAAGTTATTCTCTGATGAGCCAGCTCCCTTCTTATTGCAGCTTTATATAGAAAGTTTACAAAACCACCCCAGCAACTCTACCTCGGGGTATAACCCGTCTTGGTCACTGACGACTGGCGTCCTAATTGTTTACTGAACAATGATCTCAAAATTCTAGCATTAATTAAAATCCGTTATTGATGAGACACAATCAGGTTTCATGAGAAACATATAAAAAATAACATAAGGCTCATTTTGGACATTCTGATAAATTTGGGTTTGGTAGAAACGTCATTGCTGATGTTTGAACTAAAGCACTGCATTAAACTGTGGCTCGACTCTCAGCTTCAATATCTGCAGAAGACATCATCAAGGACGTCCCGTCGCCACATGTCTGCTTCTTCCTGTTTGTCGGCTCGGAGACTGTCACTACAATCTGGGCTCATCGGGGGTTTGAGTCCACTCCTCGAGGGCCTGAAACCTTTACAGGTGTTGCTGCAGCACACCTGAGTAACATCAGCAGGTCGTTAGCAACACCTGACTGCACGCTCAGCCCCGAACCCTGAACCCGAATCCCGATGATCATCATGTTACTCAGGTGTGCTGCAGCAGCAGGTTTCCTCAAGGAGTTTGTGACTTAACTGATGTTGATACAATCAGCAGACGATACAAGTTTGGAGCCAGATTTCATTTAGCTATTAAAACACTTCACGTCTCCTACAGAGCAGCAGGTCTCTGTCTTCACATCAATCAATGTGAGATTTGATTGTTCGGTATCGTTCTCACTAAAACCAACAGAGGCTCATTAAACTTCAGCTTCACTGAGCTCGGTCTCTGAGAGGCTTCAGTCCTCATGCAGCGGCGTCTCCAGGTGAGCTGTGGAGCTGGGAACGGATCCTCTTCAGCTCATGAGAATCAAAGAAATCTGCAGTGAAAAAGCAAAGATGAGGCTGATTTTCATAAAGAAATCTTCAATGATGAACTCTTATGAAAACGCTGCTCTGTCTTCTTTCCTCCTCTCTAAACAACACATTTATTATTACTCAGCTTCCTACAAGCATGTGTGATGTCATCTTCCTCTAAAACTGGAGCTTTTATTTCTTTGTCTGTAATTCTGATGTTGTTGAAACTGTGATGAAGAGTCCGAGCTCTGTTCCAGGAGGATCCTGTTTCTAAGCACACGCAGTCTTCTGTTGGAATCGCCTTTAATCAGGACCACATCAAGACAACAAGTTGTGAAACATTGTGTGTATGTATTTCATGTAATCTGTGTGCGACTGAGGCAGCTGCTGCGCTTTGTTCTTTTGTGGAATAAAGTTTTGTGTTTTTTAACTGGGAAGTACAAGCTTTTCAGAGCTGAACACCTGCCGTGTTGTGCCAAAAAGTGATTTCCAATGTTTCTGTGTGTTTTTTTGTGAGTAATATTTTTACGTATGTTGGTAAATAGACTTTGGTGAACAGAGGGGTTATATATAAAATTTAAAAATTACATGTTTTTCAAGTATCTTTATAACTCCATAAAAATGTGTTTTTAACAGTAATGTCAAGGAGATTTATTTAACTGGAAAAATAAAGGATATATAAAAGTCACTGCCAAAAACTGATTGCCACGTCTACCTTGTGACAGGAATGTTGGCTGTCAAGATGACTTGATGTCATTCATGAGGGAAACATTTGACATATATTTCACATATTATAGACCAACAAGTGATTTATAGCAGTTTAAATACGAGCAATCAGTTTTGGGCCTAACACCGGAACACCACGCATACACACTCATTCTGGGCCATTCATTCGCGCAGTGTCAATAAACCACAACATCCAGTTATGACGTCATCTTCGTGCGGCCTCCCGGAAGTGCGCGCTGGAGCCAGAATGGCGCAGAAGTGGAGCGGCGGCTGCAGCTCAGGTGTCGTTTGATGACAAATTCACCGAAAATCACCGGAAACCGGAGACCGGAGCGCGAGGTGGACGGGGAACCCGCGGAGGACACGCGCCGCCGTCGGGGACGCACACACGCGCAGTGAGTGTCCGCTACGCTTTGCGAGCCCCGCGGCTAGCATGCTAACGTGTTGAGTCACGAGGGTCCAAGTCCGCGAGCAGCCTCGTCGCGAGCTTCGGAGCACCCCAGGCCCGCCCGCAGGAGCCCTCCCGGCGGCCACGCTGCCGCCTACCGCGGGCGGAGAAATTCAGAGGACCGCTAGCCTGTTAGCCTGTTAGCACTGCTCTTCCTATGTTAGCATGCTAACAGAGAAGCTAGCCGTCCGCTCAGGGGAGCCGGGGTCCACCTGACGTCATCAGTGTGTTTGTCTTTGTTGTGGGAGTTTAATCACGTGGTTCACCGCGTCGCTGTCGCCTGTGCTCCTCACCTGAGTTCACAGGTTGATTAGTTATTCCGCCACCAGGAGGGGCTGATCAGAGTGACGTCATCCGACGTAGCTGGACTCATCTCCACAAGGGGTGGGACAGAGGTCCAGGTAGCTCATTTGAGCATGCAGGTTATATAGCAATCAGAAGTTTGGTGGTTTGAGCCCTGGGTGTCAAAGTGCCTTTGAGCAAGACACTGAACCCTGAGTTACTCTTTAGGTGTGTGTGTGTGTGTGTGTGTGTGTGTGTGCTTTAAAGTGCTTTGAGCACTCCAGTAGTTGTATCAGACCTGTCCATTTACAGACAGCTGTTAGTCAAAGAGGCTACGCCCCCAATAATGCTGATTACCCAGGCATGTTTTCCACACCCTGTCAGGTGTTAAACATGGCAGTCTGTGGGACAGAGTCAGAGAGACTTTATTTATCCCCAAGGGACGATTAAGATACAGACAGAGGCCCAAATACAGTGGGCCTCTGTTGGGTCAGAGGGATCGCAGCAGAGGTTGCACACCTGCAGGCCAGGTGAGACTTGAGCAGCCTGAGCCTCTGTTTTTCAGACAAAGATCTAGGAGGCGGGGCTTAAGATCCTATTTAGGCAATTTTAACACAGATTACAGGTTTTATTATTACCTATCAGCTGACCTAGACTCTGTGGCCCAATCGGCTCTTCCACAAGCTGAATCACCATGGAAACAGATGCAGAACAGGTGATGTTTCCTCTGGTTTTTTACGTGCATGTTGTCAGTGTGCAGCCCAGCAGCTAAGACTGCATGTGATGCAGAACTCCTGCTGAGTCACAAACAGTGAACACATCTGTTCAACCAATCACATTAATTCCCTCTGATCTGATTTCACGTCTCCTTTATCAGGCTGTGGGACAGGAAGTGTTCATGTTTCCATGGAAACAGCTGTCACCTGTTTAGCTGTCACCTTAGAGACAAAGAGCAGCACTGAGCGCGCTCAGACACCAAATCCTTCACTGTAAATCAAATTTTATTCTCCCGCTCTGTGCCGAAGATTCTGCTGCTTCAGCTCTCAGATCATCATCATCATCATTGATCATGGCTTTGATTGGTGCAAGCAGCACTCACAGGGTCATTCTTTGAAGAGGAAGAGTCACATGATGTGCAGAATACCCGTTTCATGTGGGTGCACACTGAGCCTGAAGCAGAGAGCCCAGGTTATCAGAGAGTTAGCTCTGACTGAGGTTAGGTTTTGTTGATCTAGTTAACTCAAAGAAAGCCTGGAGATGTTGCACCACCTCCGTAGTCATGGCCCTCTTACAACAAGTCACCTGAACAGGTGTTCGGCCCTCTGTTAGACAGGTGGAGACTGCATTAAAGGTCGAAGCTCTGTCTGCACCCAGCTGTGTGTGTTTGTGTGTGTCAGCAGGTGATGGCGGAGCGGCGAGGCGAGTGTTTGTGGAAGAAACACGTGGCGGAGCAACTCAAGCTTAGAGACCGAGAGCAGAGACAGGCCTTCGAGGAGATCATCCTGCAGTGTGAGACACTCTTCCTTTAACCCTCTGTACTCCGTAGAATTCCCTGGAATGTTCCCGTTTCCAGAGGTTCAGATAGAAAGAAGTTATTTTAAAAGCTGCTGTAAGGCAGCAGCTGTAAGTTGGGTTGAAGTTAAAGATCACAAGTATCTGAGCTGTATATGAACATTTCTTCATCTTCCTCCTTAAGTCTGAACTGAAGTCAGAGCTCTGAGACACACAAACCTGCATGAACACACTCAGTTATTCCCGATAGATTAAACCCACATGACTGCGCCAAACAGCAGGAGCTGATCAGAAGCTTGAGTGTCCTAAAACTCACACGTCCACTCTGATGAAGAATGATCACGTTCTCAGTTCCACTCAGTTTGGTCACCAAGTGTCCGACAGCGTAAGCTCCACTGACAGCAGCTGACAGCAGTTAGAGGCCGTCGGCAGCACAGAGCAGCGTGCCCACAGAAGCGCTCGGCGACACATCGACTCATCGCAGTGAAGCCTTTCAGACCTCTGCTTCGTAGGTCGCCGTGGTGACGCCGCCTTGACATTAACACGGTGCTGACGCCCATGTTGGATTTAAACATGGCTGCAGCTCACACACCTGTACAGCTGACTGGAGCTGTCGTGGCGGCGCTCAGGAGGACTAACCCTGAGTGCAGCTGACAGAAGGAAGCTCCACCCACACACAGCGTAGCGTCCATGTTGTTTGAGTTGTCGTAGTTGTTGATGTATCGATGGGTTTTCAGATAACCGTCTCCTGGAGAAGGCGGACCTGCAGGCTGTCCTATCGGAGCGTTACCAGGCCGACAAATATGACGTTCAGAGAGGCCACGAGTCCAGGTGAGTGTACGGCGTGCTGGTGTGTGCTGTCACTCGTCGGCGTGTTGTCTAACGTGTCTCTGTGTCCCGTGGCAGTGTGGCGGACTCGAGTCGCAGCGACGCTCTGCAGCAGGAGATGGCTCAGATGAGGATTCGGCACCAGGAGGAGCTGACGGAGCTGCACAAGAAACGCGGCGAGGTGAGTGCTTGCCGGCGTGCCGCCAAGCCTGAGGCGTGTGTGCGGGGAGGCGGGGTTAGGGGGACGTACAGGTGAGAGTTACTGAGCTGTGATAGTGCACACGGTACGGGAAAAGCTGGAGTGTTTCCTGTGTGACACGCTCAGTTTGCTCCAGCTGTGACTGCTCGCAGCGCCGTGACGTCGTTTTGAACAGACAGTGGAAGGAGGGTTGTTTGCGTGTTTGCCGACGCGCTGCGGCCGCTCACGTGTTGGTGGTGGCTCTGCTTCACCCGCACACCGCTGGCCCACCCAAGACTGAAGCGCCTCTTTGTGCCACGCCCACTGCTTAAACCGGCGCCAGGTCTGTTTTCCTGAAGCTGAAGCAGGCGAGGATGACAGGACGTCAGTCGCAGGGACGTGCTCGCAGTTCTGATCATGTGAGGGAATTCATAACTAATCACATGATTCCTGACCATCACTAACAGGAAGTGATGTCACAGTGATAGTTGATACTTTCTGTCAGCTGACATCCTCTGACTCATGGAAACTCTGAGCTGCTGACATGTGACACACGAGGCTTTATAGCAGGAAGTGTGAATGTTTGACTTTCAGTTCTGCTGCAGCTCATCACAGAGAGCGAGCGCTGGTGGAGGCGGTCCTGTGCTGGAGAGCTCCACCTCTGAATGCTGAGTGCCGATGATGTCACAGCTCCAAACGGAGCGTAAAGCTGTTTCTGGCTCAGTTTTTGACCTTTGACCTCTGGTTTGGTTTAATGGTGCCACCTTCGGGCTGCAGAACCACATTGCATCCAACAGGAGGCTGCGTGTGTTCATCAGTACCTACGTCGACTGGTTTTCCATTACAGTTCAGTACGTCCTAATTTGCTGGTTGTTGTCATAACAATGCGTCCGAGCGAAATAATTAGTGTGCGTCACAAACGCTACAACAAAGGTCGACGGCGTTTCTCCAGACTGACCAGCGAATCGGTGACATGCAGTCTGATGACATCACATTTTAGTACCTGCTCTCACTTGGAGCCCCGTTCGTACAGGTACTACAGAAGTATCAGGTACTACAGAAGTATCTGGTACTACAGAAGTATCTGGTACTACAGAAGTATCAGGTACTACAGAAGTATCTGGTACTACAGAAGTATCTGGTACTACAGAAGGTACCACGTCTATGACCTAATGCAAAACCTTGAAAAGCAAAGACCAAGACAGACGCCCACCACTTTAATCACTCTAGATCTTGTTTTAACATCTGGCAGAGAAACTGAACATTTAAGTGTTTCCTGAAAACCCTCTGCTGCCTGATCATTTCCTGATAACATTTACAATAATTGATCACACAGCAGTGAATGCCAGGACCTGCGTAATGACTCAGTCTGCGTTCACATTTGATGTGAGGCCGTGTCCTGTTTTAACATCATATATGTAAAATTGTTGTCTGACCTGCGTCGTTCCAGCCGCTCAGAGTCCGTGGTTACCATGGTTACTGCATAAGCAGCTGTAACGTAAACAGCTGGCACAGCAGAAACCTACCAGCGACGTGAGTGTTTATGTTTGTCATTGCAAAAGAACTGTGTGAATGATTAACTGAAGTTAACTTGGGTATCTCAGATGACGGTAAACATAACACGACTGAAACACTAACATAAACAAATCAACCTCACTTATTTTAGTTTAGTAAACAGATTCTCTCAGTTGTAAATAAAACAGCGAAGTAAACGTGAGCAACAGACAGAACCTGAATTAAGTCCAGTGTTTAACACTGAGAGCTAAACCTCAGCTGAGGTTTCACAGCTGTGCCGGTGACATTGGCCTATAAAGTGCTCTGTAGGGAAACGAGCTCCAGGGAAAAAACGATATTTACTTAACTTAACGCAGAATTATGTGCCGACATTGCGTTATATCGAGCACCGGCTGCCCAGTTAAACTGTGACTATCACCACATGAGCTGTGTCCCAAAACCTCGGCTGCATCCTTCGGAGGACCCGGCCTTCGTGGTCTACGTGGGCGGGTCCTTCAAAGACCGAGAAGGCCGGAAGTGCGATACTGTGAAATGGGATGGTCGAGCCTTCAGATCTGCGTCACCGCTGTGTGGGTGGAGTTTAATAAACTCGCCGTCTGCTCCTTGCTGTCTAAAATATAACAGGACACTGGAGTAAATTCTCGACCGTCTCACACTTCTGTTTAATCAGTTTTCTGTTTGACGTTTAGTCAGCTGTGTAAAAACCAAGGAGGATTAATAAAGTTTAATTTTATCTAATCTAATAACTTTAATCTCAGCCAAACCGATTTACTCACGAACAAACAAAACACTGAAAAAAGCCCAACAGTAACATTTTTAGGTTGTCTAAGTGACTTATATATCACGTTTAACCTGAGTAGCGAAAGACGGCGGTGATCTGAAAATGATGTGCCGGGAGTTGTGCCGTTCTCGGCGGCTTCAGTGACCCTCGAGCCCCCGGTCAGCTATCGAGCTGGTGGGTAACAGACGTCTCCGAAAACGTCGAAGCACTTTTGCAAATATGTGATATCTTGATAAACGAGCAGATATTTGAGGTTCACACAGCTACTTTCTCGCCTGAAAATATGTTAAAAGTTTATTTTGTGACCCAGAAAGAATAATAAGAGTAATATTAGAGCTAACTAGCTGCCACCATTGTTGGAAACTGGTATTGGCTGGGCTGCGCTATGAATTCTGGGATATGTTGGGCCACAAAGGATGCAGCCTATGTTTTGGGACACAGCTATGGTGTTTCTTGAAATAGCGGCAGGTGTTAAACAGCTGGCAGGTGAGCAGGTATGCAGGTAAACTGAGGGCCTGTTGAGCTGATCGCGGATGTCAGCTCGTTCTTTATGTTACAGAAGCACAGAGA
>NC_140452.1:535297-555297 GCF_963576455.1 Neolamprologus multifasciatus
GCTACGAGCTACGGTGGCTGCAGTACGACAAACACGGCGCCTGCACCTCAGCGCCGCCGCCGTGTTTCTGCACCTGTTTGAGCTGAGCTAAACCACGCGCTCTGAGCCCAGCAGGAAGTGGCGGCTCAGTTTCCTGGTCAGTGATGTCATGTAAAAGGTCTGAAGCTCAGATCTTCCCCCTCGCGGCCGCCATTTTGGCTCCCAGCAGCCGGCTCTCTGCTCCCATCATGCTCTAGTGATGCAGCGATGGTCTCGGCAGCTGCTGACACACAGGATGTGACATCACTGCGAGGTCTGTACAGAGCTCCTACAGCTTCTCTGTGATGATGTCATCCAACAAAACCAATCAGCATGGAGCATCAGGCTGAGGGGCGGGGTCTGAGTGGTGATCTCACACCTGTTCTGAGGCCAGAAAACTGTTGTCCATCTGATGTCACCTGTGTGAGTCAGGTGATGTCCCCACGGCGACGTGGTCAGCTGTCGCCGGGGTTCCTCGTACTGACAGGAAGTGCCGATGACCTGTGTGTGTGTTTACCTGCGCTTACCTGTGTCTTTCTGTCCGTCCGGCAGCACACGCTGACGGGTCACAGCGGGAAAGTCCTGTCCGCTCGCTTCCTGTTGGACAACGCTCGCATCGTGTCTGGGAGCTACGACCGCACACTCAAGCTGTGGGACCTTCGCAGCAAAGTCTGTACGTGAGTGCACGCTCGCTCACCGTCAGCGAGTCCTCGCCCGAGCTAACTGTCGCTCACCTGTGCAGGTATGAAGACGGTGTTCGCGGGCTCCAGCTGCAACGACATCGTGTGCACCGAGCAGTGCGTCATGAGCGGACATTTTGACAAGAAGGTTCGCTTCTGGGACATCAGGTGAGCGGCGCACGAACGCTGTCATCACTCAGCATGTCTGCCATATGTCACGTGATGACACGCTCGTGTGCGTGTGTGTGACATCAGAGCGGAGAGCATCGTGCGGGAGCTGGAGCTGTTCGGCAGAGTGACGTCGCTGGATCTGAACCACGATCGCACTGAGCTGCTCACCTGCTCCAGAGACGACCTGGTGAAGATCGTCGACCTGCGCACCAACGCCGTGAAGCAGACGCTCAGGTGAGGCGGGCCCAGTGCAACACAAAGCAGTCGAGTTCAGAGGCAGCAGAAACATGGCGAGTCCATCTCGTTGGCAGGCGGTCAGTAGGTCTGATGATGTGAGGAAAGATCACCTCATATTTAAATAACCTCCAAGAACAAGAAGAAGAATCTTTGTTGTCACGGGAACAGTGAAAGTTTCCCCATGTGTGTGAAATATTATCACACATGACACAGAGAAAATTACACTAGAAAGATGTACGAGTTATACATGCATGTGAGGAGCAGGAGCATCAGTGATGCTGCACATTGAGTCGTTGCTGTTGCTACTAACTACAGTTTAAAGAGGAATGCTGGTTGCATTACCGTATAACTAAAAACACGGTTTATAAATCAAGTGTAAAACATGATTTCCAGCCTAAACTCAGTGTTTTTAACGATCCGCTGCACACGAGGTGGTCGGCGCCGACCTTTAACGAACAGCAACAAAAGTTCACGAGACAAAATGAAACGACAGAAACGACAAAGCTTTTGTGCTGTAACGTATAAAAATAGTCAAACTGTCGCACGTCTGACCACGTAAAGTACCCAGGATGCTTTGTTGCCATAGTGACACTGAGTCACTGTTGACGTCACAGGTAGATCCACTTCCTGTGCTGTGGTCATGTGACTCGTTCTGTTTGTGATGGTCAGGTGACCTCGGCTGACTCTCTGTGTTTGTTCAGTGCGCAGGGTTTCAAGTGTGGAGCTGATTGGACCAGAGTGACCTTCAGGTGGGTTCCTCTCATTACTCGTGTGTGTGTGTGTGTGTGTGTGTGTGTGTGTGTGTGTGTGTGTGTGTGTGTGTGAGAGAGAGATCTGAGCGCGCTCAGTGTGTCTCATTCTCTTTCAGTCCTGACGGGAGCTACGTGGCCGGCGGATCAGCTGACGGCGCTCTGTACATCTGGAATGTGCTGACGGGGAAAGTGGACCGGACTCTAGACCGGAACCACAGGTAAGGTCGTTCAGGTTTATCCACACGCCAGCGGCTCATGCCACGCTGCTGACCTTTGACCTCTCCTTGCTGCTGTCGTTGCAGCTCAGCCATCAACTCGGTGTCCTGGTCGCCTTCAGGAGCCTACGTGGCAAGCGTGGAGAAAGGCAGTCGCGCCATCTTGTGGTCAGACATGTGACCGGGCCCGAGGAGGCGGAGTCAGGCTGTGGGCAGCCAGCGGCGGCCCCTCTGCCATCTTCATCGTGGTGAAGATGAAGAGGATTCCCTTGACTGTGGAGGCGAGCTGCCGTGTTCTGTTTCTGCAGCTTTTCATGTTCAGCATCATTTTAATGACCGGGAGGAGGCGGAGCCACATGCGGCGCCGCAGCTGCTGATGCGAGGACAGCCAGTCAGGTGACACGTTGGAAACGCAGAGACATTTCACTGTTGACACTTCCTCTTCTCACTGCACAGGACGCCTCAGGAAACAGGAAGTGCGTGCACCGACCAATCAAAGATTAAAGAAACTGTCGTGTGGTTTGTTCCTGCGCTCGGCAATGCCTCATTTCTACCTCGCCGCTTCGCTCGCTCCAGGTACTGCTGACTTCCTGTTGTTCGTTTTCCACTGCAGACAGAACCGCGTCCTCGCTGTGACATCATCAGCAGGACAGTGTGTCGTGTTCTGAACGCGGCGCCGGCCCGAGCCTCGACAGGTGGTCAGCACGAGCCTCAGTGGAAACAAGGAGGGGGCGGAGTGGAAATGAGGCCGTTTGGACCGTGACGTGAACGCCATCAGTGATGTTTTTCCACAAACAGGAAGTGGACCTGTGTCAGACCTGTGTGGGTTTGTGTTTGATTCACAGGTGTGTTGCAGACTGTTCAGCACTGACCTCGCGTGGACAGACGGGCGCATGTGATTGTGTAACCTGATGATTGTAAATGTCCTGTAAAAGTCCTGATGAATAAATCCTCTGACACACGAGTTCTTCCACGCCGCTCGCTCTCTGAGCCTCACAGCGGTGGCGAGCTGTTCTTGTTCCTGAGCCCAGCTCGTCTCGCTTTACGTCTCGATGTTTCCTGTGGAGCGTTCTTCACATTAAGGAGCTTCCTGCTGGAAGCAGGGCTCGCCACATCCGTATGTTTCTGTTCTTTGTCCTGTTTGTGTATATATTATATATATTTGTGTCTTTCTGGCTGCTCTTACAACAACATTTCCCCTGTGGGACAATTAAGAGAGTCTTATACCACAACACACGCAGCACATGGCAGGGAATTAAATCTCTCACAAACTAATCAAGAAACTTTCACAGACACGACATGCCACCCATCCAGACAGCCTTAAAACCTTCTACGCCAGGTTTGACAGGCTGAACACAGACCAACCTCAAAGGCCCCGGCGGCCCCACGGACTTCCAGGTCAAACACACACAGGTGCTGAAAACTCTGAAGAAGGTGAACCCCCACCAGGATGTGGGACCCGAGTTCCTCCCAGAGTTCTGAAGGCCTATGAGGAACAACGAGCTGCTGTGTATGCCGACATCTTCAACCTGTCACTGTCCCAGTGCTCCACCATTATACCAGTCCCCTAAATGACTGCAGGCCAGTAGCACTCACACCAGTTGCCATGAAGTGCCTAGAACAACTGGTTTTCACACACATCAACCACACGGTCCCAGACGCTGTCAGTCCCTCCAGTTTGCTTCCCAGTCCCAGCTGTGAAACTCTTCTTGTTATCATCTATCGTCCACCTGGGCCTCACAGAGTTTCTCTCTGATTTCTCAGACTTTTATCTGATTTAGTTCTGAGCTCAGATAAAATAATTATTGTGGGTGATTTTAACATCCATGTTGATGCTAAAAATGACTCAACACGGCGTTTAATCTGTTGTTAGACTCAATTGGCTCAAACTGTAAAAGAACCCGCCCACCACTTTAATCACACTCTAGATCTGGTTTTAACATAGAAACTAAAGGACAGTGTGTGGCTGATGCACAGCAGATTATGGTCACATGTCTCTGTGTCAGTGACTGAGGTCAAAGGTTAACATGTCCGCTTACTTCTGATATCCACGATGTCTTCACATTCAGGCCCTGCAGGTGACCTTTAAGACTTTTAGAAACATCAACGAGCAGCTGAATAGACCAACACCGGTCCAACCGAAGCTTCAGGTGTGTGTGTGCGTGTGTGTGTGTACGTGTGTGCGTGTGTGTTGCTGCTGTCAGCACTCAGACTGCTGAGTCTGAGTGACAGAAACTTATCGGCTCAGAGTCGCATCCTGCTGATCATGTTAATGACATATTAATATCGATCAATACACAAACCAAAACCATCATGTGCTTTTAGTCTTCATTCGTCTGTATGTGTGTATATATGTGTGTGTGTTGTATACATAGACATGAAACAGCTGCAGGTTCTTCACACTCCGATCATCACGCAGCTGCTCACAGCGAGCAGGCTCAGTGCTCTGACTCCTGCAGACGCTGTAGCAGCAACCGCTGCATTTTTAAAAAGACTTTAAACATGTTTTTCAGTGTGGAGATCTGCTGAGCTGAAAAAGTTATGAAAGATATGAGATGATAGAAAAATCATTTAAAAGCTCCAACGGTCAGGTGCATGGTGAGGTCAGGGGTTTGGACTGAAGATGTTTAACTCCACGTTTATTCAAATCTGCTGTTGTTACCATCAGTCAGAAAATTCATCAACGCACTAGAAAAGGTGTGTGTGTGTGTGTGTCTGTGTGTGTGTGTGTGTGTGTGTCTGCCTGCAGGATTATTCCCTGTAATGACGTGCATGCTGACCAGGCTTTGTGTGCTGATTATAAATACAACTGATCGTTCTGATCAGCTTCAAACCTTCTTCTCTCCAGCTCGTCTTCATCACTGCAGCTTCAGGTCAGTCTGTTCAGTGAAAGATGAATCTGTTATCAGTGTGAATGAGTGTTTGATGATGGGTTTCATTAGTTTATTGAGGAAGTCTGAAGGTCAGCTGGTGTTCCTTCATTCTGTGAAGCTTCACCTAAAAGCACAAACAGCTTCACAGCTGATGTGAAACAACAAATCTGATCAATTACTTTTTAAACTTGGTGACGAGTTACCAGAAGTTAAAACTCATACATTTGTTTTTGTAGTATCCCCTGATTTTATATGATGCAGCATTAAGTTTGATTGGAAAACAAACAAACAAACAAAAAAAGACCAGTAAAACTGGATTAACATCAACTGAGGTGGAAGATCTTCTCAGAGCTTCAGAGGAGATGTAAAGGGTTCAACTCTGCGTGTCAGGATGTGAGCACCCAGTTCAACAATCTGAGAAAAACATTTGTCACTGTAAAGGTCAGTGAGTCCCTCACCTACAGTTCATGATCGAGAGGTGGAGTCAGAGGAGGATGCTGCAGAGATGTGGGTATTGGTGGATGTGGGTGGGTATTGGTGGATGTGGGTGGGTGTTGGTGGGCATTAGTGGATGTTGGTGGGTATTGGTGGATGTGGGTTGGTGCTGGTGGATGTTGGTGGATGTGGGTGGATGTTGGTGGGTATTGGTGGATGTTGGTGGGTATTGGTGGATGTTGGTGGGTATTGGTGGATGTGGGTTGGTGCTGGTGGATGTTGGTGGATGTGGGTGGATGTTGGTGGGTATTGGTGGATGTTGGTGGGTATTGGTGGATGTGGGTTGGTGCCGACTCACGTGATTAGGTAGAGGATCATCAGGGGGTCCTTTGTCCCTGTTGGGGGGGGAAACTCCCACAGGGTTTAAATCTGGGACTCTCCACCGTTTGACTCTTAGAACTGAAGAAGCTTCTCGGATGAGAGGTGAAACGTCTTAAAGAAGTCCAGCTTTTCTTTCCAACCTCCTTAATCTAGCAAGATCAACCAACACCTACCAACATCCACCAACAACCACCAACAGACGCTTTTCTTTCCAAGCTCCTTAGACTACGATGGTAAAGGGTAAATGGACTGGTTCTTATAAAGCGCTTTTCTACTCTTCTGAGCACTCAAAGCGCTTTACACAACTTGGGCATTCACACAAGCACATTTTTCTAAGTGCTTTCTAAGTAACATTCACCTTTCGAACAGTAGATGACCTGCTGTACCACCTGAGCTACAGCCACCCTGATGACCTGGATGACTGAGAACCTTCATAGACAGATGTCGGTAGATGTTGGTTGATGTTAGTGGCTGTTGGTTGGTGTTGGTGGATGGTTGGTGGTTGATTTTGGTGGATCTTGGTAGGTGCTGGTAGATGATGGTTGATATTGGTGGATGGTTGGTAGATGTTGGTTGATATTGGTGGATGGTTGGTTGATATTGGTGGATGGTTGGTGGTTTATCTTGGTGGATGTTGGTTGATGTTAGTGGCTGTTGGTTGGTGTTGGTGGGCGTTGGTTGGTGTTGGTGGATGCAACATGGAACATGAGTGGAGCACATCACTGCATCCACACGGAGATCCAGAAACTCCCCCACCTCCTCCGAGCAGGTGCAGGGGTAGCTGGCACATCTGTGACGGCGTCATTAATGCTGAGGCACATCTGCAGCTGTAGGAGAATGTGCTCTGTCTGGACAGCGTCTGTGATTCCAGACAATGAAGAAATCTCACTGAGCACAGCCTGCAGCAGCTCCATAACTGACCCAGCCCAGACCATCACCCACCGACACCACAGCTGGAGGGCTCCATCCACCAGATCTTTTTTATTATTCTTATTAGTCGGAGTTTCTTTCATGTCTGTACAATGTTAAAGAAAACTGCGTTAGATCTGCTGCCTGTGTTCTCAGTTGGTCACATTACTGGGATGCTTTAATCATCCATAGATGCACGAGTGGATGTTTAGGTGTGAGGACTGTGTGCGATTTAACTTTGAGATGATAAACGTTTGATATGTCTCTGTGCTGCAGGTCAAGATCCAACACTCAGCATGAGTCCCAAGCACGTCGTCTTTAAAAAGGTGTCCCGTGACAAGTCGGTAAGTTCTGAAGATAGTTCAGCATCGACATCATAAGTCATGGAGAAGATGTGGTTTAGAAACCCAGAGCAGAGGTCATATCAAAGTTCCTTTTGGAGAGACTAAAGTTTCCCCCCGATGGAAACATCAGCACTGAAAGGATGCTGATTTGTACTCAGGACACCATTTAAGGCATCCATAAAGTTCTGGTCCCTGATCTTCCTCCAGCGCTCTGTGAGGATCCAGCTTGTTAATCCGGACCCTCTGGGCTGCGATGGCGTCTTTGTGCTGAAATCCAAATTGAACTGACATGTGACAGAGTAACTGTAATGTTAATGTCTGCTTTGCATGCGGGTAAACATTGTTTTTTTTATTTCTGACCTCAGAATGGGAAAAGGTTCAAAAACTCCATCGATGAACTGAACCGATGCGCCTCCTGCTCCCGGTCTGTGGGGAACTAAAAGCACAAATAAAAACCTCTACTCAGAGCTGTGCTGTCATTTCTGCCTCTGCAAGCATGTGATGGTCCACCCTGCTTAGAGTGAATGTGGAGCTCCTGCAGACTCTGAGTGTCCTCCAAGTCACTGACTTATTCCCACAGAAAGACGTACCCATCCACACATGCAGGACAGGTTTAGTAGGGGCTGTGCTGCAGGAGGTGTAGCAGGAGGAGGTGTTTGCTCTTGGTCCTGCAGTCATTCTTACGTGACCCTCGTGTGCTTTCAGGTGACCGTCTACATGGCCAAGAGGGACTTTGTGGATCACTGCGACTTTGTGGATCCAGTCGGTGAGTCCTGATGCTAACTACTATACAGATATAGAAATAAAGAGTGACTAATACAGAGCTGGGATATGAAATCTGAGTCACAAACCCTAATTCACTCCAAACTGGGTCAAAGACCCAGGACCGAGTCTTTGAACAGAGCTTCTCCACCACACAGCGCTCATGGTGGATGTTGAGGGGTGGCCTGTGCTGTGGGATCCACACCGCAGTGAACAGACTGAACAGTACTCACTGGTTCTTCTGCTAATTGTAAACTAGCATGGATATGGTAGCAGAGCAGGAAGTAGTTGATCATTTCTGCTCATGCCCAGTAGGAGGACAGTGACAAACCTTTAAAACAGTCAGGAGTGTGTTGTGATTTGATCACTTCCTGTTTCCTACAGATGGCGTGATTGTGATTGACCCAGTGCAGCTCAAAGGAAAGAAAGGTCAGTGTGTAAATGTGTGCAGTAACATAAGGCAGAACCCGGAGGAGGCGCAGTGGGACTCCCTCCGTCAGTGTGGAGAAGCTCAAATGTACCGGAGGAGGTCCACGGGGTTATGACTGTGGTTCCTGTGTAAAACATGTTTCTCTGAATGAAAGCTTCTTTCTCTGCAGTGTGGGGTGGGGGGGGGGGGGTGCCACACAAAAGATCTCAGAGAACAATAAGCAGCTTCTGACAGGCGTTTCTCCAGCTTCACACTGATTTAGGTTTGATGGAGCCAGATTCTCCTGGTGCAGCATGTTCTTGGACGTGTGGTTCATTCCTGTTTTTCCGTGTCTGTTAGTGTATGTGATGCTGTCGTGCACGTTTCGCTACGGCCGTCAGGACATGGATGTGATGGGCGTGGCCTTCAGGAGGGACCTCTTCCTGGTGACCCGGCAGGTTTACCCCGAGCTGCAGGACAAAGAAAAGCTCACCCACACCAAGATCCAGCAGAAGTTGCTGCGAAAGCTCGGAAACAACGCCTTCCCCTTTTTCTTCGAGGTGAGGAACAGCCTGAAACGTCTGGAAAGATCAGGCCCTGCTAGAGGAAGAGGTTTAATCCCTCCATCAGGTTCAAGGATAGAAAACAGAAAGGCCACATTTGCCATGTCTGGAATAGAGACGTGTTTGTTGTGTTAGGTTTTGTACCCAGTGCAGATCTGGCCTAAATCGTCATCCAAAATCCTGAAGGTAAAAAAGGAAAACCTGATTACAGAACGAATAAAAACATTAGAGCACCAGTCAGAATAACAAAACCCCCACAAATGTTTCAGAAATCTGTTAAAACTCTGTTTAAAACTGGAAATGTGGCACAGTGGTTCGCACTGTTGCCTCACAGCAAGAAGGTCCTGAGCTTGACTCAACCACAGAGATCTTCCTGTGTTTGCATGTTCTGCCCGTGTGCGTGGCTTCTCTACGGCTTCCTCCCACAGTCCAAACACATGCAGGTTCACTGCTCTAAATTGCCGATAGGTACGAATGGTTGTGTGTCTCTGTGTTAGCCCTGCGACAGACCGTCGACCTGTCCAGGGTGTGACCTGCCTCTTGCCCTAAGACAGCTGTGATAGGCTCCAGCAGAATAGCATGGATGGATGGATGGATGGATGGATGGATGGATGGATGGATGTCCACAGCAGAAAAGAGTAGAGTTCTCTGAGAGGTTAGAAATTAATGATCATCAACCGTTCAGAAAGACAATCTAACGTTTTAGGGAAGAAATCTTCAGAAATACAGAGAAGGTGTAGCTGCATGAGAACCTCCGAAAAACTGACTGAAACCTGAACGAGGTCATCGTTCTGTAGTGACCAGCGTGAGTCTGTGGCGCCGTTACAGAGGAAGGGTTCACTCTTCTAATCGTATAGGTTGTCTTGATGAGTTACTGTGTTTATTGTTGAGGAGGTTAGAACGAGACGTACCCGTTCGGGTCCCGTACAGGACGAGCGTGACGATGTTTGTGAAACGACTCTGTGCTTCAGTTTCCAGACAATCTGCCCTGCTCCATCACTCTGCAGCCCGGACTGTCCGACGTGGGGAAGGTAACGCCATCACTACTCTCAGCCTTTCATGTTCTTCATCTGTACATTGCTTCAGCAACACAAAGTCTCAGAGTCCACACACTGATGTTTCACACCAGCTTCCCTCTCTCTGCGTTTTCACGCAGTCCTCTGAAATCAGCCAATTCGCCCGATGACTCATACGAGCTGTAAATGTGCCAACTGTGTGTTTCTGTGTGCTGGACAGAAATGTGCGGTGGAATTTGAGGTGAAAGCTTTCTGTGGTGAGAACCAGGACGAGAAGATCGACAAACAGTGAGTCGCTCAGAGTGGATCTCAGTCTGAGGTTCGATGGACAGCCTTTCACGTGTTCCTCCGTCCTCTCTGCAGGAGTTCTGTCCGTCTCACCATCCGTAAGATCCAGTTCAGTCCGGAGGACAGCAAACTGCTTCCCAGCGCAGAGACAACCTTTGAGTTCCTGATGTCCGAGAAACCTCTGCACGTGAAACTGAGCCTGCCCAAAGAGGTCAGAGCTTCAGTCAGGTCCTGAACCACCAGGTTCTGAAAGCTGGAGGACTCTCACAGATGTACTCATGAACTTCACCTGTCTGCTTACCTGTCTGCAGACGTTTTACCACGGCGAGCCGCTCAAAGCCAATGTTGAAATCACCAACTCGTCCAGCAGGAACATCAAAGACATCAGCTTGTCAGGTGACATCAGTTTGGCTTCAGAGTACTTAAGGTGACGTAGAGCAGCGTGTCTCTGCCACCAAGCATCCTTTCTTCAGTTTTCCCTTTTAAGAAGGAAAGCGTGAAATGTACAAGCATGCAGAAGTTGGGTTACCATCAGGGGAGACGACTGATTTAAAGCCAAGAAGTCTGTAGTGAACAAAAACGGTATGAAGTCCATTCCAGAGTCCTTACTCTCCGGAAACATCTAAGCTAGGCAGCTGATATGTATTTACATGTAAACATGTTAATCAGGTCTTTCCTGTCAGTATTTTGTTGGCTTCAAGACATAATGACTTTAAATAAAATGTCTCCCCCTGCTGGTACTGCAGCTTACTGCACGCTTGCACATTTCCCTCTTTGGAGGGGCAAAGGGTGAAATGGACACAGTGCACGGCGTGTCTACGCGCTTTGCAGTGGTATCGGCTTGACTGGAGACATCAGCTGATAACACTTCCTCTATTAGCATAAATTTAAAAAGTCATGCAACCAAAGCCTGCTCAGACACGATTGGCCAAACTGAAACTACACAGGCTCTTACGAAACCTTAAAGTTGTGACCTGATGTTTAACCAGAAAAGCTGCTCCTGGTAAACATGAGGAAAGGTGTCTGTGGCGGTGACACGCTGCCTCACCTGCACCAGCTGACAGCAGACAGGTGTGTTCCCTGCCTGCAGCAGCACGCTGGCTTACTTTGAGTTTCTGTGCTTAGTCGAGCAGGTGACCCACGTCATCCTTTACTCCAACGATAAGTACGTCAAGTCTGTGGCCAAAGAGGAGACCAGGTGAGTTAAGGGTATAACAGAAGTATATTTATTTTGAATCTTGCGTTCATGGTCTCAGTTTGATCAGACAGAACATTTTTTCTTTTTTCAAAAGGAAGATGTTTCCTGTACGTTTAATTTTTGCATTGATCTGTTTAAAAACAGATGTGCCCGTCGTACCTGATACATCTTGGTCTGAAGCAGGGGTCGGCAACCTGCGGCTCCGGAGCCGCATGCCGCTCTTTAGTCCTTATACTGCGGCTCCGTGTGGTTTGGGAAAATAAATTACAAGTATTGAGCTGAAGTGTATTTTATTTATGTTTAGTTCTTTTTAAACTTGTAGTTCTAAATTGGAAGATTATTGTGATATTGAAATATAAAAATAAAATTATATTTTAAGCGTCACACTCGCGGAAGCCGGTATACCCGCAGAAACGCCGTGCATTTACTGAGACTTTCAGGCCCAGGTAGGCCAGTTATGGACCTTGGGATCCACATTATGTCAGCAGCTCCACCGTGAACTATGTTAAAACAAACACGCTCACGCCTCACAGACGACAGCTTACAGTCCTGTAAAGATCAAAGTGACTTCGTACAGCCTGATCTGCAGACGCTGTGCGCAGAGGTTCAGGAGCAGAAGTCTTATTGTAAACATATCACAGCAGACCCGACGATGTTTGCATGAACACGCTTTTCAGCATCTCTTTATTGACCACTTTTCACACACGGTTGCTGTACGCACACAGCCGGCTGTAGCTTTGCAGCTCACAGCCCGACACACACCACCAACAGCAGAGAGAGCAAAGACGTTAAGGCGGCGAGGCGTGATCGCGGGTGCAGTTCAGGTGCGTCCGCCTCCCCTGCAGCAGCACTGCAGACCACGCCCCACTGCACGCATTAACCAGGTAAAATACATATTTAGACAGAATTTTGTAAATATCTATTTTTCTATTTTCAGCAGTCAGGTCAAGGCTCCAAAAGCCCAAAGGCGATATAAGGGAGGCGGCTCACAGCAGTTTGTGTTTGCTGGATCATTTTAGTTCAGCTTTCCTTTTGTTATATTTCTTTAAGAGTTTAAAAGGTGTTAATTACATAAATAAAATGTAATTTTCTCTGTAGCACTTCATGGATTTCATAAGCAACACACCTTAGTTGTTCACACAAAGCATAAAGGTAAAAAACAATATATGCAGTGTTATCTTCATCTTAGATGTCACAAAGTATTTGCGGCTCCCAGAGTTTTCTTTTGCGTGGAAACCAAGTGGCTCTTTGAGTTTAAAGGTTGTGACTCCTGACCTAAAGATACTCTTAGTGACCTCACACTGTCAGCTGGGTTAGTTTTAACCACCCTGGGTTTGATCAAGAGGTTTCTGATCATGTTATGTTTTCGGTTACAGTGACTCTGTGCCTTGTGGCACCAGTCTGAAGAAGGAGTACACCCTGCACCCTCTGCTGGCGTACAACAAAGACCGCAGAGGACTCGCTTTGGATGGACGCCTTAAACACGAGGACACCAACCTGGCTTCATCGAGCATGTCAGAGACACACTGAGGTTTTCATGATGGTGTTAGACAGGAAACTGCTCTTTAAAGGACAGGTTCACAGGATTTAACCTGGCAGGTGAGACAGATCTGTCATCAGAGCATTCAAAACACACTGCAGTGTTCAGACGGCTCACGAGATCTCCGCAGACTCCATCAGATGAGCCTGAAGGCCATCGAGGTGATGGAGCCTCGGTTAAATCTTGATGACCTCTGACTGGAAGCCTCCAGGAGATGAACTATGTTTTCCAGAAAATCAACCATGGACTCATCCAAGTGTCCGAGCCGAGGTCTCGTTTTGTTCTGTCAGGTCATGAAGCTTCCACAGTTTAACGTTCTTCTTAGAGGTGGAACCAGAAGCATCCCAAACGTTAGAGATTATTTGATTCGATGATTCGTCTCCCTCCTAATGTCTCCTCTGCGGGGTCTCTGACCTGCTCCTAGCTGCTGGAAACACCACGGGGGGTCTGGATGATCTGAAGCTCTGTGCAGCAAACAGTTCCTGACTCTCAGTTTGTGCTGACGAGCCTGAAACCTCGCTCGTGCTTTCAGACACCTGTGACCCCTGACAGAGCTGTGAACCTGCCCTTTAACCACATGGCGTGCTAGAACACAATGCCGAGAGCACCTGAGTTCCCTGAGCTTAGCGAAAGCGTTGCGTGACTTTCAGAAAGTTTTCCTTGAGCTGATGAGAGCTGTCTGTGTCTCAGTGTGAAGCAGGAGGTCCTGAAGGAGGTTCAGGGGATTCTGGTCTCC
The DNA here is from genome assembly GCF_963576455.1 of Neolamprologus multifasciatus. Classification (NCBI taxonomy): domain Eukaryota; kingdom Metazoa; phylum Chordata; class Actinopteri; order Cichliformes; family Cichlidae; genus Neolamprologus; species Neolamprologus multifasciatus. Next base: position 548,825 of record NC_140452.1, read on the forward strand.
TATAAGGTCGTGCTGAAGATGGTCGCCTCAGGGTGAGTCTCACTTCCTGCTGTTAACAGTGTGTGTTCAGGTGTCTGGTGAGGGGTCAAAGGTCACTACAGGCCCTCTGCCTGACCTCACAGCAGCTCAGGTGTGACGAGGCAGTGGTTTGAACACATTATGAATCTGATGACACAGATGAACAAAAAGCTTCCACGTCACCAACACCGTGGCCCCACATAGCAGACGGGTCTGACCCGGATCTGGTGTCAAGCTGGCACTGCTGGCTGACTTCTGGCATGGTAAGACGTATGTCATCCAGATGTGGGCCAGGCCGGGCATAGATGGCACTGTCTATGTGATGGCATGCACATCTGGCTCAATCTTGGTTTGGTCCATCCGGCCAGGCTCATAGGAAACAGGTCTGGCCTGGATCCAGCATCAAGCCGGCACCTCTGACCGGTGTCATGGCAGAGAGTCAAACAGGTCTGGGCCACCAAAGGGCCGTCATTTTGTGCGGTATGTGGGCCATGTGTAAGAAGATTGTGTGGCCCTGATCTGGGCCATACCAGTTTAGCTATGTGGGGCTGTGACAGCCTCCTGGGTCAGCTGACACCAGCCACACACCTCTATCATGTGCCACGGTCATGAAACTCTTTTCAAATCAGAGATCCTGAAGTGTCACTGACCAATAGGAGCGCTCTGTCAGCCAGGGTCGTGGCCGCACGCTGCGCCTCATGTCAGAGTGATGTCAGAGTGATGTCAGAGGGAAAACTAACCTCCAACACAACCTGACGCTTTGTGTCTGTTCTCTCTCTGCTGCCCTTCATTGACAGGACGGTGGGATCCAGGTAGGGTCACGCTCAGACACACTGTGTGTGTGTGTGTGTGTGTGTGTGTGTGTGTGTGTGTGTAAAACATCTGGACTCACAGCTGTGTCTGTGCTTTACAGTGAGGTGTCTCTGGAGGTTCCCTTCAGGCTCATGCATCCCAAACCTGAACCAGGTACAGATTCTTTCAGCTTCCACACACACACACACACACACACACACACACACACACACACACACACACAGAACATGTTCTCATGTAAACCGGCTCATAAGCTGGTCCAGCTGTGTGTGTGTGTGTGTGTGTGTGTGTGTGTGTGTGTGTGTGTGTGTGTGTGTGTGTGTGTGTGTTTACGTGTGTGTGTGTGTTTTAAGCTGCTTCTTGTGTATTGCTGACAGCAGTTTGTGATATAAACAAGAAGCAGCGTCACACAGATTAACATCCAGATTAGCACCGATTAATAAAGTTTAACACACACACACACACACGTACACACACGTACACACACGTACACACACTCTCAGGTGCACACTCTTGTGTGTTCCCAGTGTGACCCTCCAGGTGTATCACTGTCTACCTGACAGTCTGAAACCAGCTGTTGTGATTTGTTGCCATATAAAAAAGTTCATATTGTTCATATTTCACCTGTTTCTCTTTTCTTGATGCTGACCGACCTGCAGCCAAGGACAGGTGAGTGTGACAGTAAACGACATCACTTCCTGTCCCACACAGTCCCCTCTGTGTGACGTCATAGGGAAAGGTTGGCGCCTCCCAGGCCGATTCTCTGTCTTACAAGGGGGAGGGGCTTGAATCTGACTGGTTAAATTTAAAAGCAGCAGAGCAGCAGACGTAGCTCACGAGCAGGAAGGTCAAGCTCGTCTTACATGGAGGACCAGCAAAGCGCCCCTGCTGTCCCTGTAAAGATTAATCCCACTTTTAATCCCTGAGAGGCGTAAATAATATAAAACAGGCGTCTCCTTTTTCCCACGACACCTAAACGCAGCAGATCAAAGAAATCTGTCAGCACGAGAAAATTAGCTCGTTGCTCGTCCTGTGACTGTAAATATTATGTGTCGTGTCCTGTCGTCACCTCGGTGAGAACAGCGGCTGGATTTTGAAATGAAAACACAGTTAAAGGCCCGCCCTCCTTCACGTTTGCCCAGCGGTCGAGATCGGAGGCTTTGCCGATCCAGCTGTGGCCCCCGAGCCTTATGTTTGACACCGCTGACGGACTGGAGTCTCACGCTTTAGTTTTTACAACCTTCATCGGGCGGCTGTGGTTTAGGTGGTAAAGCTGGTCATCGAGCCCCAGCGCGTGGTCATGTGACTGTTTACAGCAAACACATCGTGTGTTTAAACGTACGTGTTTCAGTTTTTTCTTGTTTATCAAGAACAGGAAGTGACTTAAACTGCTGAGACAGGAGGCGAAGCTCGCTGTTGACCTTCCCACTGTGTCTGTGCTGCAGTGAACCAGATGACATGGTGTTTGAGGAATTCAAACGGGCCTACCTGAAGGGCGTGGTCTACGGAGACGACGACGAGTCCCCCACCGACGCCTGAACTACAAAGATGGCTGCCTCAGGTCAAACGGCGCGGCGGCTACTCGGAGCTGAAGATGAACACAGCGTGGTCGTCCACCCGTGATTTCCTCCCTGTTTTAACGACTCCATCGTGTTTCCTGCAACACCACCCCCAGGCTAACTGCAGGTGGCGCTAGCAGGAACCAAAAACTCTGTCTGCCATAAATGACGTCTCCTCCCCTAATGCAGCACTTTTACCTGGAACCAGGTGTTTTTTTCTCCTGCAGCACTTCCTCCATGGCTGGGTTTGGTGTTAGGGTTTCCCAAACCTGATGCAGCGCCCTCTGGTGGCCACAGTGATTATGCTGTGAGCAAAGCTGGGTGATGCAGTCGTGGCTGGGAGGACGCTGAGGTGGATGGACGGGTGGAGCTGCTTGTCTTTGATGAACGAAATGGTCTAAGTCACAGGTGTCGAACTCCAGGCCTCGAGGGCCGGTGTCCTGCAGGTTTTAGATGTGTCCTTGATCCAACACAGCTGATTTAAATGTCTAAAGGACCTCCTCAACATGTCCTGTAGTTCTCCAGAGGTCTGGTAATGAACTCATCATCTGATTCAGGTGAGCTGAAACAGGGTGAGATCTGCAGGACACCGGCCCTCTGCCTGGAGTTGGACACCCCTGGTCTAAGTGCTTCATTAGGGTTAGGTGAAGAATGCCGACGTGGCCACAGGCGTCCATGATTGTCCGTCCTCCGTCCAACTCCGCCTCCTCCTGCAGCACGTGGAGCTTCTTTTGTTCCAGAGGAAAGCAGCTGAGGGCCCGAGGGTCATTTCTGGGAGGCAGAGTTGAACATTTCCCGTCCTCAGAGGTCGGTGTGTCACGCTAAATGAAGGAAATGCTGGATATGATGAGTGTCAGCAGGCCGGGCTGTTACCCTGAGGCTCTGAGCGAATGTAGACGAGTAAAGTGCATCTTTAGAGCTCAGTGAAACGAGCTGCTGATGTTCTGTAGAGCACGTCATAGCTGACCTGTCAGTGTTTTTAGAGGCCGTGATGTTTCTCCTGTTTGTCTGATACCTGACAATCATATGTTAGTCGCTATGTTAGTGTTTGATTAAAGAAGCCTCCATGTTTCACACTCCGCACGGCTCCATGTTTTTACATTTGGGTTTCTCACTTCCTGTCACACAGAGGTGCTTTTGTTATAGGTGACAATAAAGAGATCAGGGTGAGTCCAGTGAGCAGAAACGAGCAGCATCCATCCATAATATTCTTGATATTTATAATTCAGTGATTTGTGTATATTAGTGCTATTTTTAATTCTTACATTTGAAAAATCTGTAACATGTTGTATTGTTTAGTTTAGCCTGTTACTGTCTTGGAGCAACTATAACCTACAGAATTTCCTTAAGGATTAATAAAATGTCGTGATTAACACCCACAAACTGAGGCTTCCTGCTGTTTTGTGTGTCTGCAGATGGACTGAGTGTTTGTGAAGACATTGTGTCTGTGGATACTAACTGTCAGTCACTAAACACTGAGGCTGTGGACCCAGAGGGCCCGGACTCTAAGGGCTGCTCGTCCTGGGCCCGGGGGCGTGTTCAGAGCCCAGATGTAATCCTTTGCCTGGGTCCACAGAGAGCGGCTAACAGCAGCATGTAAATCCACTTTTAATTCATGTTTGGAAGAATTTATTATCCGAGATGAGTTTGTGACAGAATGACTCAAATTCAGCGTGAATTTGAATTTCATTTGGAAAAATAATAAATGTCTCTACAGGAGATGAGCTGATAGGGTTAAGAGTGTAGAGGAGTTTAGATTTGGGGGTTATGAACGGCGCCTTAAACTACGATTTTTGAGCTCTTTTGTCAGACAGAAATTAGGAGGTATTGACTTTCTCTACCATGATATTCTCAAAGTGCCCACAAAGCTGTCAAAGTTCCACCAACAAGCTCTCCTCTACTATACAAGCACGAGTTCACAACACATAATACCCTCAGGTGAAACTAAGGACACGTTGGTGCTAACAGAAAATCACAGCTTTTGGATACCTGGGAGCAAAAAGCACCATGGTCCGTGACTCACTTCATTGACAAAGCAGGTATGAAGGTCGTCCCGGTACCCTTCAAAACAATGGTTCAACAGACTGGGAGATATTCCAACCTTGGTGTAGAAGTGAGACCGATAACTGTTGAAGGTATCCAGCGAGAGAGGGAAAACATTTCTTTGCTCTGTATATGATGTGGACTAAAACTGGAGTATTAATGAAAGACAAAAATCTGAATAATGTGATTATTTTAGCAACATATTACAGTCGAGCCCACTTCTGTGCATGGAAGAATCATCTCAAAGTATTTTCCAGATCTGGACACAAAAGCCCTGAAATGTATTTCCTTACTGGACTCAGAGATGCTCTTGGACTCAAACCCCTGTTTTATTTTATTATTATTTAGTTTTCCTCTTGTTTCATATATTTATGTTTTTTTCTCTATTCCTTTGCTACTGACTCAACAGCACCGTGTGGCTGTTTTCTGTGTTTGAGTCAAAGGGTTGAACTTTGTTTGGTTTGGAAATTCAGCCTAAAAAATAAAATAAAAAAACGACTCCGTCCACCTAAGAGTACACCTGAGTCTCTGCCGTGTGGGAGCGAGCTTCACTAAATCTGCGAGGGCAAAGGTGTAACCCTCACCTCTCACCTGCCATGAGAGCTTGTGTTCAGGTTAACTAGATTTGAGTTTTGATTGCTGTGTTTGAGTAAAATGACTTCATTGTTATCTGAAGATAACATTGATACGTGTATGCTTTTGCACGAGCTGGAGAAGGAGAACTTATTTTTGTCTTCAACGCGTGCATGATGAAACACCGGCACCATGGAGAGTGGACTATGTAAAGAAATCTAACTAGTTACCTAAAATCTAGTTAACCTGGTCACCGGTGACTTTCAGGAGGCGTCGGGCTGCTTCGCAGAGCAACTTTCTCAGGTAAGAGGCGGGAATGCTATGGGTCACACAGGCCTGTCGGAGCTCAGTGGACCATCAAACCCTCTCCGCTGAGTTCAGGCTGTTTTCACGCCAGCGGAGAACTCGTGTTGTTGTAATGTCACCGAGTGACCACCAGGGGTCGGCTCCGCTGTGCTGTCCGGTGTCTGCCGCTGGGGGGCGCTGCTTCCCCTAGCGGCAGACACCGGGGGTCTGATGGCAGGATGGCGGAGGCAGGGGGACCGGATTCCGCCGCGGCGCGGTGCCCGGACGAGTCATCGGATAGTGAGCCGGAACAGGAGCCCGGAACTCCGCAGAAACTCATCCGAAAAGTGTCGACGTCCGGCCAGATCCGCAGCAAGGTACGTGTGCTAACATCCGGGGCTCCTTGCGCACAGCCGGCGGTCAGCGGCGGCGCTCATTCAGCGGCGCAGGGCCACACGCAGCCTGGGGGCACGGCGCTGTCCACCGGCTCACCGGCCCGCAGAACTCCATGTAAAATACGGACTCTTTAAAAGCCGGTCCCTCTTTCTAGCGGTAAGCAGCCGGTTTATTGTTAGAGTGAGACATGTTCGGACCAGACATCGACCGTCGGATACTCCGGCGCCCAGTGAACATGATGTGTGATGTTTCAGCGCCGCTCTGACGTCTGTTTCCCGGACAGCCGTCCTCCACTGGCCGCTGCGGGCGGCGCTATCTTTGCCTTTAAAACACAAGTGTGAGATGTGGGCTGGATGCTGGTGACGCCGAACTGAAGACCGGACGCGTTTGCGCCTTAAACCGGTCTACTGTCTTTGGCCCGTGCTCCCGTAGTCCAAAGATTGGTGTCACTTTAAATCTGACCGATTTTAAACGGAGTTCTGAGCCCAGGCTTCAGCGTCCCTGGAAAAACTGTGCTTTTTGGGGTAAGGGCCACAGCTCTTAGACCATTTCTAAACCACATAACGGGAAACGCCGAAGCCAGACACCGAGTTTCAGGAGATGACCAGGTGTAAACACGGAGTCTGACTGGTCCGGTTTTTTCACCATCTGTGGAGCTTCCGTTAAACCTAATTAGGGCAGAAACGGCATAAAGTAAGCGGAGACGCCGGTAAAACGCACGGAAACAACAGAGAAACGTCGCGAGTTCAAACCGGTAACATATACCGGTTACTAGCTCACACCTGA
>NC_140452.1:560297-630297 GCF_963576455.1 Neolamprologus multifasciatus
AGTCCAGTCAGCAGCTGGGGGTCCCGCGCTCTGTGCTCGCGCTTCCTGTTTGTCAGGTCAACGTGACCACTGACGGCTGATTCTAGGATTCCTTCTCTCCGTAAGGCACCGCGCTGCGAGCTCTCCTGACCACTGTTGGTCAAGTTACTTGAAAAAAGTAATCAGTAACTAATTACTGATTACTTCCCCAAAAAAGTAATCCCGTTACTTTACTGATTACTTATTTTCAAAAGTAATTAATTACTTAGTTACTTAGTTACTTTTTAAAAACACTATTTACCTGAATAAGTGATAAAGTGATAGATCTTTCAGCCCAATTCTACTTTTTCTACATAATCATCATACAAAATGTAATCAAATGGAAAAGTCTCTTTTTAAAACTTGTTTTATTAGTTTTAATCTTTTAACTTTATGCATCAAGCAAACATTAAATTATCTGCAACATTCTCTGACTGGAAGAAATTAGTTTAACATTTAAACCTATTTTCTGCACATTCCAGCTCATAAAATAAAATATTTTGTGTGTTTACACTCAGTCTTTCAAATAGATGCAAGTAAAACACAGCAGAAAATAAATAAAGTCAAAGACTAGCGGTCCTGTTGCTCTATTTTCACCTGTAAAGCAGGAGTGGGGTAGGCGGAGGGTTACCCTGGTGCAGGTGTGCAGCGGTCAGTGGAAGAATCCGCGAGTTTCTCTGTGAGTTTCCCATTACGTCGTAGCTACTCGGTGCTTGTTTGGAAGTTTAGGGGTTTTTTTCGCTGTAAAAAGAAGTTTTCTTCCCACGCACAACGGACACTAATGTTTTTGTCACTTTTTATGGAATCAAACTCAAAGTAAGGTCAGTACTTCCACGCTTTAAACGCTGCACGCTCATACTCTCTCTGCACTCGATATATGATCCATTGTTGATCTGCACACAGCTGTTGTCACGAACGTCGCACTCGCTTACGTCACTGTCATGAGACATTCTCGCAAAAAAATCACGGTTTTAGTAACGCAGTAACAGTTCCTACGGGAAAGTAACGGTAATCTAATTACCGTTTTTGCAATAGTAATCCCTTACTTTACTCGTTACTAAAAGTAATCGGATTACAGTAACCCGTTACTGCCCATCTCTGCGTTACTGCCCATCTCTGCTCCTGACAAGTGTCAGCAGCCCGGGCGAGGAAGTCTGCTCCCAGATATCCCGACGTCCTGTGATGCTCTCCTGTGCTGCAGATTCTGTGGTCGCGTCCTGAAACGAGGCTTTGTTGGGATGTGACTGAGCTCTCACACCCTGATCATTCCCAGAGTGTTCGCACTGAGCCTCGTGTGCTTTTATTCCCGACACGCAGAGTCTGGGAATAAAAGTTAAGGAAACTGCAACAGCAGGAGCAAAGCTGATCCAGAACAAGTCAGAATGTAGCTACTCATCAGACCCTGCAGCAGTCTGAGCGCGTTTCCCAGCATGCACCACACCTGAGACACAACCTGAGGAGGAGCACAGTGACAGAGGCACCAACTCTAACACAACACAGTGTGTGTGTGTGTGTGTGTGTGTGTGTGTGTGTGTGTGTGTGTGTGTGTGAGTGTGAGCACTGGATTCTTGATGAGGGTTTCTTGGTTGGGTCTATTTCTGTCGTTGAGGAAACAGAAGCTTCATTGTAGAGCAGCTGATCAAGACGTCACACAGAGTTATGAGGGCAGCTTCAAGCTTCCAGCTGTGTCCTCATGATTTGACATCTTGTTAATTAAAGTTTGAAGTGTGACACCCGAAACTCCTACATCTGGCTGTGGACTGTGAATGCACCGTGACGTATGCACCTGTGTACCTGTGTTTCAGGTGATCACGCCCTGTCGGCGCCTCATCCTTTGTGCAGACAACAGGAAGGAAATGGAGGAGTGGATGACGGCGCTGCGCAGCATCCAGAACAGACAGAATTATGAGGTCAGTGTCGTCACCACCATCCCAGTGTACACAGACTGGTCTCTGTACAGCCTGCTCACTGTGTGTGTGTGTCCCAGTCCACCCAGTATAGCATGGACCACTTCAGTGGGATGCACAACTGGTACGCCTGCTCCCACGCCAGACCCACGTACTGCAACGTGTGCAGGGAGGCTCTGTCAGGGGTCACGTCACACGGCCTCTCCTGTGAAGGTACACAAACACACACACACGAGCATAGAGCTGTTATTGTGGCAGTGAGAGCTGTTTGTGAGCAGCAGCGTGTCCTGATCAACACTGGAGCTCAGTGTGCTCCACCCACCTCCACCTGTGTACACGTGGAGGTGGGTGTGAATCAGCATGCAGGCGGACTGCATCCTTCAGATAGAAGCTTTGTTACAGGCCAATGTAGCTGTGAGGCTGAATGCTATCAGCAGACAGCTGACAGGATAATTTGACCTGTGTGTGTCTGTGTGTGTCTGTGTGTGTCTGTGTCTGTGTGTGTTTCAGTGTGTAAATTTAAGGCTCATAAACGCTGTGCAGTCAGAGCCACCAACAACTGTAAGTGGACGACGCTAGCTTCTATCGGGAAGGACATCATTGAGGACGAGGACGGGGTGAGACACACAGCACAGATGTCCTGTCAATTCTGAGTCGGGGAACGGCTCACCTCTGACCTTTGACCTCTGTGCTCAGGTGTCGATGCCTCATCAGTGGTTGGAGGGAAACCTGCCGGTGTCGGCCAAGTGCACCGTGTGCGATAAAACGTGCGGCAGTGTGCTGCGGCTGCAGGACTGGAGGTGTCTGTGGTGTAAAGCAATGGTGAGACGCACACACACACACACACACGTCAGGTGTCAGATGTGTGAACAGGTGAGCTGTCTCCACAGGTGCACTCCAGCTGTAAGGAGCAGCTGTCCTCCAAGTGTCCCCTTGGTCAGTGCAAAGTGTCCGTCATCCCTCCGACGGCGCTCAACAGCATCGACTCAGACGGTGAGTGTGCTTCTGTCAGTCTGAGCCCCACGCTGCCCCCCGCAGGGCAAACACACTCACTGCAGATCTGCTCACACAGCCGTCATCCCCACCATCACCATTATAATCACTAACATCCCCACCATCACCATCCCAGCCTCACGCTGACCCTGCAGGGTCCTTCTTATTTCCCCTGATGTCAGTAACACACACAGTGAGCCCTCTGCACAGTCAGCGTTCTCCTGAATGATGGGTACGGCCACTCGGACAGTACCGCCACATCTCCGCCTCTGTACCTGTACGTCTGTGCTGGAGCGTCATTAAAATGGTGGTAAAAACAGACAGAGAACTAAACACAGCTGTATCCAAGAAAGAACATCTCCAAACTGCGATTAAAGATGAAGTCAGCAGACAATAAAGATGAGAGTGCTCAGTAAACAGGCAGGTTCATCCACACCATCGAGTCTCCTCACAGAGAAACGTTGAGCTCCGTGCCATAAACTTTGAAGACGTCAGAATGCCGACACTTCCCCCACAAAGATGACCTTTGACACCAATACAAACCAATAAAGTTGTGGTCTGACGACCGTTGAAAAAGCTCGCCACCCTCACTGGTCACTGCAGCAGACCCACTCATGTTGTTCTGTGCAGGCTGAAATATGACAGGGCCTCAGGGGGGGCTCTCGGGTTAAAGCGGCTGAGGTGTTAATGTGTGCAGCATCAGAGCCAGCTCCGCCCACGTCTGTCTGCAGGAGGTCGCCCCACTAACCCACAGCAGACCAACAGCATGTGTGTGTGTGTGTGTGCGCAGGTTTCTGGAAGGCGTCGTGTCCTCCGTCCTGCACCAGTCCTCTGTTGGTCTTCGTTAACTCTAAAAGTGGAGACAATCAGGGCGTGAAGTTCCTGCGGCGCTTCAAGCAGCTGCTGAACCCGGCGCAGGTGTTTGACCTGATGAATGGAGGGCCTCACCTGGGGTGACACGCACACAGACGCACACAGACAAAAACACAGTAACACACAGTATGTTTGACATGAAAGTTCACACCTCTGTGTGTGTGTGGCAGTCTGCGGCTGTTCCAGAAGTTCGATACCTTCAGGATCCTGGTGTGTGGAGGGGATGGCAGCGTTGGCTGGGTGCTGTCTGAGATCGACATGCTCACGCTGCACAAACAGGTACGAGCTGGCGGGTTAACTCGTGCTCTGCCTCCCGCCGTGCTCGCCGCTGACCGTGTGTCTCTGTGTTTCAGTGTCAGCTCGGCGTTCTTCCTCTGGGGACCGGGAATGACCTCGCCCGGGTTCTGGGCTGGGGTTCGGCCTGCGACGATGACACCCAGCTCCCTCAAATTCTGGAGAAACTGGAGAGAGCCAGCACCAAGATGCTTGACAGGTGACCAGTTATCTGATGTCACACGAGGATGGGACGACCTACGGGTCCGGGCTGTAGCTCAGGTAAACCACGCCTTTCTCTCTTCCTGTTGCAGGTGGAGCATCATGGTCTATGAGACTAAGTTTCCACGGCAACACTCTGCATCCACTGTCACCGAGGACTGCAGCGATGACTCTGAGGTGAGACCTCAGCACTGCTCTGATGACGAATGGGTGTGGCCAATCTCATTGTCCTCTGCATTGGTCGTGTGTGGGTTTCTGTGATTCTTTCCTCTGGTGGGACAAACCAAAGCCACTCATTTACAAAGAGTATAACAGTATTCAGAGGCTTCGCATGCTTGGATGAGGCTTTATGAGCAAACTGGCTTTTTCTGGTTTGTGCAGGACCAGCTTTGGCAGGTTTTAATATTAGTTAATCAGATCATCAATAAGACAATAGTCAATAACCAGGGCAACAGTGATGACAGTGCTGATCCCTGACTTCAATACTGATCAGTGTTAAAGTCAGGGATCAATGTTACCTAGCAACCTAATGATGAGTAAGTGGATATGTTTCCGTGAATGTGGCTGAGCTTGTGCTGAACGTGAGCAAACAGAGGGACCGATCTGACACTGGCAGAAGTCACCATGATTTTATTTTGAAAGTGTCGTGCTTGCTGAATCAGATCGGGAACAACGAACAGACTCCTCTGACTCGAGTGTTTCCATCCTCTAATCCAGGTCCAGCACATTCTCACGTATGAGGACTCAGTGGCTGCTCACCTGTCCAAGATCCTGACCTCTGACCAGCACTCGGTGGTTATCTCCTCGGCCAAGTACGCCCACCCACCTGCGCAGCCATCTGTGTCGTGTCTTGGGTGTAATTGAGTAATGGTGGTGTTTGTGTGGTTCATTGCAGAGTTCTTTGTGAGACGGTGAAGGACTTTGTGGCCCGGGTTGGTAAAGCTTACGAGAAGAACACGGAGAGTTCGGAGGAGTCAGAGGCCATGGCCAAGAAGGTACCACAACTGAAAAGGCACCAGTCTGTGTTTGATGACTCGTGTCTGTGTTTGATGACTCGTGTCTGTGTTTGATGACTCGTGTCTGTGTTTGATGACTCGTGTCTGTGTTTGATTCCTCGTGTCTGTGTTTGATTCCTCGTGTTTGATGACTCGTGTCTGTGTTTGATGACTCGTGTTTGATGACTCGTGTTTGATGACTCGTGTTTGATGACTCGTGTTTGATGACTCATATCTGTGTTTGATGACTCGTGTTTGATGACTCGTCTGTGTTTGATGACTCGTGTCTGTGTTTGATGACTCGTGTTTGATGACTCGTGTTTGATGACTCGTTTGATGACTCATGTCTGTGTTTGATGACTCGTGTTTGATGACTCATGTCTGTGTTTGATGACTCGTGTTTGATGACTCGTGTCTGTGTTTGATTCCTCGTGTCTGTGTTTGATTCCTCGTGTCTGTGTTTGATTCCTCGTGTCTGTGTTTGATTCCTCGTGTTTGATGACTCGTGTTTGATGACTCGTGTTTGATGACTCGTGTTTGATGACTCATATCTGTGTTTGATGACTCGTGTTTGATGACTCATGTCTGTGTTTGATGACTCGTGTCTGTGTTTGATGACTCGTGTTTGATGACTCGTGTTTGATGACTCGTTTGATGACTCATGTCTGTGTTTGATGACTCGTGTTTGATGACTCGTGTTTGATGACTCGTGTTTGATGACTCGTGTCTGTGTTTGATGACTCGTGTTTGATGACTCGTGTTTGATGACTCGTGTTTGATGACTCGTGTCTGTGTTTGATGACTCGTGTTTGATGACTCGTGTCTGTGTTTGATGACTCGTGTCTGTGTTTGATGACTCGTGTCTGTGTCTGATGACTCGTGTCTGTGTCTAATGACTCGTGTCTGTGTTTAATGACTCGTGTTTGATGACTCGTGTCTGTGTTTGATGACTCATGTTTGATGACTCGTGTCTGTGTTTGATGACTCGTGTTTGATGACTCGTGTTTGATGACTCGTGTTTGATGACTCATGTCTGTGTTTGATGACTCGTGTTTGATGACTCATGTCTGTGTTTGATGACTCGTGTCTGCGTTTGACTCGTGTTTGATGACTCGTGTTTGATGACTCGTTTGATGACTCATGTCTGTGTTTGATGACTCGTGTTTGATGACTCATGTCTGTGTTTAATGACTCGTGTCTGATGACTTGTGTTTGATGACTCGTGTCTGTGTTTGATAACTCGTGTCTGTGTTTGATGACTTATGTTTGATGACTCGTGTCTGTGTTTGATGACTCATGTCTGTGTTTGATGACTCGTGTTTGATGACTTGTGTTTGATGATTCGTGTCTGTGTTTGATGACTCGTTTCTATGTTTGATGACTTGTATTTGATGACTCGTGTCTGTGTTTGATGACTCGTTTCTATGTTTGATGACTCGTGTCTGTGTTTGATGACTCGTGTCTGTGTTTGATGACTTGTGTTTGATGACTCGTGTCTGTGTTTGATGACTCGTGTCTGTGTTTGATGACTCGTGTCTGTGTTTGATGACTTGTGTTTGATGACTCGTTTCTGTGTTTGATGACTCGTTTCTATGTTTGATGACTCGTTTCTATGTTTGATGACTTGTGTTTGATTCCTCGTGTCTGTGTTTGATGACTCGTGTCTGTGTTTGATGACTCGTTTCTATGTTTGATGACTTGTGTTTGATGACTCGTGTCTGTTTGATGACTCGTTTCTATGTTTGATGACTCGTTTCTATGTTTGATGACTCGTTTCTATGTTTGATGACTCGTGTCTGTGTTTGATTCCTCGTGTCTGTGTTTGATTCCTCGTGTCTGTGTTTGATGTCTTGTGTTTGATGACTTGTGTTTGATGACTCTTGTCTGTGTTTGATGACTCGTGTCTGTGTTTGATGACTTGTGTTTGATGACTTGTGTTTGATGACTCGTGTCTGTGTTTGATGACTCGTGTCTGTGTTTGATGACTCGTGTCTGTGTTTGTTGACTCTTGTCTGTGTTTGATGACTCGTGTCTGTGTTTGATGACTCGTGTCTGTTTGATGACTCTTGTCTGTGTTTGATGACTTGTGTTTGATGACTCGTGTCTGTGTTTGATGACTCGTGTCTGTGTTTGATGACTCGTGTCTGTGTTTGATGACTTGTTTCTATGTTTGATGACTCGTGTCTGTGTTTGATGACTCGTGTTTGATGACTCGTGTCTGTGTTTGATGACTTGTGTTTGATGACTCTCGTCTGTGTTTGATGATTCGTGTCTGTGTTTGATGACTCGTGTCTGTGTTTGATGACTCGTGTCTGTGTTTGATGACTTGTGTTTGATGACTCTTGTCTGTGTTTGATGACTCGTGTCTGTGTTTGATGACTCGTGTCTGTGTTTGATGACTTGTTTCTATGTTTGATGACTCGTGTTTGATGACTCGTGTCTGTGTTTGATGACTCGTGTTTGATGACTCGTGTCTGTGTTTGATGACTCTTGTCTGTGTTTGATGACTTGTTTCTATGTTTGATGACTCGTGTTTGATGACTCGTGTCTGTGTTTGATGACTCGTGTTTGATGACTCGTGTCTGTGTTTGATGACTCGTTTCTATGTTTGATGACTCGTGTCTGTGTTTGATGACTCGTTTTCTGTCTCAGTGCGGTGTGCTGAAGGAGAAGTTGGACTCGTTGCTGAAGACACTAAATGAGGAGTCTCAGGCGTCCTCCGTGCTCCCTCCAGCTCCTCCCCCAACCATCGCTGAGGAGCAGGAGGAGGTGGAGGGACTTGTGCTGCCTCCTCTTCATCTTCCTCCTCCTCCTCACTTTCTGCCCATTTCCACCTGCTCTTCACGCCCCACCCCTTCCACCTCCTCCTCTGTGGTAGCAGCTGCCATTTTTAAGCCTCGAGAGCAGCTGATGCTGAGAGCCAACAGTCTGAAGAAGGCCATCCGGCAGATCATCGAGCACACTGAGAAAGGTGAGCCGTCATGGTCAGGACTCACCTAAACAGGTGTGGTGGTTTCACAGAGGAGCTGTTCAGATACAGCTCAGTAAAGTCAAATCTCTATGAGGCTGTGGATACTCAGCTACAGTCAGTACAGCTGCCCCTTAGCAGGCTTCCACAGGCTGGCCTATCAGAGGAAAGCAGGTGTTTGGGGAGGAGGGCTTTAAAGAGACGAGTGATAACAGGTTTATTTTCAACGATGGATCGGGGGCTGTATGAGATGCAAGTAAAGGAAAAATTAGATTTTCTGTCCTTCTGAAAAATTTGGGTAAATGCTCATCAGTTCCTCCCACAGATCGAAGCTGGGCTGAGTTACAGAAATGACAAACACACTGATCCAGGATCAGATGTCTGCTGCTGCAGAACAGCTCGGCCTCAGGTTTGTTGTTAGACTCTGTCCACAGACAGACCCCAGCTGCGGGACTCACTGATGGTTAACCATGCTGGTTCAGATTCAGGAAACCAGGGCAAGAAGCTTGATGAGTTTGGTCACTTTAGAAATCAGCTCTGATATTTTCATCAGTGTAATGTGAGGAGAACGTGGTGCGAGCGAGCTGAGCTGCTTCTGTGTTTGCAGCGGTGGACGAGCAGAACGCTCAGACTCAGCAGCAGGTCTTCTCTCTGAGCCGGGCCGAGGAGGAGGGTCTGGTGGAGGAGGACGAAGAGGAGGACGCCGAGGAGGACAAGACGTCCCTGCACTCGTCCTACAACTCCAAGCATCGTGGCGCTCGCAGAGGTCAGAAACATCCAAAGCGTGCTTTCCCCACGGGACGGCCGCCACACGCTCATGCTTTGTTTTCTGTCTTCAGTCAGTAAGACGCCCTGTGAGAAGCTCATCGGCAAAGGCGGCCTACCACTGGGCAGCTCCGCATCACTTCCTGTCCAGACAGGAAGCCGGGACAACATGCCTATGCTCAACACGAAGATCCTGTATCCAGGTAACAGGCCGGCAGGTCTGACTCCTTAAAGTGTGTTTATGATGTCAGTAGTGATGCGTGTGTGTGTCTGTGTGTGTGTGTCTGTGTGTGTGTGTGTGTGTGTGTGTGTGTGTGTGTTTTGCAGGCTCGCTGTCCAGCAGCTCCGTCATCAGCCGATTGTTGGTCAACGCCGACCCGTTCAGCTGCGACCCCGACAACATGTGAGGCTCCGTGACTGCATCATAAGGTCCTCGCCGCGTCCACACGTGCGCTCATTAACCCTGTTGTGTGTGTGTGTGTGTGTGTGTGTGTCAGGGACTGCTACACTGAGAAGTGTGTCATGAACAACTACTTTGGCATCGGACTAGACGCCAAAATCTCTCTGGACTTCAACAACAAGCGAGACGAACATCCAGAGAAGTGCAGGTAGGAGCGGGCGCGGTGACGGTGGCATGGCAGCTCCGAGAGCGCTAACTGACTCAGATGTGTCCTGATCTGCAGGAGTCGCACCAAGAACATGATGTGGTACGGAGTCCTAGGAACCAAGGAGCTGCTGCACAGAACCTACAAGAACCTGGAGCAGAGAGTCCTTCTGGAGGTGAGAGAAACCCTCACGCTCCGCTGCCTCCTCATAAACTGACCTGCATGACGTCATGAAGGTCTTCAGGGTTCAGTTTTCTTCACAGTATTTTTTGACGTAGTCCAAACAACCTGCAGCCGACGGGGAGGGGCACGATCAGGAAAACGACAACTTCCTGCTTCTCTTAGGTCCTGAGAGCAGAGACACACCTGCTCTGAGAACCACCTGACCCGTCACGCCACTTCTTACCGTGTTCCCGTGGTGATTAAAGAGATTAGCTGGTAACACGCGTGACGCTGTGTGTTTCAGTGTGACGGTCGGCCAATCCCGCTGCCCAGCCTGCAGGGGATCGCTGTGCTGAACATCCCGAGCTACGCAGGTGGGACCAACTTCTGGGGAGGAACCAAAGAGGACGATGTAAGACCTCCACCTCCTCCACCTGTCTGTACTCGTGTGTTGATGCTGAAGTAATACATTACTGTAGTACTGAACGTCTCATGTGAAGGTTGGCGTTTGCGTAGCTGCAGTCAGCAGCGCCCCCTGTGGAACAGGAAGTTCTCTGGTGGTTACTGTTAGTTGAGCGGTGCTGTCGTGACTCGATGTGTTTCTGTCAGACCTTCACAGCTCCGTCCTTCGATGACAAGATCCTGGAGGTGGTGGCCGTTTTTGGCAGCATGCAGATGGCCGTGTCCCGAGTCATCAACTTGCAGCACCACCGCATCGCTCAGGTACCCACCCACCCACCCACCTGTCCAATCCACCCGCCTATCTGTCTGTAACTGTCACCCCTCCCTCTCAGTGTCGGACTGTGAAGATCACAATCCTGGGCGACGAGGGTGTCCCGGTTCAGGTGGACGGGGAAGCGTGGATCCAGCCTCCGGGGTACATAAAGATCATCCATAAGAACCGGACCCAGACGCTGACCCGAGACCGAGTAAGTGAGGCAGCTCTGGGCTGTTCTGGGAGCCTCGATCCGGCCCGGCGGAGGTTTTCAGCCTGTGTCTGTGTTTCAGGCATTTGAGAGCACCCTGAAGTCCTGGGAGGACAAACAGAAGTGCGAGTTTCCCCGGGCGCCGCCTCAGCCACCGCTGTCCTCGCAGCCTGAGATCGTCTCAGAGGAAGAGGCGACACTCATAAGCGAGTTCGGTCAGGCAGCTGGAGTGCTGATCCACAGGTGAGACCCACCCAGTGTTCCCACCTGCTGAACAAATGTTTTTACTTTTGATAACGTGGCATGGCGGTGTCACCGTGGTGAACCGTGGTGAACCGTGGTGAACCGTCGCCTCACAGCAGGAACTGAATCCTCTGGTCGGACCTGTCGTCCAGCTCAAAAACAGATGGATTTGGTCTGATTCTGTGTTCTTGTTGTGAGAATGTGTTTGTGGCGTTTCAGCATCCGTGAGGTCGCTCAGTCTCACCAGAGCATGGAGCAGGAACTGGCTCACGCCGTCAACGCCAGTTCAAAGGCCATGGACGTAGTCTACGCCGACTCCAAGAGCTCCAGGGTGCGACAGCTGCTCTTACCTTTTCTATCGTTCAGTCCTTGAGCCTCCAGCTGTGTAACGTATCACTGTTTGTCTACAGGCTCTGAGCTGCAGCGTGGTCATTCAGATGGTCAGCAACATCAAAGCTTTGGTCAGTGAGACTGAACTTCTCCTGTCTGGAAAGATGTCCATGGTAACTGCTTTGGTCCTTGATCCCAGAATGTTAGAAACCTCAGGCTCTGTCTGTATCTGTTACAGGATGCAGGTTGACAGGTTCAGCCTGGTCCTCGTGGTCCTAACGTTGTGTCTGTCTGTGCAGCAGCTGGATCCTCCTCAGCAGGAGCAGCTGAATGCAGCTCTGAGTTCTGTGGCTCAGCAGCTCCCCCGCCTGGCTGATGTTCCCTGGTTGTGTCCAGTCATCGACCCATCAGACCATGAGGTGATTACTTTACTTTATACAGCACTCTTCACAGGATAAAACCACAAAGTGCTTCACAATGATATAAAACAGTACAATCAAACATACAGCACAAAGGATGATGTTTAAAATAATAAATACAATCCAGGCAACATAGAGATGGAGGCAGAGCAACCTGGGGCCACCGCTCTAACCCCTAACCCTTGTTTTTGTTTTTCTAGCAGTGTGCTGTACTGCTTGTATGTTTAACTTGTTGTTTGTGATTGTACAAAACCTCTTTCAATAAAAAGACTTCAGTGCAGAGAGGTCTATGAAGAAACACCCAGTGCATCACCTAACCAAACCGCCTCCAGGTGTTTGGGTGGTGATATGAAAAGTACCGACCCAGGAAGCGTGGAAACATTTAACATTTCTGCCCATCTGTCTCTCAGGGTCCACTGACAGATTTTTCAAAGCGCAGTCGGGGCGCCAAGTTCCGCCTCGTCCCAAAGTTCAAGAAGGAGAAGAACAACAAGAACAAAGAAACGTGCGCCACGTTCTCTCTGCCAGGTAACACCTGTCTCTGTGGGGTTAAATTCAGAGGATACTGTAGTCATGGCATTTTATGAAATCACTGTTTGTGGTGTTTTCTGTCTGAACCACTTCCTGTTGATGTCTCAGTTCACCAGTGGGGGACAGAAGAGGTGGGGGCATGGCTGGACTTTCTGTGTCTCACTGAGTATAAAGACATCTTTATTGGTCACGACGTCCGTGGAGCTGAGCTCATCCACCTGGAGAGGAGGGACCTAAAGGTACGCCGCCGGGTCACCGCTAACTGCTGATAGGTACAGGTTGATGTAGCATGGGTGGATGGTGGTGAAGATGTGATGGATGGTGCTGATGCAATGGATGGTGCTGGTGATGGGATGGGTGGATGGTGGTGAAGATGTGATGGATGGTGGTGATGTAATGGATGGTGCTGGTGAAGATGTGATGATGGTAAAGATGTGATGGATGGTGCTGGTGATGGGATGGATGGTGGTGGTGATGCAATGGATGGTGGTGGTGATGCAATGGATGGTGCTGGTGATGGGTGGATGGTGGTGAAGATGTGATGATGGTGAAGATGTGATGGATGGTGCTGGTGATGGGATGGATGGGTGGATGGTGAAAATGTGATGGATGGATGGTGGTGATGCAATGGATGGTGGTGGTGGTGGTGATGCAATGGATGGTGCTGGGGATGGGTGGATGGTGAAGATGTGATGGATGGTGGTGGTGATGGGGTGGATGGTGCATGGTGGAGTGGAAGTGCCCGGCCTCACTGACCTCCTGTGGTGTGTGCAGGACCTCGGCGTGACGAAGGTGGGCCACATGAAGAGGATCCTGCAGGGCATCCGAGAGCTGAACAGGAACAGCAGTGCCAGCGAGGCCTAACTGCTGCCAGGTGACTGCTGCTTTATGTGGACAACCTGACACTCTGGCTCGTGTTAGCTTGGCGCTAACAGACTCAGTGTTGTCTTTGTCACATGGTAAAAGCGTCTGATTCGTCCCGAGTCTGCGGACCGACTGATCTAACTTTATCAGCTAATGTTAGGAACCAACCCAGACAGCAGCGTCTATCATTGACGTCGCCATTACAGAAAACGTAGTCAGTAAGTCACGCCGAGTGCGTTGTGCAGGTGGTGCTAGCTCTAATGTAGGCTAGGTGTTTCTCCGTCGTAGTGCTGCTCTGCCTACCTCTCTCTGCATGACCCTCACAGCGGACAGTTAAGTAGAGCCAATGTGGCTTTCTGCCGGGTGGGTGTAGCTTACCTGCTTGGAGATCATGAGTGGTGTAGCTGAATGGTGCAGTGAAGAACCAGGACACAGTGATAAGAAGTACTGAAACCCGTCATACGTGGAACTGTGAATGCAGGGATCATTTTTTAACACTGAGCACATGTTTGTAGCAGCCTACACGCTGAATGTTATTATGTAACTGTAGGTGTAGGTGGGCCACCACCCACGAATGTTTGAGGTCAACACATCGCAGTGCCGTCTGGGAGACATCAGCACATTTCTGCAGCTAACTCACAGCTACTTGCTAATGCTATCTCAGGAACATTAGCACAAGCTGCAAAGCTAACACTAGCTTGATGAACACTGTGGTCTTCACTGACGCTGAGCTCTGTTTGCAGGTTTCACTGACTGTTTTTTCCCTTTTTGTTGCCCAGCAACAGCTGCCTGCTCTCCTGTGCTGCTATTCACCACTTCACCTACCTGACCTCTGACCCTGGACCAGCGCCTCAGCCTACAGACGCAGGTCCAGGACTCGCTGTGATTGGACTTGGATCGGTCTGGTTCTCAGTAACCTGACTGAACCCAGACACCCAGGATTTCAGGAGAAACAACCAATTACATGACCCCACAGTGCCTTGTCACCCCACCCACCAGCCAATCAGCAGGAGGTCCAGGAGGGCGGGGTTTATCATTCAGGACGTTTGTGTTCCTGCAGGCTGTTGAAATGTTCAGGAAACACAGAGCTCTCTCTGTGTGCATCTCGTGACCGTCTGCGTCACGTTTCAGGAAGTCAGAGAAGCTCCCACCCTGATTTCACTGCTGGAGGAGGAGCCAGAACATCACTGCTGGTTTGAGTGTCTTCAGAACGAGAAGACTCTCACCTGACCAATCATACGCCGTGTCAGTCGCTGCCCGAGGTGCATCCCCACTTTGAAACTCATCAGAGACCCAGATCCAGTCTGCAGGTCTGAGGTGCCCACCTGTAAGTCGGCAGCAGACCAATCACAGCGTCCTCTGGTCTCTGACACGTTTAACCCTTTAATGACTTTACTTCAGGCTGCTGAGCAGGAACTCTGTACCTACACCTGAGGGGGGAGGGCCTATGTTACCCAGGTAACAGCAGCTGTCGCAGGTCAGATGTTTATGTGTTGTAATTGATCTGTGGAGTCCAGGAAGTAGAAGAGTCATGATGAGGAGATGCTGGAGGAGGGGTCATGTGCCCTTCAGGCCTGCATTGGTGTGGATTCTACTTCTGAGGTTTAAGATAAGCCTTAAGCTCCGCCTTTCTGGGGGCGCAGCATCATGTTTCATATCGTTCTTATCTGTCCAGCGTGCTTATTTTAACACAAACTTATCAGACATGACAGGACGACCTCCTGCCTGTGACACTCAGCCCTGTGACATCACAGGACTGTTTACCTGAATCCAAACGAGCCTTAAACGCACCGTCAGCCCTGCCATTCCAGCTGGACGCTGCCGCCGCGATGATGTCAGCTGCTGTAAATGTTCTGTTGAAAAGCGCAGATGTGAGACAAGACGCCATCACAAGGCCTGAGGACAGGAAGTGTGTGCGTGAGGACGGGAAGTGTGTGCGTGAGGACGGGAAGCGTGTGCGTGAGGACGGGAAGCGTGTGCGTGAGGACGGGAAGCGTGTGCGTGAGGACGGGAAGCGTGTGCGTGAGGACGGGAAGCGTGTGCGTGAGGACGGGAAGCGTGTGCGTGGTTCATCCACAGCAGAAATGCCAGCGCCAGCTCAGACATCGTGTTCATACGTGTTCCTGCCTGTATTTATACGAGCGGCCATCATCACCAGTTCTTTGATAGAATGTAATAAAAATCACTCAGACGTGTGGAAACACGGTGTGTGTGTGTGTGTGTGTGTGTGTGTGTGTGATGTTCTGTCTGTGGTCGAGATCAGAAGCTGTCCGTTCAACAGTTACCAGTGTGGGACTCACGGTAACGTTCGCTCCCAGCGGCACAGCGACGCCGATCGTCAGGTTTGTGACACAGAAGGAAAGAAAAGCAAAGACGCTGTGTCTCGTTTTTAGAGTATCCGCCACAGGACCGCACACGTCTTTGAAACACTGCAAACATCCCAGTTTATGGAAGTAGCATCTGATCCACGAGGTTAGCATCATGTTTGAGCAGAAGTTCAGTCAAAGTACAGCCAAGAGCCGCTCCGCAGATCACGGTCTCTTCCTCCAGGTGGCGCTGCAATGTGCTCAATACCACTAAGTGATTAAAGTGGGCCGGGCGACCTCGGTCCAGCTCCCTGATCCTCTGTCCAGGGTTAGGGTTAGGGGTTTGATGGCTGATGGTTTTACACACACGAGCTCCACCATGAGGGCGGCTCATCGTTTACACAGGCAGGTCCACGGGTATTAGGATGCAGACGGTTTTCTGGAGATGCAGGTGACGTGCAGATGTTCAGCTTTGACTTGTGAGTCAAACACAGAAAACTGAGGAGCGGCAGACTTTATAACAACGCCGTCACTTCAGGGCTCCAGGGTGTGGAAGCCCGTTTCTGCCACTAAGGGGAAAAAGGATCCATAACTCAAAATTTTGAGTTATTTTCTTGAAATTTCCAGTTAGCGCTGCCAATCAGTAATCTACGTGAATGATGTCATTTCCTTGTTACCCGGAAGCTGAAGCCCTCAGGTACAAATGCTGCAGCTGCATCCAGTCATGAAGGCACAGATTGCTGAGTGTTTTCAGCGTGGCTTCAAATGATGAAGTCCTTGTGTTATTAGCTGCACACACGGCGTATCAGCAAACGTACTCGCCAAAGCGCCAATTTGTTGCGATCCGGTTTTGAATGCGCGCTACTTTGCACCATATGCTTCCGGGTAACAAAGTGACCTCATTCACGTAGATTACTGATTGGCAGAGCTAACTCCAGATTTCGAGTTCATAAGTCGAAATTTCGACTTGTGGATACTTGGGTTTTTTGGCGGGAACGGGCTTCCATACTAAGGTAACTAAAGATAAGTGAAAATAAAACCCTCTGCTGACGCTGACAGCTCATGGCAGTTACCATGTGCTTCTTTGCTCTTTGCTGCTGGTTGTTTGTGGACGTTTCTGTCTTCAGTGAAACGCTCGCTGGCTTCAGATCAGCTGACTGAGCAGTGTTCCCGTGTCTGCGGTGATAAACTCCTCTTTGGCAGACGGTCGGTCTGTTCTGCATCGACAAAAACCATCCGCTTCATTAACATGAAATAAAGTTGTTTAGTCAACATTAATCTTTGTTGTATAACTGCACAACTTTCATAGCAACACGATTTGTGTGTTTGTCATTCACGTGAACTCATGTTAAAATAACACCAACGGTTTGGTTACGTTTACACCTGTTTATGTTAAACTGATGTGATTTTTATCAGAATTATTTATTCTGTCGAGCTGCTGTTTAACATGTTTGCAGTAAATGGATTTCCTACATCCTCTAAAAAGCACCTTAAAAACAGTAAGACAATAAACACAAACACTTCTTTAACCAGCTACTTGTGTCCAGCTGGATTTGAACTTGGTGTCTTATAAACTGAAAAACAGCAGCAGGTGTCCCGGAGTTTACCGAAGCACAGCCCGGTGTCATCTGATCGCTGTCGTCCTCTCAGTGGATCCTTGGGTGTGAAACGAGTGTTTCTGCATCACAGCTGAGGAACATTAGGCTGTGTCTGGGTGGCAGCAGTGACACGTCCACAGGACCCACTGAAGAGGAGTTCAGCAGTTTCCAAGCATCGGATCCCAAAGCCGAAGCTTGAGGTCAGTGTTAACGACGCAGCGTCCATCTCTGACGATGTCTTCAAGGATCAGACATCAGGTGTGTTTATCAGATCGAAACGTGTTACATACTGCCATCATCATCATCATCATCACAGAACATTTCTATAACCATCAAAACCTGATTTAACCCTCTGGAGTCCACGGACGCACCAGCACCTCCAAACGACCTATGACCCATCATGACCCATCATGACCGCTTGCTGCTCGCTGTGGTCTGTGTTCATTTTTACTTTTTTTTTTTTTTTTAAATGAACTTTATTTAGAACAATAACAATGACAATCTGAAAGAGACAAGTGACATATTGATCATTCAGAACAGAATCACCTTTTTCTTTTCTCCCAATCAAAGAAAGACGCATCACACAGTGCAGCTGGTGCACCACGAAGAAATCGACCATAACTGAAAGTAAACATATATACATACATATATATATATATATATATATATATACACACACATACATACACAGACATATATATGTATATATGCATATACACATGCATACGTACACATTTATACACACATCTACATAATAATATAACAAGATGAATAACCAATACAAAAATAAATAATAAAAAAGAAAAAAACAAGGAACAGAAATAAAGACCAGGGGGATCATAAAATCTCTAAACGTGAGGTTCCATAAACAAGACACATAACTTAAATAAGGGGCTAAGAAAAATCAAACTCTTCTAAAAATGCAATTTGATTGCTTCGGGCTTATTTATGAGCTTCAGAGATTCACTGAACAGGGAGAGTTTAAGAGCAGGCCATGAGGGGGGGTTTAGCATATCAGCATTTATGAATGTAATACTTTGTTATAATAATGAGATTGTTAACTAAAAACTCACTACTTTTGTCCTTAAGGATTACTCCAATTTGAGTATTTTGAAAAGACCAAAAATCAATATTTCCATACTGGGACAATATCAGGACATGGAGAGATTCCCATAAATCCTGTCACACACCCATAGAACATGTGCTCTGTTGTTTTACAAATATAACAGTTGTCTAACACACATTTAAATCTGTCTCTCATAAATTCGTTGGAGGGGTAAATATTTTTTGTAGTTCTAAAATGGACTTCTTCAAATTTGGGGGGATTGGAAATTTTAAATATTTGGTTCTGATCAACGAGATCTCAGATTTGTTATAATCTTTAAAGATGAGTGAATGTTTTGTCCTACCTGGATATAAGGTGTTAACCAAATACCTCCTCAAAAACTGATTATTGCATTTTTCATTAACCAAGTCAAGACCATCTAGTTTAAATTTGGAGTCGGTATATTTGAGAAATTGTTCTTTATCGTATTTACAAGGACTATTGGGATGTTCTGTGAAACCTTTTTATAGAGCTCGAGCGAGCAACTCATGTCATATTTCTCATTAAGCCTGTTTAATTCAAGTATATCTCCATTTTCATCCATTATATGTGCCACAGACCAAATTTGTAGATAGATTTCCCCCGATTCAATATCACCTTATTATTCCACAGTGGAACGTTGTGGGGACTAAAGTTATGTTTAAACTTAATTTCCAATTTAACAAAACTTGTTGATAAAATTTGGAAAGTTTTATGGGTAGTTTAGAAATTTCAAAATCACACACTAAAAGGAATTGGATCCCCCCAACTTTGTTGAGAATAAGAGATGGTATCAAGAACCAGATCTCATCATCATTTTTTAAGAAAGATCGGAGCCAATTAATCTTTAAAATGCCATTCATTATTTCAAAATCGATCGCTTTTAAACCCCCCTCTTCATAGTCTTTTATCAAGTCCCTGTTACTGATATAATGATGTTTATTTTTCCATATGAAATTAAAATTCACCTTATTGACGTCTTTTATAATTCTTGGTGGGATGGCTAGGGAATAAGCTGGATAGATTAATCTGGACAAAGATTCAACCTTGGTCAACATTATCCTGCCGAACAACGTTAAATCTCTCTGCAGCCGATGGTTCAGAGCTCTTTTGCATTTGTCAATTGTGTTCTGAATATGCTTTTCTTCACTATCAGCCATGCATTTAGTTATCCAGATTCCAAGATATCTGATTTCATTTTTCACAGGTACATCGTACAAAGAAGAGTGAGAACAATTGTGGATACTCATGAGTTCACATTTGTCCAGGTTCAGGCGTAGTCCAGAAGCATCAGAAAAGACCTTTATTGTATCGAAGGCCAATGGAATTTGTTCTTTATTTTTTAGAAAGATTGTTGTATCATCGGCAAGCTGACTTATTATTAATTTGTGGTTATTTATGTCTAATGAATGACTGAATGTAGTGTAAAGCGCTTTGGGGTCCTTAGGGACTGAGTAAAGCGCTATACAAATGCAGGCCATTTACCATTTACCATTAATCCTTTGATGTTTGAATTTATGACAGTAATAGCAAGTAATTCAGTGGCTACAATGAATAAAAGGTGAGATGCTGCAGCCCTGCCTGATACCTCTCTCCACCCTGAACCTGGGACACGTGCCTTCTGAAAGAGAAACACAACTATTAATATCGGTGTATAACACAGTGATCACATCCAGAAATGCATCTCCAAACCCAAAATGTTTAAATGTCTTAATAATAAAAGTGTGTTCGATAGAATCAAATGCTTTATGGACGTCCAAGAACAACATAAAACCATCATCCTTAATTAGGTAATTGTAATCGATAAGGTCCAAAACCAAGCGGATATTATTTTGGATCAATCGTCCTGATTGTGTCGGGCTAATTATTTCAGAAATACCTGTTTTTAGTCTTGTTGCTAAAACTTTTGTAGTCTGTATTTAAAAGTGTTATAGGTTTTAGATTACTTAGTTTTTTCTTATCTTTCCCCGGTTTTGGAATTAAATTTATAACTCCTTGTTTCATTGTTGCCATTAGCTCCTTTTGGTTTATACATTCATTTAACGCACTGAATAATAGTGATTTTAGGTCTTCCCAAAGGTGCTTATAGAAATGAGTTGTTATTCCATCTGGTGAGTGATCAGATGCCATGCTCTTAATAGCAAAATCAAATTCTTCTATAGTTGGGTCTTCATCACAAATTTCTCTAAAATTATCATCAATTACTGGAATCCAATTACTGATTTTGTCAAAGAAGTATGAAGACTTATAAAGGTTACTGTAAAAAGTAAATAATGCGTTTAGTGTCTGTAATTTCCTCTCCGTTGATGATTAGGTTACATATTGAATTATATTCTTGTCTACGTTTTTCTAGATTGCAAAGATAGGCAGTGTTCTTTTCACCCTCTTCTATCCACTTGGCTTTGGATCGTAAATAAGCAGCCTTGGCTCTATAAAGGTACATTTCGTCCAATTTAGATTGTAAGTTATTATTTTTCCTTTTTCTTCCTCAGTCCAAATCAATTTGCCATAAAGATTCATAAGTTCTTTTACTACATTTGATTCCTCTTCTTTCCTTTGTCTGTTTAACTTTTTACCGAATGCAATTGAGGTTTTTCTGATTCTAAATTTAAGATATTACCATTGGAGTATCGGTGTATTGATGGCTTCATCATTCTGGATATCTAAAATTATTTTTTAATAGAATTACAATACTCTCATTTCTCAGCATCTGACAGTTAAATTTCCAATAATCCTTAAATGTGTTGTTTTGGTCTTTGCTTTGTAGAATAATGGCGCAATGGTCACCGTTAGAGATGACTGTTTCCTTAACATATTGTAAAACTGAGTTGGATTCCAACCAATAATCAATACGTGACCTGCTTTGACCATTAGGTTTGTGCCAGGTGAATTGTTTTACATCTTTGTTTAACAATCTCCACACATCTATTAATTTAGTATCATTAGCGAAATTTTCAAATATTGGGTTTTTATGTTCTCTTGAAAATTTTGAAGGCCATCTATCCAACCATTCATCAGGAGTCACGTTGAAATCACCTCCAACTACTATATCTAACTACTATATACTACCGAATTTCCCAGAGGAACCCACCCGAGGGATTAATAAAGTTTTATTTTATCTTATATAATCAGTAGGGAATAAAGTTCCTTTATAACTGTAGAAATTTGATGCAGCAGGTTCTTGTTCTCTTGAACGTTGTTGTATCCATAAACATTAACCAAAATAATCAGAGTATTATCAGTATTTCACACACAGTCACAATGTCCATGTTTGTCTGCCATGGTGCACAAAAACCTACCAGGACATCTGTTGGAACAAATAGCAACCCCAGCCGACCTGTTTGTACCATGACTAAAAAATTTTATCTCCCAGTGTTGTGACCAAAACTTCACATCAGATTCCTCAGGATGAGTTTCCTGGAGAACAAAACTGCCTGTTGCCTCTTGCAGAACAGAAAAACAGCTTTGCGCTTAATTGAGTCTTTAAGCCCCCTTGTGTTCATTCATTTTTACTTCTTAACTGCTCAACTAAAAACACTTTCAGAGGAAAGAGCAGGCAACTCACGTGACCCGGCAGTTGCGCTGCTTCTTCCGGTCTAAGCGCTCGTGTTTCCGGTCCGCGACCACAGCTACAGCCGCAGCAGTTTACGGCAGGTCGGGACCGGGCGCGTGCATCAGGCGCTCCCTCGTGCAGCTCGGGGATTGGATCGGCTGACGGACCGGAGAGTCGGAGTGAGCCTCGGATCGGACCGTAAGTGCGCATGCTCAGTCGGCTCGGAGAGCGTCAGTCAGCACACGATACAAGTTTGGAGCCAGATTTCATTTAGCTTTAAAACACTTCACGTCTCCTACAGAGCAGCAGGTCTCTGTCTTCACATCGATCAATGTGAGATGTGATTGTTCGGTATCGTTCTCACTAAAACCAACAGAGACTCATTAAACTTCAGCTTCATTGAGCTCGGTCTCTGAGAGGCTTCAGTCCTCATGCAGCGGCGTCTCCAGGTGAGCTGTGGAGCTGGGAACGGATCCTCTTCAGCTCATGAGAATCAAAGAAATCTGCAGTGAAAAAGCAAAGATGAGGCTGAAAGAAATCTTCAGTGATGAACTCTTATGAGAGCGCTGCTCTGTCTTCCTCTCTAAACAACACATTTATTATTACCCAGCGTCCTACAAGCATGTGTGATGTCATCTTCACATCCTGTCTAAAACTTTTATTTCTTTGTCTGATGTTGTTGAAACTGTGATGAAGAGGCTGAGCTCTGTTCCAGGAGGATCCTGTTTCCAAGCACACGCAGTCTTCTGTGGGAATCGTCTCTGGTTACCTGGAAGAAGGACGTGTCCTTAAACGTGTCCACAGGTGCGTCCTACCAAAGGTGTCCATAAACAGTCAGACTGTGGCCGTGCTCACGCTGCTCACGTTTACGTCACAGACTATAAAAAGCGATTCCGGTGGTTTCGGAGCGTTTGATCCGGACCACGTCAGGACAAGTTGTGAAACATTGTGTGTGTTTCATGTCATCTGTGTGCGACTGAGGCAGCTGCTGCGCTTTTGTGGAATAACGTTGTGCTAGCAGCTCGCCATCATGTTATCCTCCTGCAGAGACTGAGTGACTCTCACACCTGCACGTCAGCTGACTGCGTCCTCTGTCTCCACAGGTCGTCCTGATGGAGGCTCTGTCCCGCGGGGAGCGGCGTCTGAGCTCTGAGGAAGAGGACGCCGCCCCAGCTGTGGGGGTGAGTCTGTGTGACTCCGCCCCCTTGGTGTGGAGGATGCAGGACCTGAGGGCTGTTAGGGCTCAAGGCCTGGTGGGGGCACTCCTGGGGTCGCTGCCCCGAACGCCGCGACAGAACGGGCGCCTGGGTCGACCGCTGCTGCTGCTGCCGGAGGAGGAGGGGCTGCTGAGGGAGCGCCGCGCCGCTGCAGCCCTGCCGGACCGCTGCCAGGTCAGAGGGGTCGTTAGAGGTGCTGGCGCTCATCGTGGCGTCTCATTAAGCTGGCCGCCATGTTGGCATACAGTTAGCGTGTCAGGCTGCATGTTTATTTTAACACGGGACTCTGCGGCACGGGCTCACTGCTGGTTGTCATAGGAACCGCAAGGCCGAGCGTCCTGTGTGTTTGATGTGTGGTTGTTCTCAGCAGGATTGGGGGGGGGCGGAGCTCCGTCAGAAGTACGAGGAGGAGGAGAGGAGGAGCTTTGAGGAGCAGAGATTCCTCGCACTGGAGGACAGGAAGTCGGCGCTGCTCCGAGCGATGACAGGTGAGTGTTGGCGTGATGAGGTTTCTCATGTACCTGGCTGCTCTCACGGTGCCGTCCTCTCAGGTGCAGAGTCTGGCGCTGCGAGTGCAGATGACGCCCTGCGGCGCCGCCTGCAGGCTCTGGACCAGAACTTCACCTTCCCGCAGTCAGCAATGGCCGTCCAGCTGAGCACGGCGAGGGCGGGGCTAAGTTACTGTCCTGAAGCCCGAGCCTTCCTGCAGGCCTGCGGGCCGACTGGGGCTGAGCCCCGCTGTGACGCCAGGTACCAGGTGTTCAGAGACCTACGGGGGCGGGGCTTCTACCTGACCTCAGCAGGAAAGTTTGGAGGAGACTTCCTGGTGTATCCAGGTGAGTGAGGAGCTCAACACCTGACAGAATGATGTCATCACTGCTGACATCACTGCTGACGTCAGTGATGTCAGCAGTGATGTCAGCAGTGACGTCAGGCTGCTGCTGACTCTGTGTGGTCATGTCTCGTCAGGTGACCCTCTGCGGTTCCACGCTCACTTCATCGCCGTCTGTGTGTCTCTGGATGAGTCCGTGTGTTTGCTGGATGTCCTCGCCGTGGCTCGTCTGGGATCCAACGTGAAGAAGACGGTCCTTCTGTGTTCGCCGGGGCCAGACGCCGGGGTGTGCTACACGTCGCTTCAGTGGAGCGGGATGATTTAAACCCGGGGACAGACGGCGCCCGCCGGCCCATGTTGAGGCAGGTCCGCATCCTGCATCTAAAACCTGTTTCTGTAAGTTTGAGGCTGAAGAACAACTGCAGGAGGTCATGTGACTGAGAGGGCGGAGCCGCGGCCTCTCAAGGACCAGCAGAGCACGATCGGGCTGCTCTGTTTCTGCGTGGCGAGCGTCACAGATGCAGCTCTCTGCAGCTGTCAGACTCATCCACACGGTTTCTCTGACGAAGGGCGGCGCCGAGTCCAGCTCTGATCTCCGAGCCGTTCGACAGCGTGCTGGAGGTGAAAGGGCCCCGACAAACCCCGCCCACTTCTGTATTTGTTTTCATTAGTGGCAGTGCGAGGAAACAAAGGACAGCTCTCCTCTTTCAAAGATTGTATTTTCTCAGTGAGTCGTTGTGTTGAAATAAAAGTGACGTGAGTATCGATCTGTGATTGGGAGTGTGATCGGCTGCTGTGAGCCACACAGTGACACAGACTGAACAGAGGATGATGTCGTCGTGTTGTTCCCACATCATCATCATAATAAATGTCCCAGGTTCAACATTGCAGCTGACCAATCACAGTGTTGTGACGTCATACTTTTGCAAGCCAAGCGATTCATTTATGACGTTCCAGTGTTGCCAGGACAACATGATGCTTACCGTTTATTAAACGCTGGGTCGGCGACAGCGGCGGATTCTCGCAAGTTCAGTAGATTTTTTTTTTTTTACGGCGTTTTTTTCCAAAGTCACAAAAGTATGACGTCACAACGATGTGATTGGTCAGTTGCGATGTTGAACCTGGAACATTATGATGATGACGTGGGAACAACACGAGGATGTCAGATTGATAAAAGGTAACGACGCCAACGAGGATCAGAGCCGAGAGACAAACCGTTTATAATATGAGATGAAAAGCTGGGAGAAGGTATTGATCAGTCTGTGCACTCGACCCCACCCACACCAAAGTGATCACACCTGTATGTCACTGTAACAGTTGTTACGTTAGTATTTGACCACTAGGCGGAGCTCTTGTAATGATAATGTAATTAACGCATTTTATTTTGTATGTTTTATTTTTGTGTTGAGCATGTTAACATTTTCCTTTTTTACCTACCGGATTGGTGTACAGTTAATTTGATACATGGTAAATAACCGGTTAATTTTGTAAGTATAAGGTAAGGGCAGAGGTCACTTCCTGTTTTGGGAAGTAAGGTCAGAGAAGCTGCTCATGGTGACGGTCTAGCCGTGTAAAAGTCAAGCTAAGAAAGAAGAAATAAGTCCTAAGTTCCAATTACACCGGTTTGTCTACTTGCAGGCCAAAGTGTTCTACGGTGTACCTGTGTACGTTAAGAGAAGCACAGTAAACATCAGTAAAGAAGAACTCTCGTGTATGTGTACAAGCCGGCATAGTCACTGTTTCACTCATTCTGTTATCAGCAGCTGAATGTCAATCACCTGGATCCAGTGATGATCAATAATTATAGATGTTTCTAATCTTCAGAGTGTTAGAAATAATTTACTGCCTCTGAAACAGACTCAGGACCCTCAAGCTCACTGTGGTCACCAGAACGTTTGCCTGAGAACGTTGTAACCTTGGATACCTCAGACATGGCTCCGTGCTTCCAGCTGCTCGGTTTACTGTGACGCTGTGTTTCATCTTCAGACATGTGACCACGGTGCTGAAGGCCCTTCTGTCCTGTGTGTTGGCCCCAGTGTGTTGATGCGTGCTGTGTAAATACAACAGTAATGTGCAAAAGTCTTGAGTCAGATATTCTTGTGGTTTTTAAAGGAGCAACAGCTCTCCAGCAAAGGAGCAGTTTTAAACTGTCTTCTTTGTCAGCAGCAGCCTGTCACGCCATGTGACGCAGTTTGGCATAAAATCGTATCGTTGCTCCAACGAGCTGCTAGCTGAAAGCTGCATATCTCCACGTCATGTTCACTGAAGCCTCGTGGGCCTCCTCAGAGCTGGAGCTCACTGAAGCAGGGTGACAGGGAACAGAAACCTCCGGAGATCACACCACACAAACACAAGTTGGATGTTTAAACATCAGATTTATTTCTGTGTTTCAAAGAAACAGAAGACTTTCAGCTAAAGATGAGGACATGAGACTGAAACATCAGACATCAGTTCAGTTCAAAGGTTAAACGTTGGGCAGACGTGACGCTGCTACAGAGCGTCAGCTTCACCCAGAAACATGGAGACGAGAACAGGAAGTCGTCGGGGTCTGATGACGGAGACGAGGACAGCAGGGAATAACGTGGGAATGCAAACACACGGGAGTCATTTCACCTCGCTCTGTTTTGGTGCCCGGCTGTGTTTGCTGATTCGTCAGTGACCACGGTGACCTCGCCAACACCTCGGGTCCGAATCATCAGTGGTCACTGAAGACGTGAGGTTGGTAACGGGACTTTTAACATCTGGTTTCCTGTAATGGTAAAAACAGTCGGGAGTGCTGAGACGACCGCAGACCGTGGTGATGCTCAGTAGAAGGGGGAGGTGCCGTTCCACGCGATCACAGCGCCGTCCCACTTGGTCCTGATGGTCATCTCCAGTGAGGGAAACCGTTTCTCTGGATCTCCTTCTCCGGGCGACGCCTCCCAGTGGTGGGAGTGAGTATCTGTACAGGAAGCAGGAAACAGATGGTGGATGAAGCACGAGAGGGATCAGACCTGCAGACGTGTGACCGCAGCGCTCACCGACTGTCAGCCTGGCCGTCGCCGTCTGCGAGCTCTGCCCGCTGTAGTAGTACAGCTGGAACAGATGCTCCGCCCTCCAGTCTGACAGCAGCGAGCGCGTGGCGCTGAACAGGACCGAGCAGCTGCTGTTGATGCTGCAAACCCACACTGGGAACCGGGGGGTCTTCAGCATGCTGCCCACCTGCAGACAGAGGGAGACAGGCAGGGGGCGCTCTCCTGTAAGAACAGCTGTTTAACAGCCTCGTGGAGGAAGTCTCTCATGCAGGTGGAGGTGGTGGTGTTGGCTAATATTAGTTCTTGGTTTTGTTTGAAGGTGGAGAGGGTGGAGAGGGTGGATATCAGCTAACAGGGAGTGTTTAGCGAGCTGCATCCATAAAATGATGCAATCCTAGTATCGCTCTCAAACTAACGGTACCCCCGCATCAACGAGGCCACGCCCCTAACAGAACATCCACCTGGGTCATTCTGTTAGGGGCGTGGCCTCCACAGAGACGTGTCTGAAGCTCCTCAGTCGTGGTTATCGTGGGAAGAAAAGCGTCTGGACTTCTTGGAGACGTTTCATCTGAGAAGCTTCTTCAGCTCTGAGGCAGAAGATCAACAGGGGATCCACCACCCCTGAGGGCCCCTCCCCATAGGGACCCTCCCCATAGGGACCCTCCCCATAGGGACACCATCTGCTCTCAGAACTGAAGAAGCTTCTCCGATAAAACGTCTTCAAGAAGCTTAAAGACATCCAGACGCTTTTCTTTCCGAGCTCCTTAGCTCCACCCTATCAGAGCACTTCGCTCTCGCTCTGCAGGCCTACTTGTTGTTCCTAGAGTATTTAAAAGTAGAATGGGAGGCAGAGCCTTCAGTTTTCAGGCCCCTCTTCTGTGGAACCAGCTTCCAGTTTGGATTCAGGAGACAGACACTATCTCTACTTTCAAGATTAGGCTTCAAACTTTCCTTTTTGCTAAAGCATATAGTTAGGGCTGGACCAGGTGACGCTGAATCCTCCCTTAGTTATGCTGCAATAGATGTAGGCTGCCGGGGGATTCCCATGATGCACTGAGTTTTTCCTTTCCAGTCACCTTTCTCGCTCTCTATGTGTTAACAGACCTCTCTGTATTGAATCATATCTGTTATTAATCTCTGTCTCTCTTCCACAGCATGTCTTTATCCTGTCTTCCTTCTCTCACCCCAACCAATCGCAGCAGATGGCCCCGCCCCTCCCTGAGCCTGGTTCTGCTGGAGGTTTCTTCCTGTTAAAAGGGAGTTTTTCCTTCCCACTGTCGCCAAAGTGCTGCTCATAGGGGGTCATATGATTGTTGGGTTTTTCTCTGTATCTATGAAGCGCCTTGAGGCGACTTTTGTTGTGATTTGATATATAAATAAAACTGAACTGAATCCACGGAGCCCAAACGGTGTATCAGGCTGTAATATAATGGGTAAACCAGTAAAGGACAGTTTTACTGGTTCCTGCTGTAGTGAAACGACCTCACAGCTGCTTCACGGCCGTCAGCTGTTTAAAATGAGAAACTGAAGACCGAAGACTGATGAGAGCAGCATCGACGGATGTAACGCACACCTGAAAGGTTACTGTGAGTATCCTGATTACATCAGCTGTGCTGCTTCATGTCACAGAAACACCTGTAATCAACACATAGCTGTGAGTGTGTGCCAGCGGTGCTCGGTTACCTGCGGCAGCGCGCCGCGCTCCATCTCCTCTCGACTCCAGCGCAGATATCCTACATCGCTGCGGGACAGGACGCCCTGCAGGGGGCGCTGCAGAGGCAGGCTGTCCTGCCCGAGGTGCCGCATCCCGTTGAAGAGGTGCGGGCTGGCTCTGCCGGTCAGCAGCAGGTTCAGCAGAGCCTGCATACACAAGCAGAGACCTGGAGGCTCCTCCCACTTTGCACTCTACAGGTGTGCACGCTCGCTCAGGTCACACGCTCGCAGACGCTCTCAGGCTAACAGAGACGCTCTGATCGTTGAGCGGTCAGCGCGAGAGCTGAGGGAGGCGACATCAGCAGGAAACACGAGCCTCCATGTCTCTCTGATGATGTCACTGTCAGCTGATTAGCCCTCAGCAGATTTTTACTTCCCATGATGCTCTCTGATTGAGACATGTTAGCTGAACACAGAGCGACGATGGTCGCAGAGTGACATGAGTGGGCGGAGCACGCAGACCTCGGTGTAAAACTGCACACCTGTGACAGGTGTCTGGTATCTGATACAGGTACAAACACAAAGACTTCTAAATGAAGTCTGGCAACATGAGCCAGGTGAGCTCTTACCTGCCGACAGACAGAGCTGCCCGGGCTGAGCTGCAGCAGGTATGACGTAGGAGAGTCCAGGTCCTGCCTCAGCCTGTGAGGAAGAGGACGCACATGGTCAACAGTTAACCAGCGGGCTGTAACAGACTGTGTCCTGTCGGGGGCGCTAACAGCGCAGAGCTGTGTGGTTACCTGTCGATGGTACGGGAGCAGACGAGGCTGTAGAGGAAAAGGATGACGCCATGACTGCCCTCCTCCTGAAACTACAAGACAACAGGTCATGTCGCACGGCGGGCTCCAAACCACCCGAAACTAGGGATGCAACGATACCAATTTTTTCAAACCGATACGATACCGATACTTGGATCTGAGTACTTGCCGATACAGAGTACAAAAACCGATACTTCTACCACACACACACACACACACACACACACACACACACACAATGAATTGGAAGACAGGTTTTATTTTATTCTCTGCCAATATTAAATAAAATCTTAATAAAAATGACCACAAAAAAATTTCAAGTGAAAAATAAGCACTTCTGTTAAATTATTGCAGAGTCTCCACATTGTAATTTAACAGAATATCACTGAACTATTGGCACTGTCTCTAGGGGATGTCCCCCTAGTGGCCAATCTAAAAAACTACAACAGAAATGACAAGCCACCCTCTGATTTATGAAATAAGTTAGTATTGGTTCATGGTATTGGTTAACTTTTACGAGTATGAGTACACACACATTTTACAGTATCGGCCCCGATACCCGTATCGGTATCGGGGCATCCCTACCCGAAACCTTTCTGACCGCGGGCCGACGGAGCTCCACGTCGACCGCAGGCCGTATTTTTGTGCAGTCGTGTCACGTGTGTAAAGATCAGTGCTCGTGTTTCTCACCTGAATTCGCATTAATGCAACAAACTGAAGCGTTAACGCTACGGTAAAGTGACCTGATTCTGGTGTCCTGATTGGATGCTGTACTCACACACTGGATGTGGTCGAGGATGAAGTTGGTGACGGCGTCCTTCTCGCTGAACGTGAAGAGCTGCAGCTGAAAGACAGGAAAGAACAGACGTGACGAGATGCTGGGGGCGGAGCAGCGGGCGGCGCTGTGAGGAAGGGCGGTACCCTCTCTGTGAAGGTGTCCAGTTTGTTGTCCAGGTGAGATGTGATGCAACAGTCTTCGGTTACCAAGGTGACAGTCGCGCTCGCCTCCTGGCCGGCCAACCAGAGGCTGTCACTCAGGGCGGCCGCCAATGCTCTGTCCTGCTCCCGCCGTCCTACCTCCGTCAGACTGGAGGGTGGAAAAATAATAGAAACACATTAGAGTTGTGGGGAGGACAGCACAGGTCAAAGGTCACGCAGGACGCTGGGCACAGAGAAAGACCAGTTACTGTTACAGGTGGAAGTCTGACCTTTACCGTGACCACGCCACAGAGGCCTCACCTGTGCAGCGTCTGTCCGTCTGAGGTGCTCTGTCGGGCGAACAGCAGGTGCTTAATGATGCGAGCCTGGACGACCATCTGAATGGCCCGAGCCCCGCCCTGAAACACACACCTGACCTTAGAAGATGTAATATTCTGGGCGGGGCTTGATGCTTTTAATGTTTGCTTTGAACTCTTTTTGTTTAAAAACCAAGTTAACGTTTGTTCTGTATTCCTCTGATCTGCAGGGTCACATGGAGACAGTCTGCTGTGAAGCGGTGCTGAAGCTTCTGCAGAGGTCAGAGGTCGTTTGTTCAAAGCGCTGCATGCAAAACACCACGGTGAGCGTGTCGTCTGCCTGCCCTTTCACACGGGGCACGCACTCTGAAGCTCGTTCATTGCTCGTGCTGCACAACAAGGTTTTAACGCTGCGCTGAGCCAGGACTGCTGTGCGCTGTGACCTTCACGCAGCCAATAAAAACGAAGCCTACAGCTGCGCTAAGTTCAACCACACGAAGGAAAACGATCTGGTGAACTTTTAGGCCCAAGTGTCCGTGCCTTTCAGCGGCTCGGGGCACCTTTGGAGGAAAGCAGTGTTGCAGAAACGACACAGAGTCACCTTCTTTATGAACGAGTGATGTTTTAATAAATCTGCTGTAGCAGCGGTCAGTGCATGTGGGACGGCCTTTGAATCAGCTGTGTGACGATGAAAGTAAGAACGTTCAACATCATTTATCAGGTGCATCACTGAGCTGGAGGATGAATAACACTCCTGTATTATATAAATATTATAATGTAATATTTATCAAAAAACTAAAGGTTTAGTTTGAGTTTCTGCTTGTTTTCTTTTTCCTGATGTTCATATAACAGGAAACATTAACTTTAATTCCTCCGGTCCCTTTCTCTCTCTTTCCTGATTAATTCTTCAGACTTCATCTCGTTTGCTTGTTAGGGCAAGCAAACGAGATGAAGTCTGCTTTAATAATAATACTGTAAACTTTACTGATCCCCGTGGAGATCCCCTCTCTGCATTTAACCCGTTCACTCTGTGAAGCTTTGGGCGCCCGGGGAGCGGTGTGTAGGGACGGTGCCTCGCTCAGGGGAACCTCAGGGGAGCTGTTCAGGGGATTCAGACCCACGACCTTCCGATCATGGGGCCACCACTCTACCTACTGAGCTACCTTATTGTCAAAGACCGCATGCACAGCCATGCACAGTCATGCACAGTCATGCACAGAGCTCTCATGGCCCTCAGTGGACAGTAGAAATATAAAGATAATAAAATAAATAAAAGTCTTCTGTACGACACAACACGATTATTTAAACAGCAGCGTCCAACACAATCATCGTGATGATGGGCTCGTGTGCACTGGGGGCGGTGCAGTCAGTGAAAGGCGATGGTGGTGGGTCAGAGTTTGTATGTGTGGGGGCTCAGAGGTGGATGCAGGTCTGGAGTTGGTGTGTGTTCAGCATCCTGACAGCCTGATGGATGACGCTTCTCTCAAACAGCTACATGCTTTAGCAAAAAGGAAACTTTGATCTGATCTTAGAGTCGGTTTCTCACCCCGTCAGCCTTCAGAGCGTACGCTAACTCGGAGTTTGGTTCCCTGAAGTGGAAGACGGCTTTCCTCCACTCGTAGTCGAAGACACGAAAGTTTCCACCCAGAAGAATCCTCCTCAGGCTCTGAAACAGAGACATCGGTCGATCGTTGGCCCTGAACACACCTGACAGGCAACAACAGGTCGCTGGACGCTCAGACATGGAGCTCACAGCTCTGAACACTTCCTGCTCTTGGATCTGTTCAGACCTTCTGTTTGTCGCAGGCAGCCAATGATAATGAAACTAGTGTAAAGGAGGAGGAGCTAAAACTGTTTGTTTCAAGCAGAAGTCTGACTGCATGAAGATAAAATCATAGAGCTGGAAATAAAACTTCCTGTGGGGTGTTTCAGCACCTGCACACCTCCATCCTGGTATCCTCATAAACCCCGCCTCCCTTCAGCCAAGTGGAGGTGTCGCGTAACATGTCTGATCTGTGGTCAGGTGAGCTCATCGTGTTTACAGGAAAACAGGGACGGTGTCAGGTGACCTGTTTCTGAATCATTGTGTTTACCTCGATCAGTTGGGGGGTGACCGGCGTTCCCCCGAGCCCCGCAGAGATGGCCAGCCTCTGGGGGATGGAGCAGAGGGCTTGAAGGGTCCTCGGGGGTGGAGGGGCTTCCTGCTCCTCCTCTTTCTCCACATCCAGCAGCCTCTGAGGAGGAGGCGAGACAAACACCTACCTTCGACCGTTCAGTCACAACAAAAAAACACTTCACAGCTTCAACGCTGAACAACGTCTCCATCAGAGTTACAGCAAACCTGCAGTCACATGACTCTTTACCTTTGTCTTCCCTCAGTGCACACACAAAACAAACAATATGAGCTGCTGCACAGCTGACGAATAGAGCGGAGCGCGAGGGTGACACTCATCAAACAGTACGTGGTGGTAGTATTTTCTTAGAGGTGACTCACGTGAGGATTCCTGCTCACTTCCTGCCAGAGCAGCCCGATGTAGTCCAGCCGGCGGTCTGACATCACTACAGCTGAGGGACGGCCCTCACTAACACTACAGGGGAGCCGCGGCGAGGATGACGAGCTGCTCCTTCATCCTGTCAGCTGAAAACTGAGCTGAGTGCAGTGCAGCTGCACCAACAGCAGAGGGCAGAGCTGATCTATCAGGTGATGGATGCTGACAGAGGGTCTCTGTGTTCATGACTCATTTACTGTCAACATTTCAAATTAATTTCTAGTTACAGAAACAGAAACATGCTTTCTTTGGGAAACAGACATTCTGAGTCGAACCCAGACTTTTGATCCATCAGCTGTTAGCTGAAAACTCTGCTGTGCATGGATGTGTGTGCTCACCGTGACAGCCATCTTATTTTCCTGTCATGTTTTTGGATATGTGCAGACTCGTGTATGGAAGGTGTCTAAGTCCTGCCATTAATTAATTCTTCGATCTTAAATATGATCAACTATCTCTAATTATCGGCTATGTACCACAGGCCTTCAAGCTGGCTGCAGTTAAACCTTTACTCAAAAAGCATCTCTAGACCCAGCAGTCTTAGCTAATTATAGGCCAATCTCCAACCTTCCTTTATATCAAACATCCTTGAAAGAGTGGTTGTCAAACAGCTAACAGATCATCTGCAGAGGAATGGTTTATTTGAAGAGTTTCAGTCAGGTTTCAGAGTTCATCACAGCACAGAAACAGCTTTAGTGAAGGTTACAAATGATCTTCTTATGGCCTCTGACAGTGGACTCATCTCTGTGCTTGTCCTTCTTGACCTTAGTGCAGCATTCGATACTGTTGACCATAATATCCTATTAGAGCGATTAGAACATGCTGTAGGTATTACAGGTATTGCACTGCAGTGGTTTGTATCATATCTATCTAATAGACTCCAATTTGTGCATGTAAATGGAGAGTCCTCTTCACACACTGAGGTTAATTATGGAGTTCCACAGTGTTCAGTGCTAGGACCAATTCTGTTTACATTATACATGCTTCCCCTAGGCAGCATCATTAGAAGACATAGCATACATTTTCACTGCTATGCAGATGACACCCAGCTCTATCTGTCCATGAAGCCAGATAACACACACCAATTAGTTAAACTGCAGGAATGTCTTAAAGACATAAAGACTTGGATGGCCACTAACTTTCTGCTTCTTAACTCAGATAAAACTGAGGTCATTGTACTCGGCGCTGAAAAGCTTAGAAATATGGTATCTAACCAAATTCTTACTCTGGATGGCATTACCTTGGCCTCCAGTAACACTGTGAGGAACCTTGGAGTCATTTTTGACCAGGACATGTCCTTCAACGCACATATTAAACAAATATGTAAGACTGCGTTCTTCCATTTGCGCAACATCTCTAAAATTAGAAATATCCTGTCTCAGAGTGACGCTGAAAAACTAGTTCATGCATTTATTACTTCCAGGCTGGACGACTGTAATTCATTATTATCAGGATGTCCAAAAAACTCACTGAAAAGCCTTCAGTTAATCCAAAATGCTGCAGCAAGAGTCCTGACAGGGACTAGAAAGAGAGAGCATATTTCTCCTGTTTTGGCTTCCCTTCATTGGCTTCCTGTTAAATCCAGAATTGAATTCAAAATCCTGCTCCTCACATACAAGGTCTTAAATAATCAGGCCCCATCTTATCTTAATGACCTTGTAGTACCATATCACCCTATTAGAGCACTTCGCTCCCGCTCTGCAGGCCTACTTGTTGTTCCTAGAGTATTTAAAAGTAGAATGGGAGGCAGAGCCTTCAGTTTTCAGGCCCCTCTTCTGTGGAACCAGCTTCCAGTTTGGATTCAGGAGACAGACACTATCTCTACTTTTAAGATTAGGCTTCAAACTTTCCTTTTTGCTAAAGCATATAGTTAGGGCTGGACCAGGTGACCCTGAATCCTCCCTTAGTTATGCTGCAATAGATGTAGCTGCTGTTGTGATTTGGTGCCATATGAATAAAACTGAGTTGAGTGTAGATGAATGTTGATACTTACGACCAGAGACTGTGACTGCAGCCTGCAGGGAGAACACAGAATAAATCCTTCAGTCTGAAAATATCTGTGCATTTGTCTCTCTAAAAGCCTTCACACACCTCACACAGAAAATCCCTGCAAGTGTTTTTGGGGCTCATCTGTTAATGCAGCCGTTCATGCATGTTTCTGATTGTGATGTGTCTCTCACAGCTCTACACACACTGATACTGACACAGTAAAATCATTGTGTTTGATTCAGCTCCAGGCTGTGCCACATGCTGATATGCAAAGCTTCAGCTCCTGGACCAGACCAAGAAATCCTCACTGCTGCTGCTGACGCTTAGAGGACAGAGAAAACGCCGTACTTTCAGTGTGTACGAGTTGCACGGCCAGTTCGGATCCAGAAAATTCAGGATTTTGTGGTGTTTCTTTGGAGGTGTGTGAAGGCCTTCAGATTTGGGGAGCAGATTGGCTTTTTTGAAGCAGGAAGTGAACTTTCCTTCGGTGCTGCAGCTCCGAAACCTGGACCAGGATCTGCTGAATCTCTGCCTCCATCTGAACACACATCAGTTCATCAGTTTACAGGAAACAGCTTCAGTTCCTGTCCTGAATCCTGACAAATCCATCTACACGCTTCACTGTTTTCACAGAAACTACGCAGGAAGTATTTAAAGTCTAAAGCAGACACATCTGAGGAGGCCAGATGTTCCTCTGTGCTGCTTGTGGTCTGTTATTGTACATTGTACTGTATGTATCTTACATGACATATTTCTCAAATATTTATTTCCCAATCATTTTAACTTTTTCTCGTTAAACAAAGACAAATTAAAATAATTTTAAAATTTTAAACATCAAGAACAGAAAATTGAGAAAAAATGAAGAAAAAAAAGTTAGTAAATTAGAAAAAATATTAAATAAATAAATAAAATTAAGTAAAATTAAATAAAATAAATAAAATTAAGCAATAAATAAATACAAATAAAAGACTAGAGGGGCGGGGCTTAAATCCTGTGCCTTAAAAAAGAGTAAATTTCAAATTCTTTTCGATCTGGTCGCAGGTGGGTAAATCGCGTTGTTCTCAGGAAAAGATCTGAGATATTCCACAGAGAGTGTCCACGTCACTGTGAGTGAGAGCTTCTCCACCCTCAAGAATGTCCGGACAGTATTAAGCCATTGCGATGCAGATGGAGGCGTGGGAGGTTTCCACAGAAGTAAAATACAGCGTCCAGCAAGAAGGGAACAAAAAGCCACGATCTCAGTTTGCTGTTATATTAAGAGGGTCTGTGGAACTCCAAATATGGCGATCAGAGGGTCTGTGGAACTCCAAATATGGCGATTAGAGGGTCTGTGGAACTCCAAATATGGCGATTAGAGGGTCTGTGGAACTCCAAATATGGCGATCAGAGGGTCTGTGGAACTCCAAATATGGCGATCAGAGGGTCTGTGGAACTCCAAATATGGCGATTAGAGGGTCTGTGGAACTCCAAATATGGCGATCAGAGGGTCTGTGGAACTCCAAATATGGCGATCAGAGGGTCTGTGGAACTCCAAATATGGCGATTAGAGGGTCTTTGGAACTCCAAATATGGCGATTAGAGGGTCTGTGGAACTCCAAATATGGCGATTAGAGGGTCTGTGGAACTCCAAATATGGCGATTAGAGGGTCTGTGGAACTCCAAATATGGCGGTTAGAGGGTCTGTGGAACTCCAAATATGGCGATTAGAGGGTCTTCTCGGATCGGATCCAAAAACCTCTGAAAACCCAACATTTGTTCAAACTCGGACAGAAGAAAAACATATGGATTGCAGGGGGAGGTCACATTGATCTATAATTGAAGGAAAATTTTAGATGAACGGGATTTTGAGGAATGGACTCTGTTTATTAGTTTAAACTGTTTATTACTTTAAACTGTTTATTAGTTTAAATCAGGGGTCACAACCTTTCTGATGACGAGTGCATCTAAAATTTCCTCAGAAGTCAATGTGCCATATGACTGCATTAGCAATACATTTAATAACACTCT
The DNA here is from genome assembly GCF_963576455.1 of Neolamprologus multifasciatus. Classification (NCBI taxonomy): domain Eukaryota; kingdom Metazoa; phylum Chordata; class Actinopteri; order Cichliformes; family Cichlidae; genus Neolamprologus; species Neolamprologus multifasciatus. The sequence goes on from NC_140452.1 coordinate 597,244, forward strand.
ACACGAACAGTTACACACTATATAAAACAACTTTACAGAATGATATTTGTTCGCAGATGTTGGCAGCTGTCAGCCAATAGTTATTTTGAAACAAAAAAACCCCCACTTCATCCATAACTCCAGCTTTGTGTCTTTTTCATTGTAGCTGAAGTTCGGGACAAACTGTTTCTTCTCAGCTCAACACGAAACGCGTGATATTTTCTCTGAATACCAGTCGACTCCGTTTTTACGGGACGGTTGGAAACTCTACTAACCTTATGAATAAAATAAAGTTCACTATCAGTAACTTCATAGCACCCACCCAGCTGTATAGAAACTCCGTCATGCTAGCTCACGCAGTACGAGTTATTGTAACTGACTGTAAAAAGTCAGCACAGCGAAAATAAACTAAACTTGGTTTATATCTGACCAGATAGACTGCAGGTCATAACTTCTTACCTGAAGTTTAGTTCACCTGACACTCGGACCGGCGGCCGCCTCATGTCTCTCCTCCTCCTGCCTTTCCCTCATCCACCCGCTGCCTCAGTGGAAGCTCCGCCACAGACACGACTAAACGATTGAGTTATTTTTACACATCTGCCAGCATCTGGCCAATCCACCACCTCTCATTGTTTATACCGTTACAAAAAACAAAACAACAAACAAACAAACGAATGAACAAAAATCATCGACCCATAAAGACGAAAAATCACATCAGGCATACCGATGGCCAGTCCAGCTGTAGTTGTGCCATCAGTTAACCCTTCGCGTGGCAGCTGTGGCACACGTGCCCACGGTTGCAGCTTTAAACTGTACCACTGTAGCACACGGTGTACTTGAACACACGAGATTCACCTCGTCCACCATGATTCAAACAGTTCAACACCGAATTCACGCTCACAGGCGGTTCTGATTTTACCTGATGAATCCGTTTGGGTCGCCATAAGCATACAATATATATTTGATAGAAGTGATTTTTGATTAGGCCTCACAAGCAGAAGGTCAACCAGGAGGTAGGTTACACTCTGAGGAGCTCTGAGAAACTGAGAAAGACATCATCTTTGTAAAGGGCTCTCACGGTTTTTATGCCACGTCAAACAGGCGGCGTTAGCAGGAAAATAGATGATTAACAATGGTGATCTGGTAGAGGCGGATATGAATTTAAAACCTGAACTGAACCACATCTTAAGTGTAGAGAGCACTACGGGATTTGAAGCAGCAGACGATGTTTTAACAGGCAGTGATGAGGAGATAAGAGAGGCGGTGAAAATATGGAGAACCTGATTGAACTTCAAGTTTACACCAAATCAGGGTGAATTTAGCCAGTAGGTGCTGTGGTCTGATGTTTCGGCAGGTGATGGTCTGAGCTCAGGTCAGGGCTGCTGCTGCAGCGTGAGCTCAGTCAGGTTTCTTTATCAAGAGCTTCCTGAAACAGGCGCTGTGGGGATGGCACCAGGGCTGGACTGGGAATCATCTGGCAGGCCAGATGATTCCCAGATGATTTCCTGTTTCATCAATGAGGCCGTCATGGTCCCTCTCCTCTTCAGGACGCAGCATCCATGACTGCCAAACAGAATCTCAGCCATCAGCCTCAGTCCACCTTAAAAGAGCTCAGAGGAGGTGTTTCTGCATCAGCCTCAGTCCACCTTAAAAGAGCTCAGAGGTGTTTCTGCATCAGCCTCAGTCCACCTTAAAAGAGCTCAGAGGAGGTGTTTCTGCGTCAGCCTCAGTCCACCTTAAAAGAGCTCAGAGGAGGTGTTTCTGCATCAGCCTCAGTCCACCTTAAAGAGCTCAGAGGTGTTTCTGCATCAGCCTCAGTCCACCTTAAAAGAGCTCAGAGGAGGTGTTTCTGCATCAGCCTCAGTCCACCTTAAAAGAGCTCAGAGGTGTTTCTGCGTCAGCCTCAGTCCACCTTAAAAGAGCTCAGAGGTGTTTCTGCGTCAGCCTCAGTCCACCTTAAAAGAGCTCAGAGGTGTTTCTGCATCAGCCTCAGTCCACCTTAGAAGAGCTCAGAGGTGTTTCTGCATCAGCCTCAGTCCACCTTAAAGAGCTCAGAGGTGTTCCTGCATCAGCCTCAGTCCACCTTAAAAGAGCTCAGAGGAGGTGTTTCTGCATCAGCCTCAATCCACCTTAAAAGAGCTCAGAGGTGTTTCTGCATCAGCCTCAGTCCACCTTAAAGAGCTCAGAGGAGGTGTTTCTGCATCAGCCTCAGTCCACCTTAAAGAGCTCAGAGGTGTTTCTGCATCAGCCTCAGTCCACCTTAAAAGAGCTCAGAGGAGGTGTTTCTGCATCAGCCTCAATCCACCTTAGAAGAGCTCAGAGGAGGTGTTTCTGCATCAGCCTCAGTCCACCTTAGAAGAGCTCAGAGGAGGTGTTTCTGCATCAGCCTCAATCCACCTTAGAAGAGCTCAGAGGAGGTGTTTCTGCATCAGCCTCAGTCCACCTTAAAAGAGCTCAGAGGAGGTGTTTCTGCATCAGCCTCAGTCCACCTTAGAAGAGCTCAGAGGAGGTGTTTCTGCATCAGCCTCAGTCCACCTTAAAAGAGCTCAGAGGAGGTGTTTCTGCATCAGCCTAAGTCCACCTTAAAGAGCTCAGAGAAGGTGTTTCTGCATCAGCCTCAGTCCACCTTAAAAGAGCTCAGAGGAGGTGTTTCTGCATCAGCCTCAGTCCACCTTAGAAGAGCTCAGAGGAGGTGTTTCTGCATCAGCCTCAGTCCACCTTAAAGAGCTCAGAGGTGTTTCTGCATCAGCCTCAGTCCACCTTAAAAGAGCTCAGAGGTGGTTCTGCATCAGCCTCAGTCCACCTTAAAGAGCTCAGAGGAGGTGTTTCTGCATCAGCCTCAGTCCACCTTAGAAGAGCTCAGAGGAGGTGTTTCTGCATCAGCCTCAGTCCACCTTAGAAGAGCTCAGAGGAGGTGTTTCTGCATCAGCCTCAGTCCACCTTAGAAGAGCTCAGAGGAGGTGTTTCTGCATCAGCCTCAGTCCACCTTAAAAGAGCTCAGAGGAGGTGCATCATGCTCCTGGACTTGATTCAGACCCGACGATGCACCGTTTGATGAGTAGATATCTTCAGCAGGTCTGAGGCTGAATCGTCGGTGTGTGTTTGAATTACGGCTCGAGGGTTTTCACAGATTTGTTTTATTTGCACGTCACCACGTCCTGATCTGCAGGACCCTCAGTGACCCTCAGTGACCCTCAGTGACCCTCCAACAGTGACGGCAGCTGCACCGTCAGTCGCAGGAAGCCTCTTGCTTCTTCTCATAAGAGCAACATCTGCAGCACCCTCTAACTTCAGCATCATCATCGTCACCTTGACCTGCTCCACACCAAAGTGCACCTACATGTCATTGCTATGTACATATATCAGCGTGATCCTGAATCCTCGGAGCGCCGCTGTCCACTGAGAAGAGGAAAACCGGGAGTATTACCTGTGAATCGGAGCTCGGCGATCCCGCCGTGAGGAAGCGCGTTACCTGCAGTGAGTGACGGGAAGCTGTGTGTCCGAGGCCGGACCGTCTGAGCGGCTCTTTTTACCTCCCACCGCCTGACTGCCGTCCCCCGGGTCAGCCAATTACCTGTGACAGGATCCCCTCGGGCGTCACTGTTCCTTCACAAACGGCACATCATCAGTGCTGCTCTCACTCCCTGGGGTGTTTCAGCTGATGACGTCTCCGTGTTCGACTCCCTGACTCGTCCGCGGCGTTCAGGTCAGGCCACCAGAGGCGCGCTCACGGGTTTCGCGGTCGCACGTGCTCATTAAGCTGCAGCTCTGCAGCAGTAACCACACCGTGTCCTGCCTGGACGTCAGGCTGAACGTGGTTAAAGTTTAAAGTCAGCAGATCCAGTTTTCTCCAGCTGAGCTCCCGTCTGCCATCAGCCGGATGAAATCCTGGCCTTTAATTGACCGGCTGCTGAAGAGGACGCCACCATTAAACACACAGTGGAAACAAGAGGACAACAGACAGGCCGGCCTGCTCTGTCAGCACGTCCACACACGGAGGGCGGGCTCGGTGTCACTGCAGGGGGCGGGCCTCATCACAGCGCCCTGCAGCACCACCATCATCATGGCCCCGTTAAAGCCAACACACGCCATTAGGTTCAGTCCAAAGGCTCTCACCGCTAATGCCGACCTGATCACTGCTGTCGCGGCTGAAGCTGCTCAGGATTCAGCACGCCGTGTGAACGCTGCCGAGGGTTATTTCTGCTTTCATGATGATGTGCAAACATGAGAACATCACCATGGCAACTGATGGCTTTCTGTATTTGGACCAGTAAACATCTGATCGGCCAGTTAGAGGTCACAGAAATAAACTCTGTTTGTCTCCTCATCAAACCCGTCAAAGGTGAGGACCTCCACAGGGAGTGTAACCTCTGACCTCCAGGCTCTCTGCTGGTGACCTTTGACCTCGTCATGTAAAGCCCTCAGAAAGATCTCAGAGCAATGTGAGTCTCAGTGACAGAGCTGCAGGAGCAGAAGAAATCCAGATGTGAAGCCAGTCAGTCAAACGCAGAAACGCTCAGATAGTTTTATTTTCAGGCAGATGGAGCTCGTGATGCACAGAAACACACTTCAATGGTTCACTGTCCAAAACCTTCCTCTGCGTTCAACGATCACGTTCCCACAACAACACGGCAGCGCCGAGGCATCGCCTGTCCTCGGATCAGGACGGGCTCGGCGCCGGACGCATCGTCATCGTGATCGGTGAAACACAAGAAGCTAAAGGACGAGTGAGCCAGCGAGGAGCTAAACACAGATCTGCAAAGAAGTGAAGACACAGAGCGCGACAGCGTCATCAGAGTAACATTTCAGATCTACCAACTGTTCGTAGTTCAGCGTCAGAGTCACCGCTGTTACTGAGGGAAACGCCCTCGCGCTGGTGAAGAGCGAGGGTTCGGCTTCGTCAGCGTGGACTGTGAAGGAAAGCCTTCCGACAGAGCTGCAGCGACAGGAAGTGGCGGCTGATGAAGTCTGGCGTTCGGGCCGTCTTCCCGCTGAGCCGCGCTCCTCTCAGTACATGAGGTCGGCCGCCCCACCGCTCAGCTCCACCTCTTTGTTTTGCTGAAAGGGAAACTGGATTCCCGCCAGTCGGACCAGCAGGGCGTTCAGTCCCTGGAGGAGGAAGATGAGGAAGAAGAGCCAGAAGCATCGGTCGTAGCGCTCGGCGTACGTCTGGAAGATGAAATTCCCCTCGTTGAAGTTGGCGATCCGCTCGGACAGACGGCTGAGCTTTACCTCCGACACAAACAGGACCATGACGAGGCAGCTGCTGACACCTGCAGGACACACAGACAGGAACCATCAGGCTGACCTCTGACCCCATCACCCTTAGACACCCCCTCCACCTCTGAGAAGGCCAGAGGAGGTGAACCAGACCACAACAGAAGGAGTGATGATGTCATCAGAGGAAATAAACCCCGTGATGGCGCTCATGGTAACGTGGCTCAGCTGAGCTCAGGTCACATGACCGACAGTCCCCATCCAGGGTTTGGACCATCCCACTGTGAGGAGCACAGGCGCCAACACTGCAGTTCCTCCCCCGTCCAGCGGGGGCAGCAGTGAGTTAGTGCACACAGACCGCTGATGCATAAGCTGCTCGGTGTCTGTGAAACACCTGTTTCTACAACACACCTGTACAAACTGTGTTAAGGTTCAAGTTTGCATCGTTGGGGGCGTGGCCTCTGACAGGCGCCGTGGCGGCCTGCGAGGCTTCTGCTTCTCTGTGAGTGAAACTGGAGCGTTTGTGGGGACGCTGCCCGGCACTAATTGGGGTCTGCGGTTGCAGGCACACATTGGACGGGCCGATTAAGTGAAATGAACCCGGAGGAGGAAATGAGCGAGGATCGTTGGGTCTTAATGATCGCCCCCCCCGCCTGCTTCACCCCCCTGCCCGGGGCTCTGTTATCAGGCTGCTTGTCTCTGAACTCATTTCAGACCATCCATATTTTATATCTCGTGACAGGCTCACAGGGAGCCCGCCACCTGTCCCAGCATGCATTTCAGTGACACTGCCCCCCCCCCCCCCCCACCCCACCCCCCCATCTCTAACAGTCTTGCTTTTGGTCGTATTTTAGCGTGGTGTGGTTCTCACAGGTGATGAAGGTCCACAGGTAAAGTCCCACGGGGCCTTGCAGCGTCTCGTAGGGTCGGCCGAAGGCGTTGAAGAAGAAGAAGCCGGTGGCCACGCAGGAGAAGAGCGTCACAACACCACAGAAGAAGATGACGGTGACGTGGAGGCCCGTGGGGATGGCGCTCAGGAGGTCAGGGAAGACTGGAAGACAGCAAGAGACAGCAGTGAGAGGCGTGTCTGCAGCGAGCACAGAGGTCGCCGAGCCTCGGGACACACAGACAGCACTTCCTGTTAGAGGGTCAAACAGCAGGCGAAGACACGCTGACACACAACAGACAAGACCGACACAGGAAGTGACAAACAGAGAATCAACAGAGCGCCAACGTGACAGAAATCTGTAAACTCAGAGACAGGAAGTGTGCGGCAGACACAGGACGTGAACATTGTCAGATATTTAGTAAGAGAGTCGATTTAAGAGAACACGAGCTGCTGGAGCGTGCTCCGCCTCCCCGCTAAGCTCAGCTGTGACACCCCCACTGCTGTAACACCCACGAAGGCTGACAAACGTCCTGGCGTGAAACGAAAAGCTCTGAAGCAGAGACGCAGGTCCTGCAGGGACAGAGCGGCTTTGTCTCTGCTCGCAGATCCCACGCAATCAGGCGGAAACCTCGTTAGTGCCGCGCCGCCGCTCCCCTGGACCTCAGAGGGAGCAGCTTCCTGTCCCACAGAGTCACGTGACAAATGAAAAGATTATCTGCCAGTGGTTTCACATCTGCAGCTGGATTCATTTAACCTTTAACCTTATTTATAAAGGTGCCTGCTGCTGGCCGTGTGTACGAGCCAATGAGACGAGCTCAGCCTGCGTGACGGTGACGCGTGAACCTCACGCAGGCTGAGCTCAGCGTTTGTCTCGGATCAGCAGCAGGGTTCAGAAATCACCCGGTGACAACAGAGCTCCGGCTCCACAAGCCCAAATCAGAAATGCTGGTCTTGGTCTCGGTCTTGGTCTCAGTCCTGGTCCTGGTCTCAGTCCTGGTCCTGGTCTCAGTCCTGGTCCTGGTCCTGGTCTCGGTCCTGGTCCTGGGTCTTCAGTTTATGGACTTTGAGTTCCTATGAAATCTGTTTGACATCTTGAATGTTTTTCAGTTTTCTGTCCCGATCAATCAGTGTTTTTATTTTTGTAGTTTCACAACAACACTCTGACGACAGTTACTGCAGATCAACCTGATTATTATTAATGCAGAGTTGTTGATAAAGCCGTGCACAGACTCGCAGCAGCTCGTGCGTGAATTACCGCTCGTGCGCGTGCACCATCGGCGATCACTCACAGGAGAAGCGCGCCGCGCGGCCCCCCAGCCCGCACTGCTTCACGCGCTGTCCGTGGAACAGCCCGTAGCTCAGCTCGCCCACGAACTTGTCCAGCTCGGCCCCGGTGGCGTTGACGAGCTCGGCCCCGGTGCGGCACAGCACGGCCCCGCGGAGCCAGAGCGGCAGGCCGGTGGCCACCGCGGCCGTGAGCGCGCAGGAGAGGCCGAGGAGCCCGCACACGGAGAAGAGGAGCTGCTTCTGTCTGCCCGGCATGATGGAGGAGGAGGAGCCGGGGGAGGAGGCCACAACGCCCCCGCCTCCACCTCCGAGAGGAGGGGGGGCCGCGGGAAACGTCAGGTGCCAGCGCACACCTGCGCTGCGTCCATGGCAACAAGGGCTCGGGTTACAGCCAGGAGGTTCGAGTTCTCATTAAAGACGAAGCACGAGCCTGTGATGCGCGCGCAAACTCATCTTTCCTTCACACCTTACTGCTGATCGCGGTTTGTGGTCACGTGGGACCTTTTTCAGCCTAAAACCGGTGTTCTGACAAACCATCCTACTTTGGTAAAACGTCCTACCGTCAGTAGTTTATGCACATTTCTGCTGTCACAGAGAAACTCCAGCACCAATGTAAGTGGGTATGACGGTTTGCCACTTAACTTTGCCCATCAGAGTATGCTTGTAGCTCATATGCATACAGCCAGGATGGTTTGCCACTTCATTTTACCCGTCAGAGTATGTGTGTAGCTGTTATTAACAAAGGTAAAATGATTTGCCACTGAATTTTAGCTGTTAAAGTACGCTTGTAGCGCATATTCAGAAAGGTAGGATGGTTTGCCACTGAATTTTACCCGTCAGAGTATGTGTGTAGCTGTTATTAACAAAGGCAGGATGGTTTGCCACTGAATTTTAGCTGTTAAAGTACGCTTGTAGCGCATATTCAGAAAGGTAGGATGGTTCCCCACTGAAATGTAGCTATTAAAGTATGCTTCTAGCTCAGATTAACAAAAGTAGGACGATTTGTCACAAAATTTTAGCAGTTTAAGTATGCTTGTAGGTGACATTCACAAAGGTAGGTTGGTTTGGCAGTTAATTTTACCGGTCAGAGTATTTTTCTAGCTAATATTCACAAAGGTAGGACAATTTGCCACTGAATTTTGTGTTGTGTGCATGCGCAGAAACAACGGGTAGGATGGTTTGCCAGGTAGGATGAATTCCCAGAACACCGGCTCTGTGACATTTCAGGGAGGGGGACAGGAAGCGCAGGAAGTGATGCTGAAATATTCAGATAACATCTGGAATAGACTGAAACAGAGGCCTCAGGCTCCTGCAGGTTTCAGGTATCACCCTGGGTCAGCACACCTGAGTGAGCTCATCACAGGCCTCTGCAGAACTTTTAAATCAGCTGACACCTCTAAAACCAGGCTGAGGCCTGGAGTTCCTGACCGCTGGTCTGACAGGTAAAACACCTGAGAATGGAAGCAGGAAGCAGGAGATATCGCCATCTTTTACATCCAGTCTGTTTTCTTCTATGACACGGTGCTAGCGTCCGCCTCTCTCTGCAGTGACCTGCTGGGAGCAGGATCGACAAACTGGTGCGGAGGTCTAGCTCTGTGCTGGGATGTCCTCTGGAGTCTGTGGAGGTGGCGACAGGAGGGTGTTAGTAAAGCTGACCTCCGTCATGAACAACCCACACCACCCTCTGCATGAGTCTGTGCTGAGCAGCTCCTTTAGACTGAAACTCACGGATCAGTCAACAGCAGTTAGCCTCCTCCATCATGATGTCATGAGTCACGTGGACATTGTGGACCACCACAGTCACGCCACGTGGATGATGCACCTTATATGTATGGATGTGTACGTGTGTTTGCATGTACATATCTATACTTTCTTAGATAGTGATAGTAGAAGAATAGCTGAAATGTTTTTCTCCGTAACACACGCTGTGTGTGCGTGTACATAGAGCCTCAGTTACCGTGGTATTTATTGTATTATCTTGTTGATTTTGTATTTCTGGACTTTCTTCTGCTCTCTGTACCTGAGCTGTGGGAACGCACGCGTTTCCCCGCCGTGAGATCAATAAAGACTTATCTTATCTTACTTCTTAACAAAGAGGTTTTATTGTGGAAAACCACAGGAAGTGTCTGTGCTGTCATTAGTGCTTTTACTGTGAAAAGACATGTGAGGAAAACGCTGAGGGTCTTCAGGTGAGCTCATGATAGGTCACGTGTTTTTCCTGATGTACTGCAGTACTGCATGTAAAAGTACTTTGACTGAATGCTTTTTAAAGTTTTCTCTCCCTTCAGATTCACACATAGGAAGCATCTGTCTAACAAACCGTAGTAAAAGTAATAAGAATATTGGTGCTTTGTTCCAGACAGAATCTCTAACTTTTCCACATGTGGTCTCTTATTGGAATTCCTTTGTCAGTGACATTAACTGGAAAAGAGTAACAATTCCTAACAAGTATCTGGTAACGAATAAAGTGAAGGAAGTTTAAAATACTGCATAATCATTATGTGACAAAGTTCAAAAGGGACATAAATGTGAGCTGTGGGTTTTGTGGAAGCCATCCTGACTGTGCAGCACCTCAGGATCTGTTCATGCGCTGGAACATTTGGAAAGACTTCAGTAGATTCATTGCTGACATCTCTACAAAGACTTTACTGTGAAACGGGAAAATGTTGTATTTTGTTTCTTTCAAAGGCAAAAATAAGATGTTTACTTCATAATAAACGTGTTAGTTATCTTAGCTCAATGTTATTTTCACAAATGCAAATACAGTAACAAAAAGCCTGATTTTAAACACTACAACGATGTTTTATGTTACATAAAAGTGATTCATGGATCACTGAACAAAAGGCTGTGAAAACTATTACTGTTTGTAGTAATTACAAATTATTGAATGTTTGTAATTCTTTGTATTACAGCCCCTGACATATGTTAATGTTATTCTGGTTGTGTACATGTTCTGTAAACTGTTTCTCAATAAAGTTTAATATTTTAAAAAAAGAAAAAAAAGTACTTTGACTGCGCCACTGTTACACAGCCGGATGTCCTTTCACTCTTACAAGTGTACATCTCTTATCTCTTAAATCGGGTCTTTTCTGACTGGACTCTGGCAGCTGCTGCAGTCAGGAAACAGGAAGTTGATTAAATGTGACGTAAAACAGGTAAACAAACAAACGGACTTCAATACGAAAAGAATCGCTTTGAGCCCCAGGGGGCGCTGCTCCTCCAGGCTGCTTCGGCATGGCACGTGGTGACGTACGCCTCTCAGTACACGTCACGCCGGGGTGAAGCCCGGGGTCGGTGTCCGGAGGAGCACAGAGGAGCGGAGGAGCCGCCGGAGGAGCTGAGAGCAGCTGCCACGTCCAACATGAGGTAAGGAGTTTCGGGGTCACGTGATTGCAGGTTGTTGTAGTCGGTGCTGATCAGGATCGATACTCTCTGACGGACGGTGTAGCGGAACTCCAGGTGATCAGGTGTCATTACACGCGCCGCGGGGGCGTGGTCCCGCAGCTCACGCAGGTGGAGGTGATGAAGAGGGGGGATGAAGGTTTGTGCACTTGGGTCTCAGAGTGAAAGGAGCTGCGGCCACTGCTCTGTCATCTGATTGGACATTTCAGCGCTCAAGTTTGTCTGAAGGTTCTCAGTCATCCAGGTCATCGTGGTCAAAGGAGCTTGCAAAGAAAAGCGTCTGGACTTCTTTAAGCTGCTTGAAGACGTTTCACCTCCGAGAAGCTTCTTCAGTTCTAAGGTCAAATGGTGGAGAGTCCCAGATTTAAACCTAGTGGGAGTTTCCCCCCACAGAGGGACAAAAGGACCCCCTGATGATCCTCTAATCGCCTGAGGCGTGAAACTGGGTGTGGGTCACAATCAGCCAGAGTTTAGGGTGAGCTCGTTGTGAAGGTGGGGGCACAGACCTGAAGAAGCTTCTCGGATGAAGGTGAAACGTCTTCAAGCAACTTCAAGAAGTCCAGACGCTTTTCTTTGTCAGCTCCTTACACCAGCGCTCAAGTAAAACAAACAAATATTTCCTAAAATGTGTTTGTTTTTAACATTTCAAATATTGTGTAACAAGAGTTTTTTTAGTGCTGGTAATCGATTACGTTCCTGCCCATCTCTGCTGAGTCCTTTCATCAAGCAACAAACAAACACAGGGTCTGTGCACGCGCAGCACTGCAGCCGTCATTGTGTTTGTGTGCAACAAACAAGTGCGCGCATGAGTTTGTGAGTCTGTCTCAGCATGTTCGTGCTCTCTGCTCATGTTGGCTTCAGATTCATCTTTTTGGCTTTTTAAAGAACTTATTTGAACAAAAAGTCACTTCAGGGGTCAAAGTGCAGCGAGTGGCCCCCAGGCCACGGTGTGAGACCCCTGGGTGTGCGTTTCCTGTCGTGGCTGCACACGTCACTGAAACTGAGGCACAGCTGAAGCAAAGCGGTTATAAAATGTGAAACTGTGAACTCTGCCGGGCGTTTCCCCTCCAACATCCAGCGAGCAGCAGATGCCTCGCTAAGGTCAGAGGTCAGGGGAGCGGGCTGCTGATAGGAAGCAGCCTTTCTGGAACCTGACCGACGTCCAATCAGGTGCTAACCAGCTGTACCAAATAAAGTGTCAGGGGGGCGTGTTTACTGACGGTGCTGGGTGGGAGCAGGCTTTCACTGAGCATGTGCAGTAGGAACAGGCTGCTGTGCGTGTAATGTTCACTGAAGGATGCGTGTGGGCGTGGCCTCAGGCCTCTGATGAGGAGGGGGCCGCGCCTCTGTGACGAGTGTCACTTTGCTTCCTGTCAGACTCGTCCTCATCTCGCTGCTCTTCTCGCTCGGACTCGGCGCTCAGCAGCTGTCGGGGATGTATGGCAGCCTGTGCTCACCAAACTTCCCGGAGCCGTATCCCCGGGACACGCAGCTGCGCTGGAACGTCAGCGTTCCCGACGGCTTCCAGATCAAGCTCTACTTCAGCCACTTCGACCTGGAGCCGTCTTACCTGTGCGAGTACGACTACGTCAAGGTGAGAACGGCATGCACGTTTTTGGTGTGTGTGTTTGCGCCACAGTGATGTCACAAACTATGGTTCTCCGTCTGCAGGTGGAGGCTGAGGGGGAGGTGCTGGCGCTGTTCTGTGGGAGGGAGCAGACGGACACGGAGGAGGTGCCGGCTCAGCGGGCCCTCACTTCCCCCAGAAACTCCCTCAGCCTCCTCTTCTGCTCCGACTTCTCCGACGAGGAGCGCTTCTCCGGGTTCGTGGTTCACTACAGCGCCGTGGGTAAGTACCAGACCCCGCCCGCCGAGCGGACGGGTTCGGTCTCTCGCCGTGACGTCTCCTCTGGAGTTTGGACTGTCGGGTGCTCATCGGAGTTCTGCTCGGCGCTGGTCTGAAGGCGGGACCGAGCAGAACTCTGACGAGCAGTGACGAGTCTGCGGACTTCCTGTTTCAGTGCGAATCAGTTTAAAAGGTCACCTGACAAAAAGGCTCATCTGATGCTTGTTTCCTGTCTCCTCTGGCCCCGCCCCTCTAGACGTAGACGAGTGCAGCGAGCGGAGTGACGAGGACGCGCTCTGCGATCATTTCTGCCACAACTACATCGGAGGATACTACTGCTCCTGTCGCTATGGTTACCGGCTGCACTCTGACAACCACACCTGCAGAGGTGAGCGCAGACGGGCGTCGTAACCCACAGCTGATCGCTCGCGTTCATCACGAGTACAGTAGCGTGCTCCGCGGCGCTCTGCTTTCCAGAGATATGAACCACGGGTGGGGGAGGAATGTGTGGGTCCTCACATGTCCTGACAGCGCTGTGGACCGTGACCTCGCTGTGACTGATAGCGGCGCCTGATTGGTGGTAAATATTTGCGTGTTTCTGTGTGGGGGAGGCCTGTGCGTGTTCACGTCTGAGGGTTTGCTACAGAGCGACGACCTCTCAGTGACCTCTGACCGATTACAGAACCATTACAACACACTGAGTGTGCAAAAGTCTTGAGTCTCACCTCTTCTCTCTGTATTTTGCTTCTGTTAGCCACGCCCCTTTAATGTCTCATGTTTTTGTGTTTAGATTTTTTCCCTCCCAAACATGGATGCAACAAATATGATACAAAACACAGATGACAAATGAGTATTTAATCCACCGTGATCGTTCAGGAACATCTGGAAACATCTGACTATCAGTGCAAACACAAAGCTGTGCTTTAATGCACAGCTGGATAGAAACACACAGGGGACGCCTATGAGAGCCGGACATCAGTGTGGGAGGAGCTCCGAGTGTCAGGAAGCCCGGAGATGTGTGTGTGTGTGTGTGTGTGTGTGCACTACTGTAAATGATGTATAGACAATCATTCTGTACAATAATTATAGCTCTATAACTGTTTATTAATAGCAGCAATTGTATCTCTACAATCTCAAATAGTTTTCATATTTTTAACCATGTTCACATCCTGTTCATAGCTTGCACACTCACTACAGCCTGTACATACTTAGAGCACATTCATAACATGCCTTCATACCGTGTACATTGTAACAAACCTATAATAGATCCATATTGTAATATTGTAACAAACGTCTGTTGTCACAATAAAGCTGAGTTCTGTTCTGTTCAGTGGAGTGCAGCAGCGATGTGTTCAGGGAACGCTCTGGAGTTCTGAGCAGCGTCGACTTCCCTGCTCCGTACCCAAAGAGCTGCGAGTGCTTGTACCGCATCGAGGTGGAGGACGGCTTCAGGCTCCGCCTCCAGTTTGACTCGCACTTTGATGTGGAGGATCACCCTGACGTCAGCTGTCCCTACGACTACATTAAGGTGAAGAGAACACAGACACACACTCGGTGATGTGTTGGGCTGTTAATCAGCTGTTTTCCTGTCAGATTAAAGCAGGAAGTGCTGTGTTCGGTCCGTTCTGCGGCGATCGATCTCCGGGGGTCATTCAGACCGACAGCAACGTGGCCGTGGTCGTGTTCCACAGCGATGGCTCTGGAGAAAACCTCGGCTGGAGGCTCGGCTACACGGCTGCAGGTGAGTCCATGTCCAGGTGCTGCAAACAGACACACAGCTGGGAGTTATAGCTTTTACTGTCTCCTGACAGGAAGTCAATGTCCCGTGCCCAATACTCCGCCCAACGCCCTGATGAACCCCTTCCAATCAGAATACTTCTTTAAAGACCACGTCCTGTTCACCTGTGAGCCTGGATACCACCTGCTGAAGGTAGGGGGCGTGTCACATCAGCTGAGTTTGGTCAATGTTTAGTTTGTTTCAAAAACAGCGGCGCTGTGCACGTGAAGGAACGGGCCAGCGCACTGGCGTCCATGTGACAGATCGAACTGTCAAACGGGTCGGTCACGCAGAGCGCGAACGCGGCGTGCGTCCGAGCTATGCGCCACAGGTGTAGATCAGCTGTGCGGGTCACATGGTCTGCAGTGATGCTGCTTGTTGCTAACCTGGCTGCGCTGTCTCTGCTCAGGACGGAGGTCACCTGGATCACTATCAGATCGACTGCCGGGCCGATGGATCGTGGAGCGACCGTCCTCCTGCGTGCCACAGTAAGACTGCTCGACCTTTGACCTCTCCAGAGTGTTTGTGTTTCAGTGTCTCCCGTGTTGGAGTCTGGGTTACTGCTGCTGCAACCTGTTTCCTGGAGCACACACGCCACCTGCTGGCTCTCTGCAGACCCTGCAGGAGCGTCACATTAGTGCTAGTTAGGCTTTCGTTTAGTAAAGCTGAAGCTCCGCCTTCTCTGATGCTCTGTTAGTACAGTAGTGACCTCACAGCAGCCATGTTATTGGTCACATGATGTCATTAAAAGGCTCCAACAGCACAAACACGGCCCACGGGTCCAGCTCAGGTGAAGCTAGTAGCTACAGCCACCTGTGTCACCATCCACATGTCAGTCGCAGAGGCCACGCCCCTAATAATCAAAACAGGTGAGTTATGAATGACATGTTTATTTTACCACCGTGGGGGGGGGGGGCTGGCTGACCAGGCCGGTCGTGCTGTGGTGGGCAGGCACCGCCGTGGCGTCCTGCAGATCAGCTGTGCAGGTAAGAGGTGCTGAGAGACGGTTCAGGGCTGCTCACACACTTTCCTCTCGCTCTTGTTTCTCTGCAGACTCCAGGAGGAAGCCAAGCTCTCTGTCCAGCATCCGGACCAATCACAGCCTAGCTTAATGAGCAAGCCAGTCTCATTGGCCGATAAAGATACTGCAGGAGCGAACAGTGTTGATGTGTCTGTATTTTCCAATAAAACGTAAAACCAGAAGCTTCTGTCGTGTGTCTGTGACTCACATTCAGGGATGGCGGCGCTGATGTCATGTGTTTCTGTGTTTCTGTCACACGTGTTCGCACTCTTTGTCTCGATGCGTGTTCCTGTGACGCCCCCTGCAGGACACGCTGACTCTTCAGCCTGTCGGGTCTCACGTTACGTTGAGATGAGTCTCAGATTAAAATCACGTGTCTGGATCATTGGAACACGTCAGCTCTGATTCGTTGTCGGTCAGCTGTAGTTTGGTTCTGGCTCATTCTTCCTCCTTTCTGCTCAGACTCAAAGCTGATTGGTGTTTTTGTCCTGTCTGTCACAGTGGTGGATTGTGGGAGTCCAAAGATGGTCGACATGGCTGATGTGGTGTTTGGTAACCATGACAACAGCACACTGTTCGGTGCGACCGTTCAGTACGTGTGCAGGGAGGGCGGCGTGCAGCTTAACAGTAAGAGGTCTTCCTGTTTGTTTCCTTCAGTGGTTACTGCGCAGTGACAGCTCGTCTGATTATTGATTATTGGCTGAGCCTTGTTGTTCCTCGAGCTCTGTGTCTGGTTGTAGTCAGCAAATGTTTTTATTCATTTTTATTATTTTGTTCTCATCTTTGGGCAATTTGCTTCTCATCTGTTTTTAAACACGATGATAAAAACTGGACCTGCTGTCGATAACCAGAGGCCTCCTCACACTCCGCTTCCTGTTTGTAGCTTCATACAGGTGTGGTCCTAGTGGAGACTGGGTTGATTCAGAAGGAAGGAGCACAGCACCCACCTGTCTGCCAGGTACCTGCCCGTCTGTCTGTTCACCTGTCTGTCTGTTAACCTGTCTGTCTGTTCACCTGTCTGTCTGATAAACTGTCTGCCTGATAACCTGTCTGTCTGTTCCCCTGTCTGTCTGATAAACTGTCTGCCTGATAACCTGTCTGTCTGATAACCTGTCTGTCTGTTCACCTGTCTGCCTGATAACCTGTCTGTTCACCTGTCTGTCTGATAAACTGTCTGCCTGATAACCTGTCTGTCTGATAACCTGTCTGCCTGTTCACCTGTCTGTCTGATAACTTGTCTGCCTGTTAACCTGTCTGTCTGTTCACCTGTCTGTCTGATAACCTGTCTGTTCACCTGTCTGTCTGTTCACCTGTCTGTCTGTTCGCCTGTCTGTCTGATAACCTGTCTGCCTGATAACCTGTCTGTCTGTTCACCTGTCTGTCTGATAACCTGTCTGTTCACCTGTCTGTCTGTTCACCTGTCTGTCTGATAACTTGTCTGCCTATTAACCTGTCTGCCTGATAACCTGTCTGTCTGTTCACCTGTCTGTCTGTTCATCTGTCTGTCTGATAACCTGTCTGTCTGATAACTTGTCTGCCTGTTAACCTGTCTGTCTGTTCATCTGTCTGTCTGATAACCTGTCTGTCTGTTCATCTGTCTGTCTGTTCATCTGTCTGTCTGATAACCTGTCTGTCTGTTCACCTGTCTGTCTGATAACCTGTCTGCCTGATAACCTGTCTGTCTGTTCACCTGTCTGCCTGATAACCTGTCTGTCTGTTCACCTGTCTGTCTGTTCACCTGTCTGTCTGATAACCTGTCTGTCTGTTCACCTGTCTGTCTGTTCATCTGTCTGTCTGATAACCTGTCTGTCTGTTCACCTGTCTGTTAACCTGTCTGTCTGATAACCTGTCTGTCTGATAACTTGTCTGCCTGTTAACCTGTCTGTCTGTTCATCTGTCTGTCTGATAACCTGTCTGTCTGTTCACCTGTCTGTCTGATAACCTGTCTGTCTGATAACTTGTCTGTCTGTTCACCTGTCTGTCTGTTCATCTGTCTGTCTGATAACCTGTCTGTCTGTTCACCTGTCTGTTAACCTGTCTGTCTGATAACCTGTCTGTCTGATAACTTGTCTGCCTGTTAACCTGTCTGTCTGTTCATCTGTCTGTCTGATAACCTGTCTGTCTGTTCACCTGTCTGTCTGATAACCTGTCTGCCTGTTCACCTGTCTGTCTGATAACCTGTCTGTCTGATAACTTGTCTGTCTGTTCACCTGTCTGCCTGATAACCTGTCTGTCTGATAACTTGTCTGCCTGTTCACCTGTCTGTCTGTTCACCTGTCTGTCTGTTCACCTGTCTGTCTGTCTGTCTCTGCGTGTCCAGCCTGCGGCCAGCCATCCCGCCCTCTCCCCCCTCAGGTGAAGCGGATTGTGGGCGGTCGTAGCGCCGAGCCTGGCTTCTTCCCCTGGCAGGTCCTGCTCAGTGTGGAGGACCTGTCCAGGGTCCCAGAGGATCGCTGGTTCGGCTCTGGGGCCCTGCTGTCGGAGTCCTGGGTCCTCACAGCTGCCCACATCCTGCGGTCCCTGAGGAGGGACACCAGTGTCGTTCCCGTGGCCGCTGACCACGTCAAGGTTTCTGAAGTCCTCTCCTGTATCTGTGATCAGCTTTGTGTCTCTGCGTCTTCCAAACCGTGGGACGGATGCTCATCGGCTGTCAGTGACCTGCTTCTTCTGTCCTTCAGGTCTTCCTTGGTCTCCATGATGCCAGAGACAAACGTCGGGCCACCAACCTCTCCGTAGACCGGATCTTCCTCCACCCGGACTTCCAACCCAACAACTACAACAACGACATCGCCCTGCTGAGGCTGAGTGAGCGGGTGGAGTTTAACCAACTCATCCGTCCAGTCTGTCTCCCACTGCCTCACACACAGGTGGGTCACAGCTCCAGCTGAGTCTGCACAAAGCCGTGTTCACTTAGGAGTGATCTCCCAACACAAAGGTCAGAGGTCACAGGACCTCTGAGCTGACAGACACAACGGTTATCAGAGACTGAAAATGTAAAACTAATAATAAAAGTCTGCTTTATAAAAAACTAGAATGACTTTAATGACTTCAGTCTGAAAAAAGGTGGAGATTAGGTGGAGTTAGCTTTCCTGAGCTCTTCAGGCAGGAGGACCCGGTTAAGGCCTCCTTACCTGTACAGGTGTCCGTGAGTCTGCCAGAGTGTGCTTGGCAAAGTCGGGGTAAAAACAAAGCATGGTTCTTAGCAGCAGTGCATGAAGGTGAAGCTGAACCTCACCTATGCTTGCTCCAAAGGTCAGCTGGTCCCCTCATTAAAGACGGGGGAGGAGCTACTCCTCGACACTGAAAGTCCCTGATTGGGACGGCTCCTGGTGAGGTGTTAACAGGAAGAAGCCCCCGAGCAGATCCAGGAAATGCTGAGAGATTTTCTGGCTGGCTTGGGATCGCCTGAGGATGTGGGCACCTTGCAGTGAGCGAGTGGGCTGTGAACTCATCTGTATACCAACGTATGCAGCGTGAGGCCGTCTGTCCCACAGCTAAGCAGCTAAATCTCCAACAGAACGGCTGAAGCAGAAACGAGTGGAGCTGCTGCAACGGTCCAAAGTCCAGAGCTCAGACAGCTGTGCACAGATTAAAGTTGCAAACCTCAATAAGCCAAAGCAGCGGTGAAGAAGAGTGGGCCCAGAGGGAGTGTTCGCCCAGGGCGCCAAACAGGCTAGGACCGCCACTGCTCGTGGACGCCATCATGTCAGTTCTAAAACAGCGAGGGTTGGTGTGATGAAGTTCAAAGTGTTTTGAAACCACAGTGAAGTCCACTGACCTGGTCGAGGCTTGACGACCTATAAATCTGCAGGGGAAGAATGCTTTGGGTGGGTGTGATGCAGAAGCGTTTCTCCATATTTATCCTCCAAAGCTGCAGCAGGTGGCGTCCAGATGAAGCGGAGGTGTAGCCCGGTGGAAACTCGCTCCTGTCCAGCAGCGTTCGTCTCAGAGACACGTCTGCTTTGGGCTGGATGTGGACACGTTTGCTTTATTTACAGTATTTTTGAATCACATGTGTTTCTTTATGTCTTTAAAATAACGATGTAAATATTTTACTGATCTGTCTGCTGGTTGACCTCTGACCTCTGTCTTTACCCCAGGATGACCCCCTGGCACCTCTCCCCAACTCTCTGGGTGTGGTTGCTGGTTGGGGAATCTCCAACCCCAACGCCTCTACTTCTTCTTCCCCCTCATCCACTCTGACCTTTGACCCTGTGTCGGACACCGACCTCGAGATGACCTCTGACCTCCTGCAGTATGTGAAGCTGCCTGTGGTCTCCCAGGCCGAGTGTGAGGCGAGCTACGCCTCGCGCTCCGTCAGCTACAACATCACTGACAACATGTTCTGTGCCGGCTTCTTCGAGGGGGGGCGGGACACCTGCCTAGGGGACAGCGGGGGTGCGTTTGTAATGGAGGACGAGGTCAGCCGGAGGTGGGCGGTGTTTGGGTTGGTGTCCTGGGGCGGACCGGAGGAGTGCGGGAGTCTGAGAGTGTATGGAGTCTATACCCGAGTGGCCAAATATGTGGAGTGGATTCAGAGTCACCTTCACGCTGCCCCCTGGTGGTGATGCTGGGTTTACTTTATTTTTATTGGTACTTTTGTACATTTTTTACAAAACATTCAGACCTTTAACAAGTACAGAGCGCTAGGCTAGCAAAGACGCATTAAAGAAAGGCATCCATTTATGGTACAAACAGGTGAATTACAGCAATGACACTTTTGGTACCAGAATTTTAATATTTTTCCATTCAAGTAAAGGTCCCGTTTTTCCAGTACTTCTCAAAGCAAGTCTTAATGAAAAAGTCTCCATTGTGTAAATTTCCTTGATAATGCCTATCCAGTCCAAACATGACGGTGGATCCACGTTTAGCCATTTGCGAGTTATTCTTTGCACCAGCCAGTAGTTTTAATAAAAGATATTTGTCCGATTTCCTCCTTGGGGCAAATCTCACAGATAAAACAGTGAAATCAGGGTTCAAGTTCAAGCCCATCATGGTATTGATTTCTGTAATCACTACTAGCCAGTAGGGGACAATCTTCAGCACTCCTCTGTAGGCCCGCCCCAGGAGATGGATAAACCCAGCATTTCATCAACACTGTGATGAGACCTTTGGTTTGTGTAATGTTATAAATACTCAGATACTCCCCAGAAGCTCCAGACTTTTACATAAAGATATTATATTCAGTCCTGTAGAAAGTTATATATTTAAAAATATATGATCCTCTCTGGTTACTCTGGTATGAATAACTCTGAATCACTTTTTTTGACAAGTTTGTAGTTCAACATACAAGTGACGACCTTTGACCTTCATCAGGTTTTATTTAATTGTTGTAGAGAAACTCAAACATGCTCTTCATGCAGCTGAGTACATCAAGTGTTTAAAACAGAAGCTGTGCAGGTCTGAGATCAGCAGCTTTGTGAAACACCAAACTGAGGTCCTGTTAATGCTGATATATAGTGACACAGTTACATGAGTGATTAATCCTTTTGTTTTTTTGTCTTTAACTTTATCAATAAAGCTGCAGCTTTCACTACAGCACATGTGGTACTTTAACCTTTGTACTGTTTCCATCAGTTCATTTTGCAGTTAACATGTGAACATGTTGGATGATCTGTCTGCTGTCACTGGGTGGTGCTGAGGTCTGAATCTGAGGGCAGCTCCTGTAATCACAAAGACAACAGAACCATCAAACTCACATATAAATTTTATCCCTCAATATTGAAATAAAGCTGATTATTCTGTCCTCACACACTCAGGAGCTGAAGTTCTTCTCTTACATTATTTTCAGTATCACAGTACACTACAGTACTTTAATCCATAGTTCCTGATTAATGAGGAGTTACTGAAGTACAAGCTTTAAAAAATTGTCACTGTCTTTACAGATGTGGCAAGAGACTGAAAACATGCTGTTGTTTGCACATATTTAATATTCAGCTCTGCACAGGAGCTGCAGCAGGGTGCAGCCTGTTGCTTTTACAGTATAATACTTGTAATAAAAGTACAGTAACAGTAATTAGTGACTGAGCAGCCCGGAGCGTTTCTCTTGATTTCTTTAGTAAATTCATTCACCTGCACAGCTAAACGAACCCTGACAGCCGAGTGCTCATCTTAGCTAGCTAGGTCTCAGGAGCTAGCTAAGGACGGTAGTTACGGAGTAGCTTACAAACACGTTTAACTTACCGAAAAAGTGCAGCGGGGCCTCGGGTCCTTCTGTCGGGTAGTCCAGTTTACTGAAGAACACCTCAGGCTGTCAGGTTAAAACACTCGGTCGTGTTTTCGTAGCGTAAACGCTGGCCCTCCTCTCAGAGCCTACGCTCTATCTGCTATTCGCGAACAGAGATACGCAAGTTTCTCCGTGACTGCAGCTGTCAGTCAAAGCTCTTATGATGACGTTTCACCCCAATTTAACATCACCGCGGTAGGAATTAGAATCAAACTTATGGGAAAGGAGACCCCTTGAACATCAATCAGCGTGATGAGAACTATTGAAAACAAAAGAAAGAATCTTTGGAAAAAAATTATCTGAGGAGAATTAATTTATTTTAGTCTGACCCCAGTCCCATCCGCTAACATGGAGGAGGCGGGGCTTATGACCTATACTGCAGCCAGACACCAGGGGGCGATAGAGACGTTTTGGCTTCATTTTTGGGGAGCTGTCGCGTCGCCCATGTTTTCTACAGTCAATGGTACAGTCGGGGTCACATAGGTCACAAAAGATTCTTTATACTTTTCATGTCATATCTTATCATTTGCTGGGTTTTTAATTTTCTGAATAAATCTGTCAGTGTGCTGTTTCCGTATCCTCCACGAAAGGAGTTTCTTGGATTTGGGACCATTTTCATAATAATTCTGCTTAATGAATTTAGCCCTTTTCTCTGTTTGGTCATCATATAACCTGTTTAATATCTGCTGTGCTTCTTTCATTTGTGATAACGTGTCATCATTGTTACTTTTCATATGTTCTGATTGTAGGTGTTTCAGTCTCGTAGTGAGGTCTTTTAGATACTTCTCTATGAGGACCACAAAATTAGCTTCCCTCTAAGAACTGCCTTCGCTGCATCCCATAAAATACTGAGGAGAAACATGTTATTATAGTCCATGTATTCCTTAAATTCTTCTTTTACAAACCTTTTGAATTTGACATCATTTAGTAGACTAGTATTAAGCGTCCATGAGTGCAGAAGTGTCAGGTACACGCCTGCATGGTCCGAAATATCTCTCAGCCCTATATCACAATTTACAATCCTGTGCTTATCAAAGTGTGACATAAACAAATAGTCCAGTCTTGAATACATATGGTGGGAATGTGAAGAAACAGTATATTCCCTCCATACGTCGACCAACCCTGCTTCTTTTAACATATCGAGCTTCTGATTGTGACACTTTAGTTTTACTGGACGTGTCCAGAAAAAGTGAATATCTCCACCACATATTAATACGCCTGATGTTTCTGTTGCAATTGATTCAAAAAGGGTCCTGATCAGATGTTTATCGGTCCCTGGCCGTCTGTACACATTAAACAGTCTAACGTCCTTGTGATCTGTGACCCTTTAACCAGTATATAACGCCCCTCCTTATCTCTGATTTGTGAGGAAAGTTGGAAATGTACTTTGACAATAAGATGGCGTGTGGGATATGTGAGGAATAATACAGATTTTTAAACACAATTTTACACAATGTTTTGTGCTCGGTGGCAGAAAGATGTGTTTCTTGCCAGAAAATGGTAAATGGCCTGTATTTATATAGCGCTTTACAGTCTCTAAGGACCCCAAAGCACTTTACATATCCAGTCATCCACATATTCACACACACATTCACACACTGGTGATGAAGCTACATTGTAGCCACAGCCACCCTGGGGCGCACTGACAGAGGCGAGGCTGCCGGACACTGGCGCCACCGGGCCCTCTGACCACCACCAGTAGGCAACGGGTGAAGTGTCTTGCCCAAGGACACAACGACTGTCGGAGCCGGGGCTCGAACCGGCAGCCTTCTGATTACAAGACGAACTCCCAACTCTTGAGCCACGATCGCCCCCCAAAAAAAAGATGGAGTCCCAGAGAGCCCCTCGTAGTGCTGCTGGGTGATCTCCGCTCATCATAGCAGCGCTCTTGGAGAAAGCCAGTAACATCCCATAACTGCGGTCAAACCTATTACTCTTATTTTACAGAGAACTGCAGTCTTAGATTAGGTGTTACTATCCAAACGCTTGAATCCCTGGAGCTTTTCCTGGATGTATTTCATCCGTTCCTCCCGGGTCTGCCGCGGCGCTCCGCTCGCTCTTTCCCAGAATGGCGTCCTCGGCTTGTGTCTGGGGATGCGTGGTATTGGGTCGTCTGCTCCCTTTTCCATCAACTTCCTCTTCTCCAGGTCTTCGGATGCGTCGTAAATCACGAGCCCGTTTTCATAAAACACACAGTCTGGGACAGTGGCTCAGCTGCTGAGTGACCCTCATCTGGGACTCTCCTCAGCTCTTTCTGGGACAGCAGCTGCCCCTCTGTTGGTCTTCTTGGTCTCTTGTGTTCTGGGGGTCTCTGGATGTCTGGATGATCTCCTCCATACCTGCTTCATGCCCTGGAGGACGGGGCTGTGGCCCCCCCACACCCTCTAGCAGATCATTACATGAAGGAACCTTTTAAAAACAAGCGTCCATGCTCACAGGTGCACACACGGGTGCTCACACACACAAACTACACCCTTTTTGGCTCCTACCTCAAAGCACACTGTGCTGTCGATCTTACTGCTGCACAATAATGTTTAATATTTAGTATTTACTGTTATATTCACATAGATCATCATGATGTTGTTTATTATGTTTCTCTGTTTCTTCTGCTTGTTTTCTTTTTTCTTTCTCAACAGGTGAAATTAAAAAAGTATCTACTGCTAGCTAGTTTATTGTGATCGTGTTGTTTTTATTATGTTGCTCTTTGTTTGTTTGATTTCTCTTCTGTTTTTTTCTCCATACAGGTGATCCAGGTGTTTGTTTTTCTTTTTGTTCCTTCCCCCCTTTCTCATCATCTCTTCTGCCCTCTGTTTTTCTTTCTCTCCCTCTCTTTCTTTCCTTCTTTCCTTCTCCCTGTCCTATCCCCCAGTCATGTCTGTCCCGTCTGTAACAACCGATAATAAAATAAAATAAATACACAATTATAATAAAGGTCAATCAAATGGACCAACATGGCATCTTTCTTGGCCTTCAAACAACAATTCTGATGGCTAAAGATCAAAATGGGACAGGCAAAAAAATAAATGAATAAATAAATGATGATAACCATGTGCAGCTTCTCTCGTCTTCCATTTTTCCATGATATGTTTCACTCTACATCAGACACGTGTTAAAGTGTGTTGGCTGCATATTAAGTTCAAAATGCTGTTGAGCTCTGATCCAGTTGACTGATATACTCTGCTCTACATCCTGCACTGAAATATGAGGATTGTGTGTTTATTAAAATTTAAAATCATCATGGAGTCATTGACAGAAGAGCATCAACGTTCAGCCTGTTAAATTAGATTTAGATATTTTTATTTCAGAAATGATTCCTAACAAAAATGGAGAATATAAAAACACAATCAAAGCAGTAACGTCCATATTATGAAGTGTTTGCTGTATCAGACAATCATGTTTATTCACAACAATGAAAACAATATAGTGCAGATGAACATGGTGCTGTAATGAATCTGCTCTTAAACACAATAACAAAATACATTTTCCAAGAGAGATGATAATGATTCACATCAGAGTGAAGAACGAATACATTTACAACTGGTTTCTAACATTTATTATAGATCGAACTGATCACTGATAGAAACAGAAGAATATTCAAAATGATACTCTGAGAGATACATGAATGAGATATGGATAAACATCAAATCACATAAAACAAAAAAGCACATAATCATTATAACTGAAATAAAATATGAGCAGAAATAAACAAGAATTAAGTCGAAAGATAGAAAAAGACAAAATGTTTAAAATATACAATCATATAAGAGACTGAACCGTCCAGTCAGGTCACAGATTCATATCTACAATAATATTTTTGTTTGTTTTTGTTTTGATTTCTTCACTTCTATGTATTATTATTATTATTATTACTATTATTATTATTATTATTATTATTATTATTATTATGAGCATATTAAGTGTGTGTCTGAGCTGAAAGCTGCTCTCCTCTCCTGGTTTTCTGTCTCACACAGACCACAACAACACAAAGCATCAACTGCAGACTGCTGAGCAGTATCCACCTGACTCTGTAGAAGGTCGAGTAAACCCCAAAGGGCTCTCTGTAGATCAGAACTGTTTTTTCTCCTGACACACACTCAACACCTGACTTAAGACCTGTACACACATACTCTCCTGCATCTTCCAGTGAGACATTAGAGATTATCAGGCTGTCATCGGAACAAGTGATTCTATTGTCACTGCAGAACACATCATTGAACACAATTTTGTCTTCTGTTTGGATCAACCTAAAGAACAAAGCACTATTTTTCCAATCATCAGAGCATCTCATAGTGACTTCATCTCCCTCTGAGAAAACCTTTACTGCAGGTGGACCAAATTTAGGGCACACCAAAAGCCAGTACATATCTTTTACTGTTTCACCTACACAGCTGTAGTAACCTGAATCTTTTAACATTAGTGATGGAAATACCAGCGAGAAGTTTCGACCAATTTCTTGAGCAATGTAGGGAGGTGCCTCCATCCACCAAACTGGGGGCTGGTCATGAATGGGGTCCATGAAGAGACACTCCAGCACAGCTGTGTCTCCCTCTGAAGCATAACGTCGCTTTATTTGTTTGATCAAACGTGCAGAGTAAGTGCTCACACACTGCTGTTGGTTCATCACCAGGCAGATGTAAACAGTTTGTTGTACATTGAAGACATGAAGAAGTGATGTGTTTGTCACCTCCAGGAAACTTTCTTGGACTTTATTCACCTTCAAAATTCTGTCTCTGAAACTACTCCACATGTCTTGTTTGTACTTCCTGTCATGTCTGATCCAACGCACCGTCAGATTCTCACCTGCTCCTTTACATTGTACGTCTACAGTGTCTTCAGGACTTATGATCAATTCTTCCCCCCTTACTGTCTTACACACAGTCAGGCTGATGTTTCTCTCATATGTCACGCTGCCCTGAGTCCAGCACACTTCTTGGTACAGTCCAGAGTCTGAGTGGGTCAGGTTGTTGAGAGTAAATGAAGGAGAACCATGAAATGTCTCAGGAAATGAGAGTCGTCCTGTCAGGTCTTCATGTACTGTGAAGTTTCTGTTCCAGGGGTCAGAGATGTTCCACAGGACCAGAGTATCTTCACCAACACGTCTGGAGGTGATGCAGGAGCTGTTTTGATCTGGGAGCTTGAACTGTAAAGACTCTCCTTCTTCTTTTATGGCGATAAATTCTTCTGCATGAATGTTGCTGATGAGAGTGAACAGCAGGGAGAAGCAGAGCTGTGCGACTGCAGCCATCCTGCTCAGAGGTCTCGTGGTGAGTGTCGTACAAGCACTGACACTGCTCGCTTCATGAGCTTCCTGTTTGTGGTTGGAGGAGGAACGCCACTTCTTTATCACATCATCAAGGAACACTTTGAAGCATTTGGCTCGATATCACGCCGTATATCTGCTTTCACTCTTCACAGCCCAAAGTGTGGACACGGTTTTTATACTTCGTTGCATGGGTCCAGGGGTATCAAACATGTGGCCTGGAGCACAGAACCGGCCAGTCACAGTGTCCAATCTGAACCATTACAAGTGAGATAATGTCAGCTTTACCACACAGCCATGAATATTATGAAAATGTAAAAGTCCTTTCTAAACTATTAATAGTTTTTTTCACAAAAAAGACAGAAAGATGGCGGGGCGCTAGGTCGCAGCAGCCACACCGTGTCCTGTCTTGTCTACAATATCCCGACCATAACTTGAACCTGGTATTTAATACCTACTGCACAATCCACTTCGTATTGTCTCTGTCCTGTCTTCGTGTACAGTAGTCCCTCGCTATAATGCGGTTTAACTTTCGCTGATTCTTTTGTGTGCAATTTTGCATGTTTTTTCTTTTGGGGGGGGGGGGGGGGGGTGTTAACAACGCATTGTGTTCTGTATCCTGATTGGCTGTAGACCATTGTCAAATCAATCTGGTGCCGTGTCTCCTGTACAGTACAAAATGTGTTCAGCTTGTCAATTTTACATAAATCTTTGATCACTAGCAGTGTGACTCTGAAGTGCTGTACAGTATGTTTGTAAGTCTTCTCCCCAACAAACACAAAAATATCGACGAAACGTTTTGCACCGTCAAAAGGCAGCGGCGGGTGTTTTTGGTTTCATTCTATAATACTGGACTCATTTTTCTATGGAGGACCGCGAGAGCCACGCGCATCGAAATAAAGAATTCTGTGCTTAAATAATGAATTGTAGAATAAATTCTGCATTTGTAAATTTATTTTTGAATTCCAATTTAATAAACTCATTTCAAAATCCATTTCCCTTTCCTGTTCGCTCTGGGATTAGCTGCTGGATTAGCTCTTCGATTAACAACTTCCTCGCGGCTATTCAAATTAGCCACACTGTGGGATGTAAGGAGCTCTCTGATTGGTTGGACAGACACAGGCTTTCTGCCTGGATTTTTCTAGCTCATAGCTTCGCCCTGCTAAGAAGCGTGTGTGCTTGTACAAAGGCCGTTCAGCCTCGGGATTTACACTCGGCTCGACACGGATATGTGAAGAATGAAGGGACCCTGCAGTGAAACGGAGAGCCCAACCTCTGACTGAGTGCCTGTTTTCGCAGTCTGACCACCTGTGAAGGTAACGTGCTAACATGGCTAACGCTAGCATCACCGCACATAGCCCCATTATTTCAAGGTCATCTTAGTTTATGAAGGTTTTACGTCGCAGCTGTACGAGCTAGCTACGTGTTTTGTAAGCTGCTGTGCTCTTCACAAATAAAGCTGGAAGCAGCTCAGACTAGTAGAACCAGCACTGAGGCCTGTTACATTTATACAGTGTTAGAGCAACGGCTGCAGCCTACAGCCTTTAAACTAGCGATTAAAATGCTGACAGTAAACTCGTCAGTCCAGACAAGCCTGGTACAGTTAAACCTGAGAGTTACTATATGGCGGGAACACCAATATTATCTCTTTTAATAAAGTTTACACGTGTATACACAGGTCACACTGATTATTGAACAGAAAACACAAAGATCAGGTGTTAATCTGATTTATTTAATCTCTCTCATCCTTTTTAATATTAGCTATAATTCAGAAATGGCGACTGAAACGAGTAGATATAATGAATGAAGCCGGTGTACCGTCAGCTGGGGTTATGACAGTTGTGTACCGGCTCTATCACACGCTTTGCTGTGAGACAGACATCCAGGAAATCCACAAAATCAGCACTTCTGCAAACAGGCTCTATCTTAAAAAAACGCTACATCCTCGGCTAAAAAAATATTAAAAGTGTATTTGGTGACACACAAACAGAGTACTTCAAAGCACAGTTCAGTTATTTTCTACATGTTCATAGTTGTTGTTGTTGAGAAACGCCCACTGAAGGAATGGCCACCAGCCCAAAGCAATGGTTTTGACTCAAACAGCATTAACCCCGCCCCCTGAGTTTGATGGGTGATGCTGACAGATAAAAATAAATGAAGAACACAGCTGCAGGGTCAGGAGTGCCTAAATGAATTAAATAAATACATCATCAAATAATTAATTAAGTGTTTCAATATAAATAAATAATTTATTAAGTGTTTTAAATGACATGAATGGGCATTTAATTAATTACTGCCACATTTAATTCATTATTAATGTGTATGAATTAATCCATTTTGTCACTCCTGACCCTCCATACTCTTGATCCCTGCATCAGCACTTTGGGGGCATTTAGCCCTAAGAACTAATACTTAGTAAAGCAAAATACACCAAACTTATAATTTAGTAAAGGGGGAGGAGCTACGGAGAATGAGCCTTATCAGTGTGGAGTCCATGCAGCTCTGGCTGGGAAACCCCACACATGCGACATGTACTATCGGTGTCCCACTGATGCCCCACTACAACAGTGACATGTGGAACCTTAGTATTACAAAAATTCCATCTAAATAATAAAAAAATAAAATCTATACAATGCACATTTGAGAAAGTTCACGATGACTCACTCAGTACATTATAGCTCAGCTACATAAGGAGCTTGGAAAGAAAAGCATCTGGCATCAGGACATCCAGACGCTTTTCTTCTCTACAAAGGTGTATTAAAAAAAGAACAGCAAATTATAATATTACAGCGGATGTGTGACCTTAAAGGTTACTGGCTGAAAAAAGGTCACTGATCAAACTGATTCTTGCTCGCTGAGTGCAAAAAACATTTTAATCAGATTCTCTGCAGGAAAATTTGAAAACATTTCCTCCTAAATTCTCAGTATTCACTTATCAGCATTCAGTCAAACGTTCATTTACGGGTGTAGTTAAAAAACTGCTAATAACTGACTTTCCACAGCAGTTGTTTGGTCGGACACAGTAAGAGATGTAATCTGTTACTCTTCATGTGACTTCTTGAGAAAGAAGGTGTCTCTGAGATGTACTAATAGTGTAATACACTCCAGTTTTTCATCTATTATTACCCCCAGAAATTTATTTTCACTGACTCTTTCAATATCAACACCATTTAGTTTAATCTTAGCATTGTATTTAAAGTACTATTTCCAAATAACATCATTTTAGTTTTATTCAAATTTAATGATAATTTGTTTTTATCAAGCCAGAACTTCACTTTACTTATTTCATTAGTCATATCCTCCAATAAATTCTGCAGATCATCACCAGAGCAGAAGATGTTTGTATCGTCAGCAAAGAGAACCATTTTTAATACTTTGGACACTTTACAGATGTTGTTAATGTTTAAGTTGAAGAATTTTGGGCCCAAAACTGAGCCTTGGGGTACACCACAAGCAATGTCCATACATAAGGAGCAACCACCATCTAATTTCACAAGTATTCATGATTTTGCAAATATTCCACCTTGTAGTGCAGTTTGCACAAATTGTTTTAAAAATGCACTCAGCCTACAAACATTACTGATGAGTCAAGATCTGCACAAACTGACAGAAACACTAAAGCAGCTACACATTTTATTCTTATTGTCATGTATGTCCTATTTATCAGGTGACAGAAGAACCAACACAAAGCTCAGAGAGTAATGGTGATACAAGATCACAGGTGAAATTGGATGATGACTTGGTGGTTCATGTAGGCAAGTATATTTCTCCCTTTTGTTAATCTTTTTTTTAGTCTTTAGCAAAGACAAAAAGGGGGAAAAAAGAAACGGGGCAGGGTTCGGTGGTGGAATCATCCATCCCCACCAATGCCAAAACCAAATCTACGCCCTTGGATTACAGAATACATGCCCCAAAATGTATTTTGTAACGTAATCCGTTACGTTACTCAATGAGAGTAACATATTCTGAATACTTTGGATTACTTAATATATTATCATGCTGTTTACAACTACATGAATGTACTATTGCTGTGTGATTTGTTACTATTACTGTAGGCTACTCACCATACCAACACCAACTAGATTTTTAAATCTTAATATAAATGAGTAACAGTAGGTGGACATTAGGTAAGGCTGCACTTTTAGCAGCGATCTCGTATAGAAAACTATTCCGCGCGTATATAAAACAGGTCCGTGGCTCTGAACCGTAGTAAAGGGACCTCTGGCTAATACGGTGGGTTCTGTGTCGGGCTCGTAGCTGAAAACTAGCTTTACTTTGTTGTCTGGGTCAACTTTGCTAGCAGAGACAGAGAGAGGCGTTGAAAGGCTGCTCCAACAGAACTTATTGTTTCAGAGGAAAACACGAACACGGTGTACAGTCGAGTCTTAATAGCTTACTTACAACTGGGCTACACTGCCCATGAGGCTACATTCTTTAGGGCTATGCCTGGAACAGTCTGCCTGTTGCTTTTATATTAAATAATTTTTGAACAATAATTGAAAAAAAAAATTTCTCCACGTCATTATGTGGGCTGCAAGTAGGGTGACATGGGCCGCGAGATTGAGACACCGCCATTAGAGCCTCTTAATGCGTGTTTTTTTGGGGGGTTTCTGTCGGCATGGAATTACCAAAAACAGAGAGGGCATAGCCGAACATATGAAACAGGAAAAGACGGCCGTGTAATCCCTTTATTTCAAAAAAGTAACTGTATTCTGAATACCACCATTTTAAATGGTAACTGTAACGGAATACAGTTACTCATATTTTCTATTTTAATACGTAACTTCGGTACATGTACATTCTGTTACTCCCCAACACTGAAAATAAATAAAAGAACATTGAAGTTCTTGAGATGTTCAGTGCAATAACACACAAGCTAATCCAAAAGTTAACAGCTCACATCATGACTTATGACCTCAAAGTCTGCCTGGATCTAAATGAGGGAACCATGCGGACCTCATCAGTACAGGGCCTGCTGCAGCACACAAACTAATATATATATATATACACACACACATATATATAGATATAAAAATATAAATTTGTTTTATTCTTATTTATTTTTTAATTACCTCTTCATCTGCTTTCAGCTGCACAAACTCAAGTCTCACATATCAGTGACAAACCACAGTTGTGCTGTTGGAGCATCCACAGCCTCTGTGTGAGTGCACTGCAACATCATGACATGAAGAACACTGGACACTTGAACCCGCTTTCAGTCTAACTTTAACTTTTTATCACCAATAGACAAGTTGGCAAAATGTAAAACTCAGAACATGGAGTCAACAAATAATACTAAAATGTTTAATTATTACTACATTACCTTTGACTAAAACTCTTGTTTGCGAGCAGCTTATTGATCTTGATAAAGACGTGCTGCTTACTTGTGTAAAAACAGTGAAATATAAAAAGTGTTTACTAATTTGTACCAACGTGAGAGAGAAATGGATCTGAAACCACTGAAACCAGAGTGTTTGCAGACACACAGATAATGAAGACATGCTGCTCGGAAATGCTAGATACAGATAAAAATGGAGTGTGTGTGTGTGTGTGTGTGTGTGTGTGTGTGTGTGTGTTGAGCCAAGATTGCAAAACTGCCTTAGTCTTCCTCCCATTAGGGCCTACATGGATGACATGACCATCATTACAACAACAGAACCATGTACTAGGCCAAGGGCGTAGATTTGGCATGGACAGAGGGGGCATGGCCCCACCAATAATTTGATTTCTTCAAGTAAAGAAAAACAAATGCGATAGAAAGAAAAAAACAATCTGTCAACGTCTCGTTCAACCAGCGGTGAAGAAAGATTTAAATTACGTTCTCTACCTCATGTGACAAATATGGCCAATGTGATTGGCTGTGCCTTTCAGGGAGCTCTGTTTAGTTTTAGCAGCAGCAAGCCTGCACTGTGAGGACCTGCAAGTAGGAGAGGAGGATGGCAGCAAAAAGGAAGAACCTGGATATAAGAAAGTGTTTTTCAAAGAAACCTGTAAGTCACTTAAAGCCAAGTTCACTCATAAAATGTGCCGGTCATAATAACGTTACAGGCTATGCTAGGCTTTGGCCCACATCAGTCTAAAATTGTATGCAACCATGAATAACGTGTTTTGGAAACGAACTGCACAACAGGCAGCACTATTAGTTCTCTC
>NC_140452.1:635297-765297 GCF_963576455.1 Neolamprologus multifasciatus
AAACGATCTGAAGGGTTTGTGGTCTCAGCTGCTGGGTTCACAGCTGATCAGTGAAAATGATCATCAGGACGATAAAAGCTTATTTGTACCGAGCGTGCAGCGCCGCCTGGTCAGCTCGCCTTCACTCTTCCTGCCAGGTCTCCAAATGTTTGAAACCTGAAAAACAACCTCAAACACCAATATGTGACATCACCGCGACCATCTCATATATACAGTCTGTGCGTGTGTGTACAGGTGTGTGAACCAAACATCATCCAGGAACATGAAGCTCACACACGTTGTTTATTCGCTGAATTTTAACCTTGACATTTATTCACAAACACAGCAACAGATTCA
Source organism: Neolamprologus multifasciatus (assembly GCF_963576455.1). NCBI lineage: Eukaryota > Metazoa > Chordata > Actinopteri > Cichliformes > Cichlidae > Neolamprologus > Neolamprologus multifasciatus. The sequence continues at coordinate 635,634 of NC_140452.1, forward strand.
CTGCACTGCTTAAACCTCAGGGTTACGCTTCCTCTGTGGTATTAAAGTACTCACTATGCACACTCGCTGCACTATTACTGCAGCAGGTCCACGTCAGTGTGGCAGCAGTGTTTGTAGGTGGTCGCAGCTCACTCGGTATCCCATAATCCCCTCTCGTGCACGCTCGGCTCTCGGGCTTCACGGGCTCCCGGTGCCGTTCAGGTCCCGTTTCTCCATTGTGTCTCGGATCCAGTTGAGGAAGTTGCCCAGTCGGGTGTAGACGCCGTACTTGCCACGGGCGGCACATTGCTCCCCCCAGCTGACGACCCCGGTCAGGAACCAGGTGCCCCTGTAGTTCACCACGAACGGCCCCCCGCTGTCCCCTCTGCAGGCGTCCTTACTGGCCTCCAGGTAACCTGCGCAGTACATGTTGTCTGTGATCACCTGCAGGAAACACAGGAGGGGCATCAGGGCGCCGTGGGAACGGCTGCGTCTATCGCTGACCCTGCTCTGGTTTGATTTGGTCGTAGATGCTCGAGTGAACGGCACACCTGAAACACACCTGTACACAAACGATGCTGACAGCAGAGCTGCTGTGCATCACGTTCAGGTGTCCACAGTCTGCTGAGTGCAGGATTCAGACACCTGTTCATCGAACAGTCCTTCCTGTGAGGACACGTGGACAGGTGTGCTCTTTATCGTACTCTACGACCTGTCCTTCAGCAGTGCTGCTCGCCCTCCTTTCATTCATGACTTCACTACACTCAGTAATCAGATTACAGTTACTTTTAGAAAAGGTCATTACTTGTATTAAGTATGTGCAGCAGTCCCCTGCTAACATGCTAACCTGTGGACCTCCATCCAAAAACTGTCCAGCCCGTCGGTGTTCACCACGAACGTGGCGGTCCATCGACAGCGGGCGTACCAGGTAACCCTCTAAGTAGCCCCTCCCCCAGCAGCTTTCCTAACCGTCACCTGTTGCTGCTCTTTCTCAAACACTGAGTATAGATCTGCAGGTTAGGCTCAGGCGCTCAGCTGATCACCTGCTCTGTGGTGCTGATGCAGTCTTTGTAGCCGACCACCGGGAGCGTCACCTTTCTCAGGAACGTCGAGGAGCGGCCCAGGTACTCGGTGGCCCCCCAGCCCGTCACCACGCCGTGGTTGTCCTCCTGGGCACACGGACACAGTCGGCGTCAGACAGACGGGCCGAGTCAGCTGCAGCGCTCATCGTTTCCGATGAAATTACCTTCAGCAGGTGTTTGGAGAGGTGGGTGTCGGGGAGGCAGGCGGGGACCGCGGTGGGGCCCCTCTGAACAGGCCGGGCGAGATAGAGCAGAGCGAGGTCGCTGTCGAAGGTGAAGGCGTGGAAGTGAGGATGAACAATGACCTTCTGGATCTTTATCTGCTGCTCGCCCGGATCGGGGCGCTGCTTGTCGTAGTCGCCTGCAGACAGACACACAAACCCGGCTCACACACCTGCGCTCAGACTGAAGGGACGGCGGCGATGAATCCCTGCTGCAGCCAGCAGAGGGCACACACCTGTGTGTGGTTTTACAGATGTGCAGAAGCCCACACAGATGTGTGAACAGTGTCTGATTACAAAGTGACATGCGTGTTTACACGAGCTGCTCCACCGTAAACCGCCGGCCTCACCTATCGTAATGTGGTCCGCAGACTCTTCAAAGCAGTGAGCGGCAGAAACGACCCATCGGTCAGACACCAGAGTCCCCCCGCAGACCTGCGGATCAGAACCTGGACAGAAACGCTCGGAGTCAGCGCGTTCACACAGAACAAGGTTCTGCTTCGTTATCCCACTGATGCCTCCAAACCTGCCAGGGGCTCCCTCCTCGCCTCTCCAGGGATCCGCCCACGACACGAGGCTGCATCTCGCCACCTCCTGCCCCTCCGCCGTCCGTCAGGTTCCCTCCTCTCCCTGTCGCGTTCGCTGTCCACGCCTCTGTTGAATTAAGTTCAGGTAGCCAGCCGTCTGTTGCGTTGTAATCCCACGTGGCATCGTCTGTCTCCAAGGAGCTCAGCAGAGAGCGACCGCGATCCAAAGCCTCCATCTGCTGACGGCCGCAGGGGAACGCCACTGAGCAGGAACGGGAAGAAAGATCAGGAAATCAGCTCAGATTAGCCGTGAGACCGACGAAGAAACGATGTGAAGAGGCAGACATGAATATATGAATAATGATTAACACCAGTGCATCATGGGAATCCCCAGCAGCCTACGTCTATTGCAGCATAACTAAGGGAGGATTCAGGGTCACCTGGTCCAGCCCTAACTATATGCTTTAGCAAAAAGGAAAGTTTGAAGCCTAATCTTGAAAGTAGAGATAGTGTCTGTCTCCTGAATCCAAACTGGAAGCTGGTTCCACAGAAGAGGGACCTGAAAACTGAAGGCTCTGCCTCCCATTCTACTTTTAAATACTCTAGGAACAACAAGTAGGCCTGCAGAGCGAGAGTGAAGTGCTCTAATAGGGTGATATGGTACTACAAGGTCATTAAGATAAGATGGGGTCTGATTATTTAAGACCTTGTATGTGAGGAGCAGGATTTTGAATTCTGGATTTAACAGGAAGCCAAAACAGGAGAAATCTGCTCTCTCTTTCTGGTCCCTGTCAGGACTCTTGCTGCAGCATTTTGGATTAACTGAAGGCTTTTCAGGGAGTTTTTTGGACTTCCTGATAATAATGAATTACAGTCGTCCAGCCTGGAAGTAATGAATCTGCACTTACTGCAGAGCAGGCGACATTGAAGGAAATTTAAAACTGCTGGCTAAGGGTAAATGTAAATTCAGTAAAATCATAATTCACGTCGGCAGTAATGACACCCGGTTACGCCAATCGGAGGTCACTAAAATCAATATTGAATCGGTGTGTAACTTTGCCAAAACAATGTCGGACTCTGTAGTTTTCTCTGGTCCCCTCCCCAATCAGACCAGGAGTGACATGTTTAGCCGCATGTTCTCCTTAAATTGCTGGCTGTCTCAGTGGTGTCCCAGAAACGATGTGGGCTTCATAGATAATTGGCAAACCTTCTGGAGGAAACCTGGTCTTGTTAGGAGAGATGGCATCCATCCCACTTTGGATGGAGCAGCTCTCATTTCTAGAAATATGGACAAATTTATTAAACCCCTCAAAATATGACTATCCAGAGTTGGGACCAGGAAGCAGAGTTGCAGTCTTACACGCCTCTCTGCAGCTTCCCTCCTCCTGCTACCCCCCCAAAAACCCATCTCCATAGAGACTGTGTCAGCTTCCAAAAAGACAAAAAACAAACTAAAAACCAGCAACAAACAACTTAAACATTTACAAAGAAAGAACAATACAGTATCCACATCTGAACCAAAGAGTAAAACAGTGAAATGTGGATTATTAAATATTAGGTCTCTCTCCTCCAAGTCTCTGTTAGTTCATGACTTAATAATTGATCAACAAATTGATTTACTCTGCCTTACAGAAACCTGGTTGCAGCAGGATGATTATGTTAGTTTAAATGAATCAACACCCCCGAGTCATTCTAACTACCAGAAATCTCGAAGCACAGGCCGAGGGGGAGGTGTGGCAGCAATTTTTCACACCAGTCTATTAATTAATGAAAGACCAAGACAGACTTTTAATTCATTTGAAAGCCTGATGCTTAACATTGTCCACCCCAGCTGTGAAACTCAGAAACCAGTCTTACTTGTTATCATCTATCGTCCACCTGGGCCTTACACAGAGTTTCTGTCTGATTTCTCAGACTTTATATCTGATTTAGTTCTGAGCTCAGATAAAATAATTATTGTGGGTGATTTTAACATCCATGTAGATGCTAAAAATGACAGCCTCAACATGGCATTTAATCTGTTGTTAGACTCAATTGGTTTCTCTCAAAATGTAAAAGAACCCACCCACAACTTTAATCACACTCTAGATCTTGTTTTAACATATGGCATAGAAACTGAACATTTAACAGTGTTTCCTGAAAACCCTCTCCTGTCTGATCATTTCTTGATAACATTTACATTTACAATAATTGATTACACAGCAGTGGAGAGTGGACTTTATCAAAGTAGATGTCTTTCTGAAAGCGCTGTAACTAAGTTTAAGAATATAATCCAGCCACTGTTATCATCTTCAATGCCCTGTACCAACACAGAGCAGAGCGGCTATCTGAACGCTACCCCAACAGAGGTCGATTATCTTGTTAATAATTTCACCTCCTCACTACGTACGACTCTGGATACTGTAGCTCCAGTGAAAACTAAGGTCTCTAATCAGAAGTACCTGACCCCGTGGTATAATTCTCAAACACGTAGCCTAAAGCAGATGACTCGTAATCTGGAGAGGAAATGGCGTGTCACAAATTTAGAGGATCATCATTTAGCCTGGAGAAATAGTTTGTTGCTTTATAAGAAAGCCCTCCACAAAGCCAGAACAGCTTACTACTCATCACTGATTGAAGAAAATAAGAACAACCCCAGGTTTCTCTTCAGCACTGTAGCCAGGCTGACAAAAAGTCAGAGCTCTTTTGAGCCAACCATCCCTTTAACATTAACTAGTGATGACTTCATGAACTTCTTCACAAATAAAATTTTTATCATTAGAGAAAAAATTACCAATAATCATCCCACAGATGTAATATTATCAACAGCTACTCTTAGTTCCATTGATGTTAAGTTAGACTCTTTTTCTCCAATCGATCTTTCTGAGTTAACTTCAATAATTACTTCCTCCAAACCATCAACGTGTCTTTTAGACCCCATTCCTACAAAACTGCTCAAAGAAGTCCTGCCATTGATTAATTCTTCGATCTTATATATGATCAACCTATCTCTAATAATCAGCTATGTACCACAGGCCTTCAAGGTGGCTGCAGTTAAACCTTTACTCAAAAAGCCATCTCTAGACCCAGCAGTCTTAGCTAATTATAGGCCAATCTCCAACCTTCCTTTCATATCAAACATCTTTGAAAGAGTAGTTGTCAAACAGCTAACAGATCATCTGCAGAGGAATGGTTTATTTGAAGAGTTTCAGTCAGGTTTCAGAGTTCATCACAGCACAGAAACAGCTTTATTGAAGGTTACAAATGATCTTCTTATGGCCTCTGACAGTGGACTCATCTCTGTGCTTGTCCTTCTTGACCTTAGTGCAGCATTCGATACTGTTGACCATAATATCCTATTAGAGCGATTAGAACATGCTGTTGGTATTACAGGTACTGCACTGCAGTGGTTTGTATCATATCTATCTAATAGACTCCAATTTGTGCATGTAAATGGAGAGTCCTCTTCACACACTGAGGTTAATTATGGAGTTCCACAGGGTTCAGTGCTAGGACCAATTCTGTTTACATTATACATGCTTCCCTTAGGCAGCATCATTAGAAGACATAGCATACATTTACACTGCTATGCAGATGACACCCAGCTCTATCTGTCCATGAAGCCAGATAACACACACCAATTAGTTAAACTGCAGGAATGTCTTAAAGACATAAAGACCTGGATGGCCACTAACTTTCTGCTTCTTAACTCAGATAAAACTGAGGTCATTGTACTCGGCCCTGAAAAGCTTAGAAATATGGTATCTAAGCAGATTCTTACTCTGGATGGCATTACCTTGGCCTCCAGTAACACTGTGAGGAACCTTGGAGTCATTTTTGACCAGGACATGTCCTTCAACGCACATATTAAACAAATATGTAAGACTGCGTTCTTCCATTTGTGCAACATCTCTAAAATTAGAAATATCCTGTCTCAGAGTGACGCTGAAAAACTAGTTCATGCATTTATTACTTCCAGGCTGGACGACTGTAATTCATTATTATCAGGAAGTCCTAAAAACTCACTGAAAAGCCTTCAGTTAATCCAAAATGCTGCAGCAAGAGTCCTGACAGGGACTAGAAAGAGAGAGCATATTTCTCCTGTTTTGGCTTCCCTTCATTGGCTTCCTGTTAAATCCAGAATTGAATTCAAAATCCTGCTCCTCACATACAAGGTCTTAAATAATCAGGCCCCATCTTATCTTAATGACCTTGTAGTACCATATCACCCTATTAGAGCACTTCGCTCCCGCTCTGCAGGCCTACTTGTTGTTCCTAGAGTATTTAAAAGTAGAATGGGAGGAAGAGCCTTCAGTTTTCAGGCCCCTCTTCTATGGAACCAGCTTCCAGTTTGGATTCAGGAGACAGACACTATCTCTACTTTCAAGATTAGGCTTCAAACTTTCCTTTTTGCTAAAGCATATAGTTAGGGCTGGACCAGGTGACCCTGAATCCTCCCTTAGTTATGCTGCAATAGATGTAGGCTGCCGGGGATTCCCATGATGCATTGAGTTTTTCCTTTCCAGTCACCTTTCTCACTCACTATGTGTTAACAGACCTCTCTGCATTGTATCATATCTGTTATTAACCTCTGTCTCTCTTCCACAGCATGTCTTTTATCCTGTCTTCCTTCTCTCACCCCAACCAATCACAGCAGATGGCCGCCCCTCCCTGAGCCTGGTTCTGCCGGAGGTTTCTTCCTGTTAAAAGGGAGTTTTTCCTTCCCACTGTCGCCAAAGTGCTGCTCATAGGGGGTCATATGATTGTTGGGTTTTTCTCCGTATCTATGAAGCGCCTTGAGGCGACTTTTGTTGTGATTCGGCGCTATATAAATAAAATTGAATTGAATTGAATTGAATGATGTCATTAAAAGGCTCCAACAGCACAAACACGGCCCACGGGTCCAGCTCAGGTGAAGCTAGTAGCTACAGCCACCTGTGTCACCATCCACATGTCAGTCGCAGAGGCCACGCCCCTAATAATGCAAACAGGTGAGTTATGACTGACATGTTTATTTTACCACCGTGGGGGGGGGGGGCTGGCTGATCAGGCCGGTCGTGCTGTGGTGGGCAGGCACCGCCGTGGCGTCCTGCTTATCAGCTGTGCAGGTAAAAAGTGCTGAGAGACGGTTCAGGGCTGCTCACACACTTTCCTCTCGCTCTTGTTTCTCTGCAGACTCCAGGAGGAAGCCAAGCTCTCTGTCCAGCATCCGGACCAATCACAGCCTAGCTTAATGAGCAAGCCAGTCTCATTGGCCGATAAAGATACTGCAGGAGCGAACAGTGTTGATGTGTCTGTATTTTCCAATAAAACGTAAAACCAGAAGCTTCTGTCGTGTGTCTGTGACTCACATTCAGGGATGGCGGCGCTGATGTCATGTGTTTCTGTGTTTCTGTTACACGTGTTCGCACCCTTTGTCTCGATGCGTGTTCCTGTGACGCCCCCTGCAGGACACGCTGACTCTTCAGCCTGTCGGGTCTCACGTTACGTTGAGATGAGTCTCAGATTAAAATCACGTGTCTGGATCATTGGAACACGTCAGCTCTGATTCGTTGTCGGTCAGCTGTAGTTTGGTTCATTCTTCCTCCTTTCTGCTCAGACTCAAAGCTGATTGGTGTTTTTGTCCTGTCTGTCACAGTGGTGGATTGTGGGAGTCCAAAGATGGTCGACATGGCTGACGTGGTGTTTGGTAACCATGACAACAGAACACTGTTCGGTGCGACCGTTCAGTACGTGTGCAGGGAGGGCGGCGTGCAGCTTAACAGTAAGAGGTCTTCCTGTTTGTTTCCTTCAGTGGTTACTGCGCAGTGACAGCTCGTCTGATTATTGATTATTGGCTGAGCCTTGTTGTTCGTCGAGCTCTGTGTCTGGTTGTAGTCAGCAAACGTTTTTATTCATTTTTATTATTTTGTTCTCATCTTTGGGCAATTTGCTCCTCATCTGTTTTTAAACATGATGATAAAAACTGGACCTGCTGTTGATAACCAGAGGCCTCCTCACACTCCGCTTCCTGTTTGTAGCTTCATACAGGTGTGGTCCTAGTGGAGACTGGGTTGATTCAGAAGGAAGGGGCACAGTACTCACCTGTCTGCCAGGTACCTGCCCGTCTGTCTGTTAACCTGTCTGTCTGCTCACCTGTCTGTCTGTTAACCTGTCTGTCTGAAAACCTGTCTGTCTAAAAACCTGTTTGTCTGTGCACCTAACTGTCTGTTCACCTGTCTGTCTGTTCACCCGTCTGTCTGAAAACCTGTCTGTCTGATAACTTGTCTGTCTGTTCACCTGTCTGTCTGTTCACCTGTCTGCCTGTTCACCTGTCTGCCTGTTCACCTGTCTGTCTGTTCACCTGTCTGTCTGATAACCTGTCTGTCGTTTCACCTGTCTGTCTGTTCACCTGTCTGTCTCTGCGTGTCCAGCCTGCGGCCAGCCATCCCGCCCTCTCCCCCCTCAGGTGAAGCGGATTGTGGGCGGTCGTAGCGCCGAGCCTGGCTTCTTCCCCTGGCAGGTCCTGCTCAGTGTGGAGGACCTGTCCAGGGTCCCAGAGGATCGCTGGTTCCGCTCCGGGGCCCTGCTGTCGGAGTCCTGGGTCCTCACAGCTGCCCACATCCTGCGGTCCCTGAGGAGGGACACCAGTGTCGTTCCCGTGGCCGCTGACCACGTCAAGGTTTCTGAAGTCCTCTCCTATATCTGTGATCAGCTTTGTGTCTCTGCGTCTTCCAAACCGTGGGACGGATGCTCATTGGCTGTCAGTGACCTGCTTGTTCTGTCCTTCAGGTCTTCCTTGGTCTCCATGATGCCAGAGACAAACGTCGGGCCACCAACCTCTCCGTAGACCGGATCTTCCTCCACCCGGACTTCCAACCCAACAACTACAACAACGACATCGCCCTGCTGAGGCTGAGTGAGCGGGTGGAGTTTAACCAACTCATCCGTCCAGTCTGTCTCCCACTGCCTCACACACAGGTGGTTCACAGCTCCAGCTGAGTCTGCACAAAGCCGTGTTCACTTAGGTGTGATCTCCCAACACAAAGGTCAGAGGTCACAGGACCTCTGAGCTGACAGACACAACGGTTATCAGAGACTGAAAATGTAAAACTAATAATAAAAGTCTGCTTTATAAAAAACTAGAATGACTTTAATGACTTCAGTCTGAAAAAAGGTGGAGATTAGGTGGAGTTAGCTTTCCTGAGCTCTTCAGGCAGGAGGACCCGGTTAAGGCCTCCTTACCTGTACAGGTGTCCGTGAGTCTGCCAGAGTGTGCTTGGCAAAGTCGGGGTAAAATCAAAGCATGGTGCTTAGCAGCAGTGCATGAAGGTGAAGCTGAACCTCACCTATGCTTGCTCCAAAGGTCAGCTGGTCCCCTCATTAAAGACGGGGGAGGAGCTACTCCTCGACACTGAAAGTCCCTGATTGGGACGGCTCCTGGTGAGGTGTTAACAGGAAGAAGCCCCCGAGCAGATCCAGGAAATGCTGAGAGATTTTCTGGCTGGCTTGGGATCGCCTGAGGATGTGGGCACCTTGCAGTGAGCGAGTGGGCTGTGAACTCATCTGTATACCAACGTATGCAGCGTGAGGCCGTCTGTCAGCTAAGCAGCTAAATCTCCAACAGAACGGCTGAAGCAGAAACGAGTGAAGCTGCTGCAACGGTCCAAAGTCCAGAGCTCAGACAGCTGTGCACAGATTAAAGCTGCAAACCTCAATAAGCCAAAGCAGTGGTGAAGAAGAGTGGGCACAAACTCCTCCACCCTGGTGAGACACAGAAACATCACGACTGAAGGAGGAGCTACAAGCTGCTAACCTCTGCATTGACACAGGCTCAGCTTTCATTTGAATCCTTTTAGAAGCTGAGAGAAAAAGATTATGTTCATGTCCTGATATGTAAAACCTTTTTCACATGACTGCAAAGGTCTTCGGTGAGACGGTGAGTGTGAGGCTCCTCGTGGACGCCATAATGTCAGTTCTAAAACAGCGAGGGTTGGTGTGATGAAGTTCAAAGTGTTTTGAAACCACAGTGAAGTCCACTGACCTGGTCGAGGCTTGACGACCTATAAATCTGCAGGGGAAGAATGCTTTGGGTGGGTGTGATGCAGAAGCGTTTCTCCATATTTATCCTCCAAAGCTGCAGCAGGTGGTGTCCAGATGAAGCAGAGGTGTAGCCCGGTGGAAACTCGCTCCTGTCCAGCAGCGTTCGTCTCAGAGACACGTCTGCTTTGGGCTGGATGTGGACACGTTTGCTTTATTTACAATATTTTTGAATCACATGTGTTTCTTTATGTCTTTAAAATAACGATGTAAATATTTTACTGATCTGTCTGCTGGTTGACCTCTGACCTCTGTCTTTACCCCAGGATGACCCCCTGGCACCTCTCCCCAACTCTCTGGGTGTGGTTGCTGGTTGGGGAATCTCCAACCCCAACGCCTCTACTTCTTCCTCCCCCTCATCCACTCTGACCTTTGACCCTGCGTCGGACACCGACCTCGAGATGACCTCTGACCTCCTGCAGTATGTGAAGCTGCCTGTGGTCTCCCAGGCCGAGTGTGAGGCGAGCTACGCCTCGCGCTCCGTCAGCTACAACATCACTGACAACATATTCTGTGCCGGCTTCTTTGAGGGGGGGCGGGACACCTGCCTAGGGGACAGCGGGGGTGCGTTTGTAATGGAGGACGAGGTCAGCCGGAGGTGGGCGGTGTTTGGGTTGGTGTCCTGGGGCGGACCGGAGGAGTGCGGGAGTCTGAGAGTGTATGGAGTCTATACCCGAGTGGCCAAATATGTGGAGTGGATTCAGAGTCACCTTCACGCTGCCCCCTGGTGGTGATGCTGGGTTTACTTTATTTTTATTGGTAGTTTTGTACATTTTTTACAAAACATTCAGACCTTTAACAAGTACAGAGCGCTAGGCTAGCAAAGACGCATTAAAGAAAGGCATCCATTTATGGTACAAACAGGTGAATTACAGCAATGACACTTTTGGTACCAGAATTTTAATATTTGTCCATTCAAGTAAAGGTCCCGTTTTTCCAGTACTTCTCAGATTTATCAGCAGCAAGTCTCAATGAAAAAGTCTCCATTGTGTAAATTTCCTTGATAATGCCTATCCAGTCCAAACATGACGGTGGATCCACGTTTAGCCATTTGCGAGTTATTCTTTGCACCAGCCAGTAGTTTAAATAAAAGATATTTGTCCGATTTCCTCCTTGGGGCAAATCTCACAGATAAAACAGTGAAATCAGGGTTCAAGTTCAAGCCCATCATGGTATTGATTTCTGTAATCACTACTAGCCAGTAGGGGACAATCTTCAGCACCTCTGTAGGCCCGACCCAGGAGATGGATAAACCCAGCATTTCATCAACACTGTGATGAGACCTTTGCTTTGTGTAATGTTATAAATACTCTGATACTCCCCAGAGGCTCCGGACTTTTACATAAAGATATTATATTCAGTCCTGTAGAAAGTTATATATTTAAAAATATGTGATCCTCTCTGGTTACTCTGGTATGAATAACTCTGAATCACTTTTTTGACAAGTTTGTAGTTCAACATACAAGTGACGACCTTTGACCTTCATCGGGTTTTATTTAATTGTGTCAGAGAAACTCAAACGTGCTCTTCATGCAGCTGAGTACATCAAGTGTTTAAAACAGAAGCTGTGCAGGTCTGAGATCAGCAGCTTTGTGAAACACCAAACTGAGGTCCTGTTAATGCTGATATATAGTGACACAGTTACATGAGTGATTAATCCTTTTGTTTTTTGTGTTTAACTTTATCAATAAAACAGCTGCAGCTTTCACTACAGCACGTGTGGTACTTTAACCTTTGCACTGTTTTCTTCAGTTCATTTTGCAGTTAACATGTGAACATGTTGGATGATCTGTCTGCTGTCACTGGGTGGTGCTGAGGTCTGAATCTGAGGGCAGCTCCTGTAATCACAAAGACAACTGAACCATCAAATTCAGATATAAATTTGATCCCTCAACATTGAAATAAAGCTGATTCTTCTGTCCTCACACACTCAGGATCTGAAGTTCTTCTCTTACATTTTTTCAGTATTACAGTACACTACAGTACTTTAATCCATAGTTCCTGATTAATGAGGAGTTACTGAAGTACAAGCTTTTAAAAAAATGTTACTGTCTTTACAGATGTGGCAAGAGACTGAAAACATGCTGTTGTTTGCACATCTTTAATATTCAGCTCTGCACAGGAGCTGCAGCAGGGTGCAGCCTGTTGCTTTTACAGTATAATACTTAATAAAAGTACAGTAACAGTAATTAGTGACTGAGCAGCTCGGGGCGTTTCTCTTGATTTCTTTAGTAAATTCATTCACCTGCACAGCTAAACGAACCCTGACAGCCGAGTGCTCATCTTAGCTAGCTAGGTCTCAGGAGCTAGCTAAGGACGGTAGTTATGGATTAGCTTACAAACACGTTTAACTTACCGAAAAAGTGCAGCGGGGCCTCGGGTCCTTCTGTCGGGTAGTCCAGTTTACTGAAGAACACCTCAGGCTGTCAGGTTAAAACACTCGGTCGTGTTTTCGTAGCGTAAACGCTGGCCCTCCTCTCAGAGCCTACGCTCTATCTGCTATTCGCGAACAGAGATACGCAAGTTTCTCCGTGACTGCAGCTGTCAGTCAAAGCTCTTATGATGACGTTTCACCCCAATTTAACATCACCGCGGTAGGAATTAGAATCAAACTTATGGGAAAGGAGACCCCTTGAACATCAATCAGCGTGATGAGAACTATTGAAAACAAAAGAAAGAATCTTTGGAAAAAAATTATCTGAGGAGAATTAATTTATTTTAGCCTGACCCCAGTCCCATCCGCTAACATGGAGGAGGCGGGGTTTATGACCAATACTGCAGCCAGACACCAGGGGGCGATAGAGACGTTTTGGCTTCATTTTTGGGGAGCTGTCGCGTAGTCCATGTTTTCTACAGTCAATGGTCCAGTCGGGGTCACATAGGTCACAAAAGATTCTTTATACTTTTCATGTCATATCTTATCATTTGCTGGGTTTTTAATTTTCTGAATAAATCTGTCAGTGTGCTGTTTCCGTATCCTCCACGAAAGGAGTTTCTTGGATTTGGGACCATTTTCATAATAATTCTGCTTAATGAATTTAGCCCTTTTCTCTGTTTGGTCATCATATAACCTGTTTAATATCTGCTGTGCTTCTTTCATGTGTGATAAGGTGTCATCATTGTTACTTTTCATATGTTCTGATTGTAGGTGTTTCAGTCTCGTAGTGAGGTCTTTTAGATACTTCTCTATGAGGACCACAAAATTAGCTTCCCTCTAAGAACTGCCCTCAGGTACACGCCTGCATGGTCCGAAATATCTCTCAGCCCTATATCACAATTTACAATCCTGTGCTTATCAAAGTGTGACATAAACAAATAGTCCAGTCTTGAATACATATGGTGGGAATGTGAAGAAACAGTATATTCCCTCCATACGTCGACCAACCCTGCTTCTTTTAACATATCGAGCTTCTGATTGTGACACTTTAGTTTTACTGGACGTGTCCAGAAAAAGTGAATATCTCCACCACATATTAATACGCCTGATGTTTCTGTTGCAATTGATTCAAAAAGGGTCCTGATCAGATGTTTATCGGTCCCTGGCCGTCTGTACACATTAAACAGTCTAACGTCCTTGTGATCTGTGACCCTTTAACCAGTATATAATGCCCCTCCTTATCTCTGATTTGTGAGGAAAGTTGGAAATGTACTTTGACAATAAGATGGCGTGTGGGATATGTGAGGAATAATACAGATTTTTAAACCCCATTTTACACAATTTTTTGTGCTCGGTGGCAGAAAGATGTGTTTCTTCCAGAAAATGGTAAATGGCCTGTATTTGTTTTTTTTGTTTTTGTTTTTGTTTTTTTTTTGCCTGTCCCGTTTGGCTCTTTTGCCATCAGAATTATTGTCTAAAGGCGAAGAAAGATGCCCAACGGATTTTCTTTACCAAATTGACCATCCCAGCTTTGCCGTAATGGTCCATTTGATTCACCTTTTATTCTTTATTTTATTTTCACTTGCTGAATACGGGACAGACTTGACTGGGGGAAAGAAAAGGGAGAAAGAAAGAGGGAAAGAAAAACAGTTGAGAAGAGGGACGGGGGAGAAGGGCAAAAAACAAAAAACAGAATAAGCAAAAAAAAAAAAGAAAAGAAAAAAAATACATGTATCGATCACCTGGATCACCTGTTGAGAAAGAAAAAAGAAAACAAGCAGAAGAAAACGAGAGTAATACAATAAACAATATCACAATGATCTATGTGAATATGACAGTAAATACTAAATATTAAACATTATTGTGCAGCACGTAAGATCGACAGCACAGTGTGCATTGAGGTAGGAGCCAAAAAGGGTGTAGTTTGTGTGTGTGATCACCCGTGTGTACACCTGTGAGCATGGACGCGCTTGTTTTCTTAAAAGGTTCCCTCATGTAATGATCTGCTAGAGGGTGTGGGGGGCCACTGCCCCGTCCTCCAGGGCATGAAGCAGGTATGGAGGAGATCAAAACTCCAGACATCCAGAGGCCCCCAGAACACAAGAGACCAAGGAAGACCAACAGAGGGGCAGCCGTGCCACTGTCCCAGAAAGAGCTGAGGAGAGTCCCAGATGAGGGGTCACCCAGCAGCCACGGAGCAGAAGCCAGGGGGGGTTGCAGCGACGTGCCCGTGAGCTCCGCCGGCAGCCAGCTGTGCCTGAGTGACCGAGCCCCAGGCCGAGAGGCCGGGGGCACCCCACCTCCGAAGTGGCCCAAGCGAGCCCCAGGCTCCAGGCCCCGATAAGCAGCCGCCAAGGAGTGAGCCGGTGTGCACCCGGACGCCCACCCCCGGACACAAAGAACCACCAACGCACCGATGTCTGAGGGAGTCCGCCCCCGGCAGGGGAAGTGGTGGGGGGAGATAGGCCTCCAAACCTTGGAGGGCCTGAGCTGTCCTCAGAGAGGTGGCGTCTGATACCCAACCTGACATATGGACACAGACATACAGGCACACACAGATACAAACATCCATTCCCACCCTCATGCTCTCATATGCACTTACTCCACATTTAACCAACGTGGAGACAGACATAAAGAGACGCTGTACACACAATCACACTCCCCAAGCGTACTCTACAAACCGGGTCTAGGTACCCTTGCCCCTGGAGGGGGGAACTGCACCCAGACCCAGGTTGTGTTACCCTTTTTCCCTGCGGTGGGGAGAAGCAGACCACCCCGACTCCGCAGCAGCAGGGAGGCCCCACATTCCAGACCCCAGTCGGACGGCCAACTCCTCCTCCTAGCCCCCCTGCTCCAGCAGACCGCAGAGAACGAGGGTGAGAGAAGACTCCTAACCTCCCTCCACCCGCTCATTGTAGTGTTGATGTATGTGTGTTCTAAGGTGCATTTAAAACCCAGGAGGGCATGGAGCTACCTGCCAGAGAGCAGCAGGTAAGCACATAGTCCCTCCTGCTAGCCTTCAATGTCTACGTGTATTTAAAATTGAGAGGTGGGCAACGACGCCAGGGGTGAGGTGTACACCCTGATGGTAATTGAGATTCCGTGTAGCGTGCCCACCCCCAAGATCCTATATGTATGTGTAATGAGAGTGTGAGTAATGTGAATGTCTAAGTTGTGGGATAAAATTGAGGCAGAGGCAGCCAGAAGGGGACAGAGGGGGGGGGTTACCTCCTCTGCACCCTGGTGACACACCCCTACTCCAAGGCCCTGCATGTGTGGGTGGTTGTGGTGGAGCGGGAAGAGGGAGGCAGCTGGAGATGGGGAGGGAAGGAAGGGAGGGGCAAGTGACCCCTCCCTGGGGCCAGCTCCCCCGCTGACCCCAGTAGGCACCCCCATACTCCGCGACCCGCCAGGGAAGGGGGGCCCAGGCCCATCCGAACCGGGGCCCAGTGCAGCGGCGCCGCCCGGCCCCACAGAGCCCGGGGCAGTCCACCCAACCCCACCACAGAGAAAACTGCACCCACCCCATCATCCACTCATCTTCCAGACTACATAAGACAATAGACGCCCAGGCTGAGATCTTCCTCCACCTCTCCTGTATCTCCCCCTCTTGCAGAGAGAGTTCCTGAGAGAGGAAAGCTCCTGCAAGATATGACAACCCCCCCCCCCCACCACCAGTTGAAGAGCCCCCCCAGGTGGCTCGGCGCACCGGCGGCACCCCGCGCCAGTGGCGGGCCCCCATATACCCACCGGCCCACAACCCCGGCAACACACCAACCAGGACCCAGGCCCCCGAGGCCCGGCCAGGGCCCCAGGCCAGAGCCGGAGCGCCCCCAGAACCTCACGCCCGTCCCGGACCCACCCAGGGGCAGCCAGGCTACCAGGTAGGTAACCCCCGTCCGTCAGCACAGACCCTCCCCTAGCCCCGCTGCACGTAGCTACGAGGAAACCGTCACCTAAGAGCCAACAGAGCCCCTAATTGGCCATGACCGCTACCCCGGGTTGAGCCCCCCAAGGAAGATGCTCCCGAGGAACCCCCCGATGCCCTAAGCCTGACCCTACCCCCACACCAATCACAACAGTGAAGGCGAGACCAAAATATGACCCCCCACCCCCACTAGGTGATGGAGCTGATCAGAGGAGCCCAGAGCGATTGATCTGATGTGGTGGCAGAGGCTGTATCAAGACTAATGTAATCTAATAGATAATTTCTATATTGGTTAGAATTAAGATTGTTTTTATTTTTCCAGTTCATGAGGACTGTTTTCTTGGCTATGCATAGGGCAGTGAAAACCATATGGGCTATATTCTTTTCTGAAGTGAAATTATCTAAGCTGCCCAACAAACACACTAAGGGGGAAGTTGGAATGTTACATTTCAGACACTTTGATAAGTCTTCACATATCTCGCGCCAAAACTTCTGAACTGGTGGACAGAACCAAAGAGCATGGATATAATTGTCCGGTGAATTGGTTTGGCAGTGTGAGCAGTTGTTGGTAGATGCAAAGCCCATCTTGAACATCCGATGACCTGTATAGTGCACTCTATGTAGTATTTTGTATTGAATTAATTGAAGACTGGGATTTCTGATTAGATGAAAGGTTTTTAAGCAAATCTGAGACCAGAAGTTTTGGTCTAAGTTAACTGATAAATCTGCTTCCCATTTTGCAATAGGAAGTGATATTGATTCATCTATTTTAGAAAGCATTCTGTATATTTTGGATAGTAATTTGGGGGTTTTAAGAGTAAAAAATTGAACCACACTTGGTGGTGTTTGTAGTTCAACTTGACCTGGTTTAAATTTCTTTTTTATTATGGATTTAATTTGTTGATATTCTAAAAATCTTTTCTTGTTGATCCCATATTGTGTAACTAGTCTGTCAAATGAAATAAATTCTGTTCCTTCTAGTATATGTTCTACATATTGGATTCCTTTACCATTCCAATCTGAAAAGTTTATCATATTATTGTTTTGTAATATGTCAGGGTTGTTCCAGATAGGTGTACGTTTGCATGGGATTAATGAAGACTCTGTCAACTTCAGAAACTCCCACCATGCTGTCAGAGAAGAGCTGATGTTGATGCTTTTGAAGCATTCATGTCATTGGATGTTTGAGCTGATAAATGGTAGATCTGAAATCTCTAGATTATTGCAAAGTGCTTGTTCTACATCTAGCCAAGGTTCATCTAAAAGGGTATGTTTTAGCCATCCTGAGATAAACTGAAGCCTATTGGCTAAGAAGTAGTGCTGAAAGTTAGGTAGTTCTAATCCTCCTTTATCCTTGGTCTTTTGTAGTGTTTTTAAGCTTATACGTGGGGGCTTATTTTTCCAAAGGAATTTGGACATATATGAATCTAGAGATCTGAACCAATCTTGCGGCGGTTTAGTTGGGATCATTGAGAATAAATAATTTATTTTTGGTAATACCATCATTTTTATAGCAGCAACCCTTCCCATGAGTGATATGGGTAGACATTTCCATCTAGCCAGATCACCTTCTACTTTCTTTAAAAGTGGGGTATGGTTTAATTTAGTTAGATCTGCAAGCTTGGGAGAAATATTAATACCTAAATATTTTATATTTTCCGATTGCAGTGGAGTAGAAGAGGAATTATGGAAGCAGCAATTAATAGGAAGGACTGTAGATTTTGACCAGTTAATTGAGTAATCTGATATTCTTGCAAAAGAGTTTATCAATTCAATCACCCCAGAGATATTGGTTTGTGAATTTTGGAGAAAGAGTAACACATCATCAGCATAAAGGCTGATTTTATGTTCCACGTTCTTGCATTTTATGCCCTTAATTGCTGAATTCAGTCTAATTGCTGCTGCTAGTGGTTCGATAAAAATTGCAAACAGTGAAGGGGAGAGTGGGCATCCCTGCCTGGTGCCCCTCAGGAGACATAAGCTGGAGGATGTCTGGTCATTTGTTCTGACACAAGCTGTTGGGGAATTATATAATATTTTTAACCAGTTGATGAAAGAAGATCCAAAACCAAATTTGTGTAAAGTTGCAAATAGAAATTTCCAGTTAACTCTGTCAAACGCTTTTTCTGCATCTAAGGAAAATATTGTAGTTTCAAGGTTTTTACTGTATGAGTAGTCTATCAAATTAAGTAATCTACGTGTATTTGTTGATGAGTGCCTACCTTTTATGAAACC
The DNA here is from genome assembly GCF_963576455.1 of Neolamprologus multifasciatus. NCBI lineage: Eukaryota > Metazoa > Chordata > Actinopteri > Cichliformes > Cichlidae > Neolamprologus > Neolamprologus multifasciatus. Next base: position 654,041 of record NC_140452.1, read on the forward strand.
AGTTTGGTCAGGATGAATTAAGAGGGGGGTTATTTTCTCTAGTCTCTTCGAGAGAGCTTTGCAGATTATTTTGAGGTCTACATTAATAAGGGATATTGGACGATAGCTTGAGGGATATACAGGGTCTTTGCCTGGTTTTAGCAGGAGATTAATGTTTGCAGAATTCATATTTGATGGAAGTCTGCCCTTTTCTTTGATTTCTAACAACGTTCTGTAAAAAACTGGTGCTAGAATCGTCCAGAATTCTTTGTAGAATTCTGCAGGAAAGCCGTCTGGACCTGGAGCCTTATTATTGGACATACTTATCAGGGCTTCCTGGAGTTCACCTGATGTCAGTGGCAAATCCAGTGCCATTGCTTGAGCTTCTAATAATTTTGGGAGAGTTATGTTGTCTAAAAATTGATCAATTTCCTTTTTAGATGGGTTTATTTGTGGTGAATACAACGTTTTATAGAAATCCCTGAAAATGTTGTTTATTTGTTTCGGTTCATATATTGTGTTCCCAGATGAATCTTGAACAGCACATATAGTTGTTTTTTCTTTATTTATTTTTAGCTGGTTTGCTAGAAATTGACCGGATTTATTACTATGTTCATAATTTTGTAAGCGTAGTCTTTGTACTAAGAATTTTGTTTTTCTATCAATTATCTCATTTAATTCTAGTTTTGTTTTGCGTATTTTGTTCAATGTTTCCTGATCTTGGTGGGACGCGTAGGCTTCTTCTAGTGATTTGATGTTTTTTTCTAATTCCTGAATATTTTTGTTTTCTTTTTTCTTTTTATGTGATGAGAAAGAAATTATTTTACCTCTCATCACAGCTTTCCCTGCTTCCCATAAAACAGAAGCTGATGTTCCGGGAGTGTCATTAAAGTCTAAATATGAAGTCCACTCTTTTTTAAAATATTTAATAAAGTCTTCATCTTTAAGCAGTGATGTATTAAATCTCCAGTTTTTACTTGGCATAGTATTATTCTTGTGCATTAGTGTTAAAGATACAGGAGCATGATCGCTGACAGCTATAGGGTGAATCTCAGTGTCTGAAATGTCGCTCAGCAGTGAGCTGCTGACCAAAAAATAATCTAGACGAGAGTAGGAGTGATGAACATGTGAAAAAAAAGTATATTCCTTACTGGTGGGGTGAAGGGAGCGCCATGCATCGCAAAGACCAAAGTCGCTCATATACTGTTTGATTATATTTGTGGACTGCCAATTACGCTGAGTTCCTGCTGTATTGAGCCTATCCATTTCTTCATTCAGTCCAAGGTTGAGGTCGCCTCCAAGCACAAGTGTGCCATCTAAGTGTTCAGAGAGTGCACTGAAAAAACCGTGAAAGAATGAGGGATCATCAACATTTGGACCATATACACTTACAATACATAGCTTTTTATCAAGTATAGATAGTTTAATGATTAAGAATCTGCCCTCTGGATCTATAACTGTATCGAGTACTGTGAAATTAATTTTTTATGGATTAAAATTGCTACTCCCCTTTGTCTAGAATTATAACAAGCTGAGAACACATTAGGAAACTCAGGTGTTTTAAGTTCATTCGAACCTCTAAGAGGTCTGTGGGTCTCTTGTAAAAGGACAACATCTGCCTGTAGTTTTTTGAGTTGGTTAAATATTTTTAACCTCTTTTCTCTGGAGCCAGCTCCATTTACATTCCATGTAACGAATCTTAGTGCACCCATAGATGTCTGTACATAACTAGGGGTGTACTCTGTGTGTGTGCTTAGACAGGTGGAGAGAATACATCACTTGTTCATAAATAAGGAGAGGGAGAGAGAGAAAAAATGTGTGGCGAGATGCTCCCTGAGTCTGACTATGTGTTTGCATATTTACTAATATGAGTATGCTTGGCTTAAGTGTGTGTATCCTGTAGGTCTGTGTGCGCTGTCTGACTGATGTAAATGTGCTGCCGTTGAGCGCATGACTGTGCGTGATCGTGCAGTGAGTAAGTGTCGAAATAAATGATGTTGTTTGTGGATGAGTGTGGAAGTAGGTGATCGAAGCAGTGAAAGAAATAAAGAAAGAAACCAAGGACGAGGGTGAGCAGCATAAAAACAAGAGGGGGAAAAGAGAGGAAAAAAAAAAACGAGAAGAGAGAAAAGAAAACGTAAACATTCCAATTAAATCACTGACGGAGAGTGACGGTGTTAATACTGCTATGAAATCACACTTAAGATGCGATTTGATACCGGTAAGTTAAACAGATGTTAATGCAAGTTAGTGTGAGTGGATAGGGAAAGGGTGTAGCGGATTCTTGGCCTGTATTTGTAAAGCGCTTTACAGTCTCTAAGGACCCCAAAGTGCTTTACATATCCAGTCATCCACACATTCACACACTGGTGATGAAGCTACATTGTAGCCACAGCCACCCTGGGGCGCACTGACAGAGGCGAGGCTGCTGGACACTGGCGCCACCGGGCCCTCTGACCACCACCAGCAGGCAACAGGTGAAGTGTCTTGCCCAAGGACACAACAACTGTCGGAGCCGGGGCTCGAACCGGCAGCCTTCTGATTACAAGACGAACTCCCAACTCTTGAGCCACGATCGCCCCCCCCCCAAAAAAAGATGGAGTCCCAGAGAGCCCCTCGTAGTGCTGCTGGGTGATCTCCGCTCATCATAGCAGCGCTCTTGGAGAAAGCCAGTAACATCCCATAACTGCGGTCAAACCTATTACTCTTATTTTACAGAGAACTGCAGTCTTAGATTAGGTGTTACTATCCAAACGCTTGAATCCCTGGAGCTTTTCCTGGATGTATTTCATCCGTTCCTCCCGGGTCTGCTGCGGCGCTCCGCTCGCTCTTTCCCAGAATGGCGTCCTCGGCTTGTGTCTGGGGATGCGTGGTATTGGGTCGTCTGCTCCCTTTTCCATCAACTTCCTCTTCTCCAGGTCTTCGGATGCGTCGTAAATCACGAGCCCGTTTTCATAAAACACACAGTCTGGGACAGTGGCTCAGCTGCTGAGTGACCCTCATCTGGGACTCTCCTCAGCTCTTTCTGGGACAGCAGCTGCCCCTCTGTTGGTCTTCTTGGTCTCTTATGTTCTGGGGGTCTCTGGATGTCTGGATGATCTCCTCCATACCTGCTTCATGCCCTGGAGGACGGGGCAGTGGCCCCCCCACACCCTCTAGCAGATCATTACATGAAGGAACCTTTTAAAAACAAGCGTCCATGCTCACAGGTGTACACACGGGTGCTCACACACACAAACTACACCCTTTTTGGCTCCTACCTCAAAGCACACTGTGCTGTCGATCTTACGTGCTGCACAATAATGTTTAATATTTAGTATTTACTGTTATATTCACATAGATCATCGTGATGTTGTTTATTATGTTTCTCTGTTTCTTCTGCTTGTTTTCTTTTTTCTTTCTCAACAGGTGAAATTAAAAAAGTATCTACTGTTATCTACTGCTAGCTAGTTTATTGTGATCGTGTTGTTTTTATTGTGTTGCTCTTTTTTGTTTGATTTCTCTTCTGTTTTTTTTCTCCATACAGGTGATCCAGGTGTTTGTTTTTCTTTTTGTTCCTTCCCCCCTTTCTCATCATCTCTTCTGCCCTCTGTTTTTCTTTCTCTCCCTCTCTTTCTTTCACTCTTTCCTTCTCCCTGTCCTATCCCCCAGTCATGTCTGTCCCGTCTGTAACAACCGATAATAAAATAAAATAAATACACAATTATAATAAAGGTCAATCAAATGGATCAACATGGCATCTTTCTTGGCCTTCAAACAACAATTCTGATGGCTAAAGATCCAAATGGGACAGGCAAAAAAATAAATGAATAAATAAATGATGATAACCATGTGCAGCTTCTCTCGTCTTCCATTTTTCCATGATATGTTTCACTCTACATCAGACACGTGTTAAAGTGTGTTGGCTGCATATTAAGTTCAAAATGCTGTTGAGCTCTGATCCAGTTGACTGATATACTCTGCTCTACATCCTGCACTGAAATATGAGGATTGTGTGTTTATTAAAATTTAAAATCATCATGGAGTCATTGACAGAAGAGCATCAACGTTCAGCCTGTTAAATTAGATTTAGATATTTTTATTTCAGAAATGATTCCTAACAAAAATGGAGAATATAAAAACACAATCAAAGCAGTAACGTCCATATTATGAAGTGTTTGCTGTATCAGACAATCATGTTTATTCACAACAATGAAAACAATATAGTGCAGATGAACATGGTGCTGTAATGAATCTGCTCTTAAACACAATAACAAAATACATTTTCCAAGAGAGATGATAATGATTCACATCAGAGTGAAGAACGAATACATTTACAACTGGTTTCTAACATTTATTATAGATCGAACTGATCACTGATAGAAACAGAAGAATATTCAAAATGATACTCTGAGAGATACATGAATGAGATATGGATAAACATCAAATCACATAAAACAAAAAAGCACATAATCATTATAACTGAAATAAAATATGAGCAGAAATAAACAAGAATTAAGTCAAAAGATAGAAAAAGGCAAAATGTTTAAAATATATAATCATATAAGAGACTGAACCGTCCAGTCAGGTCACAGATTCATATCTACAATAATATTTTTGTTTGTTTTTGTTTTGATTTCTTCACTTCTATGTATTATTATTATTATTATTACTATTATTATTATTATTATTATTATTATTATTATTATTATTATTATTATTATTATTATGAGCATATTAAGTGTGTGTCTGAGCTGAAAGCTGCTCTCCTCTCCTGGTTTTCTGTCTCACACAGACCACAACAACACAAAGCATCACCTGCAGACTGCTGAGCAGTATCCACCTGACTCTGTAGAAGGTCGAGTAAACCCCAAAGGGCTCTCTGTAGATCAGAACAAATTTTTCTGCTGACACACACTCATCACCATAAAAATTATAACCTGCACACACATACTCTCCTGCATCTTCCAGTGAGACATTAGAGATTATCAGGCTGTCATAGGAACAAGTGATTCTATTGTCCCTGCAGAACTTATCATCGTACACAATGTTACCTTCTGTTTGGATCAACTTAATGAACGTAAAGCCCACAGCACTATTTTTCAAATCCTCAGAGCATCTCATAGTGACTTCATCTCCCTCTGAGAAAACCTTTACTGCAGGTGGACCAAGTTTAGGGCACACCCAAAGCCAGTACAACTCTTTTACTGTTTCACCTACACAGCTGTATCTACCTGAATCATTTAACATTAGTGATGGAAGTACCAGCGAGAAGTTTCGACCAATTTCTTGACCAGTATCTCCCTTCATCCAAACTGGGGGCTGGTCATGAATGGGGTCCATGAAGGGACACTCCAGCACAGCTGTGTCTCCCTCTGAAGCATAACGTAGCTTTCGTTGTTTGGTCAAACATACAGAGTAAGTGCTCACACACTGCTGTTGGTTCATCACCAGGCAGATGTAAACAGTTTCTTGTACATTGAAGACATGAAGAAGTGATGTGTTTGTCACCTCCAGGAAACTTTCTTGGACTTTATTCACCTTCAAAATTATGTCTTTGAAATTACTCAGCCTGGCTTGTTGCCACTTTCTGTCATGTCTGATCCAACGCACCGTCAGATTCTCACCTGCTCCTTTACATTGTACGTCTACAGTGTCTTCAGGACTTGTGATATATTCTTCCCTCCTTACTGTCTTGCACACAGTCAGGCTGATGTTTCTCTCATATGTCACGCTGCCCTGAGTCCAGCACACTTCTTGGTACAGTCCAGAGTCTGAGTGGGTCAGGTTGTTGAGAGTAAATGAAGGAGAACCATGAAATGTCTCAGGAAATGAGAGTCGTCCTGTCAGGTCTTCATGTACTGTGAAGTTTCTGTTCCAGGGGTCAGAGATGTTCCACAGGACCAGAGTATCTTCACCAACACGTCTGGAGGTGATGCAGGAGCTGTTTTGATCTGGGAGCTTGAACTGTAAAGACTCTCCTTCTTTTCTTATGGCGATAAATTCTTCTGCATGAATGTTGCTGATGAGAGTGAACAGCAGGGAGAAGCAGAGCTGTGCGACTGCAGCCATCCTGCTCAGAGGTCTCGTGGTGAGTGTCGTACAAGCACTGACACTGCTCGCTTCATGAGCTTCCTGTTTGTGGTTGGAGGAGGAACGCCACTTCTTTATCACATCATCAAGGAACACTTTGAAGCATTTGGCTCGATATCACGCCGTATATCTGCTTTCACTCTTCACAGCCCAAAGTGTGGACACGTTTTTTTTATACTTCGTTGCATGGGTCCAGGGGTATCAAACATGTGGCCTGGAGCACAGAACCGGCCAGTCACAGTGTCCAATCTGAACCATTACAAGTGAGATAATGTCAGCTTTACCACACAGCCATGAATATTATGAAAATGTAAAAGTCCTTTCTAAACTATTAATAGTTTTTTTCACAAAAAAGACAGAAAGATGGCGGGGCGCTAGGTCGCAGCAGCCACACCGTGTCCTGTCTTGTCTACAATATCCCGACCATAACTTGAACCTGGTATTTAATACCTACTGCACAATCCACTTCGTATTGTCTCTGTCCTGTCTTCGTGTACAGTAGTCCCTCGCTATAGTGCGGTTTACCTTTCGCTGATTCTTTTGTGTGCAATTTTGCATGTTTTTTTTTTTTTTGGGGGGGGGGGGGGGGTTAACAACGCATTGCGTTCTGTATCCTGATTGGCTGTAGACCATTGTCAAATCAATCTGGTGCCGTGTCTCCTGTACAGTACAAAATGTGTTCAGCTTGTCAATTTTACATAAATCTTTGATCACTAGCAGTGTGACTCTGAAGTGCTGTACAGTATGTTTGTAAGTCTTCTCCCCAACAAACACAAAAATATCGACGAAACGTTTTGCACCGTCAAAAGGCAGCGGCGGGTGTTTTTGGTTTCATTCTATAATACTGGACTCATTTTCTATGGAGGACCGCGAGAGCCACGCGCATCGAAATAAAGAATTCTGTGCTTAAATAATGAATTGTAGAATAAATTCTGCATTTGTAAATTTATTTTTGAATTCCAATTTAATAAACTCATTTCAAAATCCATTTCCCTTTCCTGTTCGCTCTGGGATTAGCTGCTGGATTAGCTCTTCGATTAACAACTTCCTCGCGGCTATTCAAATTAGCCTGTGGGATGTAAGGAGCTCTCTGATTGGTTGGACAGACACAGGCTTTCTGCCTGGATGTTTCTAGCTCATAGCTTCGCCCTGCTAAGAAGCGTGTGTGCTTGTACAAAGGCCGTTCAGCCTCGGGATTTACACTCGGCTCGACACGGATATGTGAAGAATGAAGGGACCCCGCAGCGAAACGGAGAGCCCAACCTCTGACTGAGTGCCTGTTTTCACAGTCTGACCACCTGTGAAGGTAACGTGCTAACATGGCTAACGCTAGCATCACCGCACATAGCCCCATTATTTCTTTTTTTTTTTTTTTTTTTTTTTTGCCTGTCCCATTTGGTTCTTTAGCCGTCAGAATTGTTGTCTGAAGACCAACAAGGATACCCAATGGATTTATTTTGCCAAATGGATCATCATGGCATTGCCGTATTGGTCCATTTGATCGACCTTTGTTTTTATTATTTATTTTATTTTATTTTCAGTTGTTACAGACGGGACAGACATGAGTGAGGGATAGGAAAGGGAGAAAGAAAGAGGAAGGAAAAGAAAAACAGAAGGGGAGAGGGACAGTGAGAAAGGGGAAAAAAAAATATCTCCGGGATCACCTGGTGAGAGAAAAAGAATAGAAAACAAGCAAAAAAACAAAACAAAACAAAGCAACATACTATACACAACACCATCGCATTAATCTAGCTAAGTGTAAACAGCAGTAAATACTAAATATTGAATGTTGTTGTGCAGCACGCAGGACAGACAGCGCACAATGTGCTTTGAAGTAGCAGCCAAGAAAGGTGTGATTTAAGTCTACAAACAGTGAACACCCGTGTGCACACCTGTGTGGATCGGCGCGCTTGTATTCAAATGGTTTCCCCATGTAATGGTCTGCAAGAGGATGTAGAGAGCCATAGCCCTGTCCCCCAGGGCATGAAGCAGGCATGGAGGAGATCCAGGCCCCAGACATCCAGAGGTCCCAGAGTGCAAGAGCCCAAGGAGGACCACCGGAGGGGCATCCGTGCCACCTTCATGGGAAGGGCTGAGGATACCCAGGCGAGGGGTCACCCAGTAGCCACCGGGCAGAAACTAGAGGGGGCTGCACCGGCGTGCCCGCCGGCTCCGCCGGCAGCCAGCTGTGCCAGAGTGAACCGAGCCGCAGGCACAGAGGCCGGAGGCCCGAGGGCCCTCCGCGCCCCGGAAGAGGCCTGACTGAGCAGCAGGCGCCAGGCCCCGCCAAGTAGCCACCGGGAGTGAGCTGGCGCATGACCTGAGCGCCCAGCCCCGGACACCAAGAACCAACAATGCACCGACTCCTGAGGGCATCAGTCACCGGCAGGGAGTGTGGTGAGGGGAGATAGGCCTCCACACTTGGAGGGCCTGGGAGTTCCCAGAGAGGTGGAGTCTAAGACCCGACCTGACATATAGACACAGACAAACAGGCACACACAGACACAGACATGCATTCCCACCCTCATGCACACATATACAAACACTCAGCACTCACCCAACGTAGGAATAAACGTAAATGGACATGTACACACAATCACACTCCCCAAACATACTCTATACCCCGGGTCCAGGTATCCTCGCCCCCAGAGGGGGAAACGGCACCCAGACCCAAGAGATGTTACCCTTCCCTCCGCGGTGGAGGCTAGCAGACCGCCCCAGGCTCTGCAGCAGCAGGGAGGCCAATCGGACAGCCAGCATCTCTTCCCAGCCCCCCCCGCCCCGATGGCTAGCAGAGAACGGGGTTGTGTTAAGACCCCATACCCTCCTCCTCCCGCTCAAGTGTAGTGTTGCTGCGTGTTGCTCTAAAGTGCATTTAAAACAAGGGAGAGCATGGTGCTGCTGCCAGAGAGCAGCAGGTGTTAGCACGGCCCCTCCCGAGAACCCTCAATGTCTACATGGATTTAAAATTGAGAGGTGGGCACCGGCGCCAGAGGTAGGTTTGAATACACAGACCGTCTACTGGACGCCGTTAACGTGCCCACCCTCAAGGCCCTATATATATATATATATGTGTGTGTGTGTTATGAGAGTGTAAGTAATGTGGATGTCTAAGTTGTGAGATAAAATTGAGGCACAGGTGGCCAGAAGAGGACAGAGGGGGGGGAATGTCTCCCCTGCACCCTGGTGACACACCCGCACCCCAAAGCCCTACCTGTGTGGGTGGGTGTGGTGGAGCGGGAAGAGGGAGGCAGCCGGGGATGGGGAGGAAAAGAAGGGAGGGGAGGGTGTCCCTCCCTAGGGCCAGCTCCCCCGCTGACCCCAATAGGCACCCCCGTCCTCTGGTATCCACCAAGGCAAGGGAGCCCAGGCCCATCCAGACCGGGGCCTACGGCAGCAGCACCGCCAAGCCCCACAGGACCCGGGGCAGCCCACCCTACCCCACCGCAGAGGAAACTGTACCCACCCCAACATTCAATCATCTCCCAGACTACACAAGACACAGACACCCAGGTTAAGTTTATTCTCCACCTCTCCTATGTCTCTCCCCCACCTGCAGAGTGGACTCCTGCAAAGATGGAACAACCTCCCTGCCAGTTGAAGAGCCCCCCGGTTAGGCCGATGCACAAGAGGCCCCCTGCGCCAGGGCTGAGCCCCCGTGCACCCACCCGCCCACAACCTCGGCGACACACCGACGAGGACCGAAGCCCCCAAGGCCCAGCCAGAGCCCCAGCACGGAGGCGAAGCACCCCCGAACCCCAAACCCCCACGCCCGCCCCGGATCCACTCAGGGGCAGCCAGGCCACCAGGCCAGTAACCTACGTCCGCCAGCACAGACCATCCTCCAGCCCCGCTGCACGCGGCCACGAGGAGAACAACCTCTGAGAGCGACCAGAGCCACTAACCAGGTTATGAACACAACCCCCGGGTTAAGCCCTCCAGGGATAACGTCTCTAGGGGTCCTCCAGGTGCCCTAAGCCCATCCCAACCTCCACATCAACCACAATAGCCAAGGCGGGACCAAACCACGACCCCCCAACCCCGCTAGGTGATGGAGCCGATCAAAGGAGCCCAGAGGGATTGATCTAATGTGGTGGCAGAGGCTATATCGAGACTAATGTGATCTATTAGATAGTTTCTATATTGGCTAGAATTAAGATTATTTTTATTTTTCCAGTTCATGAGGACCGTTTTCTTGGCGATGCATAGGGCAGTAAAAACCATGTGGACTGTATTAGTTTCTGTAGTGACATCATCCAAATTTCCCAACAAGCATACTAACGGGGAGGTTGGAATTTTACATTTCAGACACTTTGATAAATCTTCACATATCTCGTGCCAAAACTTCTGCACTGGTGGACAAAACCAAAGAGCGTGGATGTAATTGTCTGGTGCATTGCCTTGACAGTGTGAGCAGTTGTTGGCGGATGTAAAGCCCATCTTGAACATTCGATGACCTGTATAGTGCACTCTATGCAGTATTTTGTATTGTATTAATTGCAGATTGGGATTTTTAATCAATTTAAAGGTTTTTAAGCACATCTGAGACCAGACGTTTTGGTCTAAGCTGACTGATAAATCTGCTTCCCACTTTGCAATAGGAAGGGATATTGATTCATCTATTTTAGAAAGTGTTCTGTATATTTTAGATAATAGTTTGGGGGATTTAAGAGTAAGAAATTGAACCACACTTGGTGGTGTTTGTAATTCAACTTGACTGAGGTTAAATTTCTTTTTTACTATGGATTTAATTTGTTGATATTCTAAAAATCTTTTCTTGTTGATCCCATATTGTGTAACTAGTCTGTCAAATGGAATAAATTCTGTTCCCTCTAATATATGTTCTAAGTATTTAATTCCTTTACAACTCCATTCTGGGAAATGAATCTTATTATTGTTTTGTAATATGTCAGGGTTATTCCAGATAGGTGTACATTTGCATGGGATTAATGAAGACTCCGTTATTTTTAGAAACTCCCACCATGCTGTCAGAGAAAAGCTGATGTTGATGCTTTTAAAGCATTCATGTCTTTTGATGTTTGAGCTAATAAATGGTAGGTCTGAAATCTCTAGATCATTGCATAGTGCCTGTTCAACATCTAGCCAGGGCTCATCTAAGAGGGTACATTTTAACCATTCTGAGATGAACTGAAGCCTGTTGGCTAAGAAGTATTGGTGAAAATTAGGCAGATCTAATCCTCCTCTATCCTTGGTTCTTTGTAGTGTTTTTAAGCTGATACGCGGGGGTTTATCTTTCCAAAGGAATTTAGAAATATGTGAATCCAGAGATCTGAACCAATCTTGTGATGGTTTGTTGGGGATCATTAAAAATAAGTAATTTATTTTTGGCAAGATCATCATTTTTATAGTGGCGACCCTTCCCATGAGTGATATGGGTAGAGATTTCCATCTAGTCAGATCGCCTTCTACTTTCTTTAGAAGTGGGATGTGGTTTAATTTAATTAAGTCTGAAAGCTTAGGAGAAACATTAATACCTAAATATTTAATATTTCCAGATTGTAGTGGGGCAGAAGATGAATTATGGAAGGAGCAGTTAATGGGAAGAACTGTAGATTTTGGCCAATTAATTGAATAATCTGAAACTCTTGAAAACCAGTTTATTAGAGTAATTACCTCAGAGAGGTTGATTTGTGAGTTTTGCAGAAAAAGCAACACATCATCCGCATAGAGACTGATTTTATGTTCTACGTTCTTACATTTTATGCCCTTAATTGTTGTAGCCTGTCTAAATGCTGCTGCTAGAGGTTCGATAAAAACTGCAAAAAGTGAAGGGGAGAGTGGGTATCCCTGTCTGGTGCCCCTCATGAGACAAAAGCTGGAGGATGTCTGGTCATTTGTTCTGATACGAGCTGTTGGGGAATTGTATAATATTCTTATCCAATTTATGAAAGAGTTTCCAAAACCAAATTTGTGTAAAGTTGCAAATAAAAATTTCCAGTTAACTCTGTCAAATGCTTTTTCTGCATCTAGAGATAATATTATGGTTTCAATGTTTTTATTGTATGAGTAGTCTATTAAATTAAGTAATCTACGAGTGTTTGTTGAGGAGTGCCGACCTTTTATGAAACCAGTTTGGTCAGGATGAATTAAGAGGGGGGTTATTTTCTCTAATCTCTTTGAGAGAGCTTTGCAGATTATTTTAAGGTCTACATTTATAAGGGATATTGGACGATAACTTGAGGGAAATAAAGGGTCTTTTCCTGGTTTTAGCAGGAGATTAATGTTGGCAGAATTCATATTTGGTGGTAGTCTGCCATTTTTCTTGATTTCCTGCAACAATCTATGGAATACTGGTGCCAAAATTGTCCAGAATTCTTTGTAGAATTCTGCAGGAAAGCCGTCTGGACCTGGAGCCTTGTTATTGGGCATACTTATCAGGGCTTCCTGGAGTTCACCTGGCGTCAGTGGCGAATCCAGTGCCATTGCTTGACTGTCTAGTAATTTTGGAAGAGTTACGTTGTCAAGAAACAAATCAATTTCATTTTTAGACGGGTTTATTTGTGGTGAATATAAAGTTTCATAGAAATCCCTAAAAATGTTGTTTATTCTTCCAGGGTCATATATTGTGTTCCCTGATAAATCTTTAGTAGCACATATAGTTGTTTTTTCTTTATTTATTTTTAACTGGTTTGCTAGAAATCGACCTGATTTGTTACTGTGTTCAAAATTCTGCAAGCGAAGTCTTTGTACAATGAATTGTGTTTTTCTATTAATAATTTCATTTAATTCTAGTTTTGTTTTGCATATTTTGTTCATTATTTCTTGATCTTGGTGGAACGCGTAGGCTTCTTCTAAGGATTTGATGGTTTTTTCTAATTCCTGAATATTTTTGTTTTCTTCTTTCTTTTTGTGTGATGAGAAAGAAATTATTTTACCTCTCATCACAGCTTTTCCTGCTTCCCATAGAACAGAAGCAGATGTTCCGGGAGTGTCATTAAAGTCTAAATATGAAATCCATTCCTTTTTAAAATATTTAATAAAGTCTTCATCTTTAAGTAGTGATGTGTTAAATCTCCAGTTTTTACTTGGCGTAGTATTATTCTTGTGCATTAGTGTTAAAGATACAGGAGCATGATCGCTGACAGCTATAGGGTGAATCTCAGTGTCTGAAATGTCACTCAGCAGTGAGCTGCTGACCAAAAAATAATCCAGACGAGAGTAGGAGTGATGAACATGTGAGAAGAAAGTATATTCCTTACTGTTGGGGTGAAGGGAGCGCCATGCATCGCAAAGGCCATAGTCGCTCATATACTGTTTGATTATATTTGTGGATTGCCAATTGCGCTGAGTTCCTGTTGTGTTGAGCCTATCTATTTCTTCATTTAGTCCAAGGTTGAGGTCACCTCCAAGAATGAGTGTGCAATCAAGGTGTTCAGAGAGTGCACTAAAAAATCCGTGGAAGAATGAGGGTTCATCAACATTTGGACCATATATACTTACAATACATAGTTTTTTGTTCAATATTGATAGTTTAATAATTAGAAATCTACCCTCTGGATCTATAACTGTATCGAGTACTGTAAAATTAACATTTTTATGTATTAAAATTACTCCTACTCCTCTTTGTCTAGAATTATAACAAGCTGCAAACACATTAGGAAACTCAGGTGTTTTAAGTTCGTTTAAACCTGTAACAGGTCTGTGAGTTTCTTGTAATAAAACAACATCTGCCTGTAGTTTTTTAAGCTGGTTAAATATCTTTAACCTCTTTCCTCTGGTGCCAGCCCCATTTACATTCCATGTGACAAACCTCAGCATGCCCATAATTGTGTGTGTATGTCTAATGATGTATGCTGGGTGTTTAGTTTAGACGGGTGGAGAGAATGTGGAAACATCACTTGTTTGTAAATAGAAAGAGAAAAAAGTGTGGTGATAGGCTCCATAAGTCTGACTATGTGTGTGACTATTCACTAATATGAACAAGCGTGGCTTGCGTATTCAATTCAATTCAATTCAATTTTATTTATATAGCGCCAAATCACAACAAATGTCGCCTCAAGGCGCTTCATAGATACAGAGAAAAGCCCAACAATCATATGACCCCCTATGAGCAAGCACTTTGGCGACAGTGGGAAGGAAAAACTCCCTTTTAACAGGAAGAAACCTCCGGCAGAACCAGGCTCAGGGAGGGGCGGCCATCTGCTGCGACCGGTTGGGGTGAGAGAAGGAAGACAGGATAAAGACATGCTGTGGAAGAGAAACAGAGATTAATAACAGATACGATTCAATACAGAGAGGTCTGTTAATACATAGTGAGTGAGAAAGGTGACTGGAAAGGAAAAACTCAATGCATCATGGGAATCCCCCGGCAGCCTACAGCTATTGCAGCATAACTAAGGGAGGATTCAGGGTCACCTGGTCCAGCCCTAACTATATGCTTTAGCAAAAAGGAAGGTTTTAAGCCTAATCTTAAAAGTAGAGATAGTGTCTGTCTCCTGAATCCAAACTGGAAGCTGGTTCCACAGAAGAGGGGCCTGAAAACTGAAGGCTCTCCCTCCCATTCTACTTTTAAATACTCTAGGAACAACAAGTAGGCCTGCAGAGCGAGAGCGAAGTGCTCTAATAGGGTGATATGGTACTACAAGGTCATTAAGATAAGATGGGGCCTGATTATTTAAGACCTTGTATGTGAGGAGCAGGATTTTGAATTCAATTCTGGATTTAACAGGAAGCCAATGAAGGGAAGCCAAAACAGGAGAAATATGCTCTCTCTTTCTAGTCCCTGTCAGTACTCTTGCTGCAGCATTTTGGATTAACTGAAGGCTTTTCAGTGAGTTTTTTGGACATCCTGATAATAATGAATTGCAGTAGTCTAGCCTGGAAGTAATAAATGCATGAACTAGTTTTTCAGCGTCACTCTGAGACAGGATATTTCTAATTTTAGAGATGTTGCGCAAATGGAAGAACGCAGTCTTACATATTTGTTTAATATGTGCGTTGAAGGACATATCCTGGTCAAAAATGACTCCAAGGTTCCTCACAGTGTTACTGGAGGCCAAGGTAATGCCATCCAGAGTAAGAATCTGGTTAGATACCATATTTCTAAGCTTTTCAGCGCCGAGTACAATGACCTCAGTTTTATCTGAGTTAAGAAGCAGAAAGTTAGTGGCCATCCAAGTCTTTATGTCTTTAAGACATTCCTGCAGTTTAACTAATTGGTGTGTGTTATCTGGCTTCATGGACAGATAGAGCTGGGTGTCATCTGCATAGCAGTGAAAATGTATGCTATGTCTTCTAATGATGCTGCCTAGGGGAAGCATGTATAATGTAAACAGAATTGGTCCTAGCACTGAACCCTGTGGAACTCCATAATTAACCTCAGTGTGTGAAGAGGACTCTCCATTTACATGCACAAATTGGAGTCTATTAGATAGATATGATACAAACCACTGCAGTGCAATACCTGTAATACCTACAGCATGTTCTAATCGCTCTAATAGAATATTATGGTCAACAGTATCGAATGCTGCACTAAGGTCAAGAAGGACAAGCACAGAGATGAGTCCACTGTCAGAGGCCATAAGAAGATCATTTGTAACCTTCAATAAAGCTGTTTCTGTGCTGTGATGAGCTCTGAAACCTGACTGAAACTCTTCAAATAAACCATTCCTCTGCAGATGATCTGTTAGCTGTTTGACAACTACTCTTTCAAGGATTTTTGATATGAAAGGAAGGTTGGAGATTGGCCTATAATTAGCTAAGACTGCTGGGTCTAGAGATGCTTTTTGAGTAAAGGTTTAACTGCAGCCACCTTGAAGGCCTGTGGTACATAGCTGATTATTAGAGATAGGTTGATCATATATAAGATCGAAGAATTAATCAATGGCAGGACTTCTTTGAGCAGTTTTGTAGGAATGGGGTCTAAAAGACACGTTGATGGTTTGGAGGAAGTAATTATTGAAGTTAACTCAGAAAGATCGATTGGAGAAAAAGAGTCTAACTTAACATCAATGGAACTAAGAGTAGCTGTAGATAATATTAGATCTGTGGGATGATTATTGGTAATTTTTTCTCTAATGATAAAATTTTTATTTGTGAAGAAGTTCATGAAGTCATCACTAGTTAACGTTAAAGGGATGGTTGGCTCAACAGAGCTCTGACTTTTTGTCAGCCTGGCTACAGTGCTGAAGAGAAACCTGGGGTTGTTCTTATTTTCTTCAATCAGTGATGAGTAGTAAGCTGTTCTGGCTTTGCGGAGGGCTTTCTTATAAAGCAACAAACTATTTCTCCAGGCTAAATGATGATCCTCTAAATTTGTGACACGCCATTTCCTCTCCAGATTACGAGTCATCTGCTTTAGGGTACGTGTTTGAGAATTATACCACAGGGTCAGGTACTTCTGATTAGAGACCTTAGTTTTCACTGGAGCTACAGTATCCAGAGTCGTACGTAGTGAGGAGGTGAAATTATTAACAAGATAATCGACCTCTGTTGGGGTAGCGTTCAGATAGCTGCTCTGCTCTGTGTTGGTACAGGGCATTGACGATGATAACAGTGGCTGGATTATATTCTTAAACTTAGTTACAGCGCTTTCAGAAAGACATCTACTTTGATAAAGTCCACTCTCCACTGCTGCGTAATCAATTATTGTAAATGTAAATGTTATCAAGAAATGATCAGACAGGAGAGGGTTTTCAGGAAACACTGTTAAATGTTCAGTTTCTATGCCATATGTTAAAACGAGATCTAGAGTGTGATTAAAGTGGTGGGTGGGTTCTTTTACATTTTGAGAGAAACCAATTGAGTCTAACAACAGATTAAATGCCATGTTGAGGCTGTCATTTTTAGCATCTACATGGATGTTAAAATCACCCACAATAATTATTTTATCTGAGCTCAGAACTAAATTAGATATAAAGTCTGAGAAATCAGACAGAAACTCTGTGTAAGGCCCAGGTGGACGATAGATGATAACAAGTAAGACTGGTTTCTGAGTTTCACAGCTGGGGTGGACAATGTTAAGCATCAGGCTTTCAAATGAATTAAAAGTCTGTCTTGGTCTTTCATTAATTAATAGACTGGTGTGAAAAATTGCTGCCACACCTCCCCCTCGACCTGTGCTTCGAGATTTCTGGTAGTTAGAATGACTCGGGGGTGTTGATTCATTTAAACTAACATAATCATCCTGCTGCAACCAGGTTTCTGTAAGGCAGAGTAAATCAATTTGTTGATCAATTATTAAGTCATGTACTAACAGAGACTTGGAGGAGAGAGACCTAATATTTAATAATCCACATTTCACTGTTTTACTCTTTGGTTCAGGTGTGGATACTGTATTGTTCTTTCTTTGTGATTGTTTAAGTTGTTTGTTGCTGGTTTTTAGTTTGTTTTTTGTCTTTTTGGAAGCAGACACAGTCTCTATGGAGATGGGTTTTTGGGGGGGTAGCAGGAGGAGAGAAGCTGCAGAGAGGCGTGTAAGACTGCAACTCTGCTTCCTGGTCCCAACTCTGGATAGTCATGTTTTGAGGGGTTTAATAAATTTGTCGATATTTCTAGAAATGAGAGCTGCTCCATCCAAAGTGGGATGGATGCCATCTCTCCTAACAAGACCAGGTTTCCTCCAGAAGGTTTGCCAATTATCTATGAAGCCCACATCATTTCTGGGACACCACTCAGACAGCCAGCAATTTAAGGAGAACATGCGGCTAAACATGTCACTCCTGGTCTGATTGGGGAGGGGACCAGAGAAAACTACAGAGTCCGACATTGTTTTGGCAAAGTTACACACCGATTCAAT
The DNA here is from genome assembly GCF_963576455.1 of Neolamprologus multifasciatus. Taxonomy (NCBI): domain Eukaryota; kingdom Metazoa; phylum Chordata; class Actinopteri; order Cichliformes; family Cichlidae; genus Neolamprologus; species Neolamprologus multifasciatus. Next base: position 671,850 of record NC_140452.1, read on the forward strand.
ATTGATTTTAGTGACCTCCGATTGGCGTAACCGGGTGTCATTACTGCCGACGTGAATTATGATTTTATTGAATTTACGTTTACCCTTAGCCAGCAGTTTTAAATTTCCTTCAATGTCGCCTGCTCTGGCCCCTGGAAGACAATTGACTATGGTTGCCGGTGTCTCTAGCTTCACATGTCTGCGAAGCTATATATGTGTCCTGTAAGTCTGTGCTTGCTGTGAGGCTGTTGTAAATGTGCTGCCGTTGAGCGCATGTGTTTGCGTGATCGTGGTGCGAATATATGGAGAAATAGAGGGTGTTGTTTGTAGGTGAGTGGGGAAGTAGGTGATCACAGCAGTGAAAGACAAGAGAAAGAAAGAAACCACATAAACTGTGGGCGACAACAAAAAAAAGAAAAGAAACGGAAACATTCCAATTAAAGTAATGACGGAGGGTGACGGTGTTATATCTGCTATGACATCATACTGATATTACTAGGTTAAACCCATGTTAAAGGAAAAAGTGTGAATGAGTAAGAAAAGAATGTAGCGGGTTCTTATCTGGAGTGCAGTCAATATAACCACGGTGTGGTGCCGGGGTCGCGGTAGAGCTGTCCGTCCACGTAGAGCCGGTCCACGGCGATGACAGCACGGGAGCCTTTCAGGATGAAGCTACGTCGGACTGGGAACAGGACCTTGCGTCGTTCCAGGATCTCTTTGGGGAACTGGTCGTTCACGCTGAAGTCCGTTCCTTTCAGTTCCCTGCCGCGACTCTTCACCTGTTCCTTCTGTTTGAAATGACCAAATTTGGCCACAATAGGACGTGGTCTCCCGGTCCGCGACCTCACGCCCCCCAAGCGATGCACTCTATCGAAGGCGATGTTCTTTACGGTGTCCTCCGGCAGCTTCAGGTGGATTTTAATGAAGCTTTTCACCGTTGCCTCCGCGTCCTCTCCGGCAGATTCTGGAATACCAGAAAAAACAAGATTATCTCTCATGCTACGGGCTTGTAGATCGATAACGGACTCTTTTATTTTTTTATTTTCAGTGTTTAGCTGGGTCACGTTATCAGCGAGAGATTTGACCGACTCCCGTAGCGTGGCATTTTCAGCGGCAAGCGTTTCCACCTGCTGCTGGCTGAATTCCAGGGATTCTCTCAGAGATTTAAATTCCCGGTGTAAAATCTCCACCAGGGACAGCCTCGCATCGAAACTGGACAATCGCTTGTCGATTAACTCCAGGATGTCTGTGATGTCTTTGCCGGCAGGCAATGTTGTGCCGGGGGAGTCTGCCGGGCGACATCTCTTCGATGACGGCGTCTCGGTTTTGACCGGGGAAGATGCACTCTGGGCCTTCTTCATTACTAAATCTTGGAAGTAGCGGTCGATGTATTCTTGGAGAGCGTCTAAACTCTCCCCGTTGTCCTCCAGGGTGTTAGAGATGATAAGACAGATGTTGTTAGTTATATGACAGTTGGTTAGTTTATTTGGCAGTACTGAAGCTTAAGGAAACTTTGTTAAACTCTACGCTACCATTCGCTTTTTTTTTTCCGCCAAATCTCCGGCGTCTGACGTCACCTACAACATGGGTTGCTTACCTTACCCCCCAAAATGTATTTGTAACGTAATCCGTTACGTTACTCAATGAGAGTAACATATTCTGAATACTTTGGATTACTTAATATATTATCATGCTATTTACAACTACATGAATGTACTATTGCTGTGTGATTTGTTACTATTACTGTAGGCTACTCACCATACCAACACCAACTAGATTTTTAAATCTTAATATAAATGAGTAACAGTAGGTGGACATTAGGTAAGGCTGCACTTTTAGCAGCAATCTCGTATAGAAAACTATTCCGCGCGTATATAAAACAGGTCCGCGGCTCTGAACCGTAGTAAAGGGACCTCTGGCTAATACGTCGGGTTCGTGTCGGCTCGTAGCTGAAAACTAGCTTTACTTTGTTGTCTGGGTCAACTTTGCTAGCAGAGACAGAGAGAGGCGTTGAAAGGCTGCTCCAACAGAACTTATTGTTTCAGAGGAAAACACGAACACAGTGTACAGTCGAGTCTTAATAGCTTACTTACAGCTGGGCTACACTGCCCATGAGGCTACATTCTTTAGGGCTATGCCTGGAACAGTCTGCCTGTTGCTTTTATATTAAAGAAGTTTTGAACAATAATTGAAAAAAAAATTTCTCCACGTCATTATGTGGGCTGCAAGTAGGGTGACATGGGCCGCGAGATTGAGACACCGCCATTAGAGCCTCTTAATGCGTGTTTTTTTGGGGGGTTTCTGTCGGCATGGAATTACCAAAAACAGAGAGGGCATAGCCGAACATATGAAACAGGAAAAGACGGCCGTGTAATCCCTTTATTTCAAAAAAGTAACTGTATTCTGAATACCACCATTTTAAATGGTAACTGTAACGGAATACAGTTACTCATATTTTCTATTTTAATACGTAACTTCGGTACATGTATTCTGTTACTCCCCAACACTGAAAATAAATAAAAGAACATTGAAGTTCTTGAGATGTTCAGTGCAATAACACACAAGCTAATCCAAAAGTTAACAGCTCACATCATGACTTATGACCTCAAAGTCTGCCTGGATCTAAATGAGGGAACCATGCGGACCTCATCAGTACAGGGCCTGCTGCAGCACACAAACTAATTTATATATATATACACACACACATATATATAGATATAAAAATATAAATTTGTTTTATCTTTATTTATTTTTTAATTACCTCTTCATCTGCTTTCAGCTGCACAAACTCAAGTCTCACATATCAGTGACAAACCACAGTTGTGCTGTTGGAGCATCCACAGCCTCTGTGTGAGTGCACTGCAACATCATGACATGAAGAACACTGGACACTTGAACCCGCTTTCAGTCTAACTTTAACTTTTTATCACCAATAGACAAGTTGGCAAAATGTAACACTCAGAACATGGAGTCAACAAATAATACTAAAATGTTTAATTATTACTACATTACCTTTGACTAAAACTCTTGTTTGCGAGCAGCTTATTGATCTTGATAAAGACGTGCTGCTTACTTGTGTAAAAACAGTGAAATATAAAAAGTGTTTACTAATTTGTACCAACGTGAGAGAGAAATGGATCTGAAACCACTGAAACCAGAGTGTTTGCAGACACACAGATAATGAAGACATGCTGCTCGGAAATGCTAGATACAGATAAAAATGGAGTGTGTGTGTGTGTGTGTGTGTGTGTGTGTGTGTGTGTGTGTGTGTTGAGCCAAGATTGCAAAACTGCCTAACTGCCTTCGTCTTCCTCCCATTAGGGCCTACATGGATGACATGACCATCATTACAACAACAGAACCATGTACTAGGCCAAGGGCGTAGATTTGGCATGGACAGAGGGGGCATGGCCCCACCAATAATTTGATTTCTTCAAGTAAAGAAAAACAAATGCGATAGAAAGAAAAAAACAATCTGTCAACGTCTCGTTCAACCAGCGGTGAAGAAAGATTTAAATTACGTTCTCTACCTCATGTGACAAATATGGCCAATGTGATTGGCTGTGCCTTTCAGGGAGCTCTGTTTAGTTTTAGCAGCAGCAAGCCTGCACTGTGAGGACCTGCAAGTAGGAGAGGAGGATGGCAGCAAAAAGGAAGAACCTGGATATAAGAAAGTGTTTTTCAAAGAAACCTGTAAGTCACTTAAAGCCAAGTTCACTCATAAAATGTGCCGGTCATAATAACGTTACAGGCTATGCTAGGCTTTGGCCCACATCAGTCTAAAATTGTAAGAAACCATGAATAACGTGTTTTGGAAACGAACTGCACAACAGGCAGCACTATTAGTTCTCTCAGTCTCAGAGCAGCATTTCTAATTTTGATTGAAACTGTCAGAGAAAACGGAGCCTCGAGCAAGCCAGGATAATAATACTAAAATGTTTAATTATTACTACATTACCTTTGACTAAAACTCTTGTTTGCGAGCAGCTTATTGATCTTGATAAAGACGTGCTGCTTACTTGTGTAAAAACAGTGAAATATAAAAAGTGTTTACTAATTTGTACCAACGTGAGAGAGAAATGGATCTGAAACCACTGAAACCAGAGTGTTTGCAGACACACAGATAATGAAGACATGCTGCTCGGAAATGTTAGATACAGATAAAAATGGAGTGTGTGTGTGTGTTTGTGTGTGTGTGTGTGTGTGTGTGTGTGTGTGTGTGTGTGTGTGTGTGTGTGTGTGTGTGTGTCTAACTGCCTCAGTAATTATGGACCTTATAGTCCTTACAAACACTGCTTCACTAACTTCAGTAAACATTTTACATACATATGTCACACCGTGAACGCAGCGGTGCACGAGCCACTGCAGTGGAGCTCACGTACAGCTTTGTGCTTCAGACTGTTATCACACACAAACAATCAATGCAGGAGAAATAGCGCGTGCACGTGGTAGATGCCGTCATTTACACAGTGCTTCATGCAGGTGTGATAACGAGACTGTTTGACTGCTGCAGGAGAAGATTGTTGATTTATGTATCTGTGCATTTTCAGATTTTTGTGTTCCAGCTGTTGTATGTTTGTTTTTTCTTACAGGTGCAGCAGTTGGTGATTGTGCATTTCTATTTGGACTCTATTCTTTTATTACATCTTGCACTACGACCCCCATGCACCAATGCCGTGCACCGGGTGTGGTAGGCCTTTGTGTTGCTCAGTGAACGGAGTTGATTCAGCACAGTCCTCCAAGCTATGTGCAGTAAACGTACTATCGTCAAGTACTGATTATTATCCACTTTTTATACGTTTTCTATTTTTTTGCCTTTTTGTGTCATTTCAGATATTGTGTCAGTCACTGTTCCCTCTGAGCACGTGAGCAATCGTGCACTGCTAACACAGTCTCCACTGAAAATCAGCAAAATAAAATAAATACATGTATTTACTTTTATTACAATTCAGGCTTGATTTTTTTTGTGCGCAGTGCAGATTTTCTGTGTGGGGAGATCGTGTCAGCAGTGCGCGACTGTTCACGCGCACAGCTTTATTACTTCCAGGCTGGATTACTGCAATTCATATTATCAGGATGTCCTAAAAACTCGGGTTCATTATGAGATCTATAAAGAGAAACTTCACAATTATAATTTACAACTGAGGAGTGCAAGAAGGTCCTACTTCTCTGACATCATCACCAAAAACAGCCATAATGCTCGGGTCTTATTTTCTACAGTTGACAGGCTAACAAACCCTCCTGTGTCAGTGGCAGCTGAACTTCGACCATGGCCTGCAATGACTTCGCCAAATTCTTCACAGACAAAATCCAAAAGATCAGACAAGCAATCGGTACATCAACAGCAGATTCAGGACATGTACTGTGTCCACCAAAAAACTGTTTAAACACCATCAAACAGTTTCACCCTATTAACAGCAACGACCTGGAGGAAATCTTAGATCAACTGAACTCCTCCTCTTGCTGTTTAGATGTCCTGTTTTTCAAAAAGGTCTCAAAGACTTTGGAGTCAGACCTGTTACAGATCGTCAGCTTTTCTTTAATGTCAGGTGTGTTTCCAGAACCACTAAAAACTGCTGTAATTAAGCCTATACTGAAAAAGGACAATCTTGACAAGATACAAATGAAGAACTACAGGCCGATCTCAAATCTCCCATTTTTAAGTAAGATCATTGAAAAAGCAGTTTCTCAACAGCTCAATTACTTCTTAACACAGAATAACTGCTATGATGCCTTCCAGTCAGGTTTTAGACAGAACCACAGCACTGAAACCGCTCTGACCAAAGTGTTTAATGACATATGTCTGAATACAGACAGTGGAAAAATGTCAGTCTTAGTTTTACTGGATGTCAGTGCAGCATTTGATACAGTTGACCGCAACATATTATTCAAACGGAGAACTGGGCAGGTCTTTCAGGAACTGTACTAAACTGGTTCAAAACATACTTAGAAAACAGGAAATACTTTGTATCAACAGGTAACTTCACATCTGAGCAGACAAGTATCACATGTGGAGTTCCCCAAGGCTCCATCTTGGGACCCCTTCTGTTTAACATTTACATGCTCCCACTGGCACAGATTATAAAGAACAACAAAATAAACTATCACAGCTGTGCAGATGACACACAAGCAGTGTTGGGAAGGTTACTTTTAAAATGTATTCCATTACAGATTACAGATTACATGCCCCAAAATGTATTCTATAACGTATTCCGTTACGTTACTCAATGAGAGTAACGTATTCTGAATACTTTGGATTACTTAATATATTATCATGCTGTTTACAACTACATGAATGTACTATTGCTGTGATTTATTACTGTTACTGAAGGTCCGCGGCTCCGAACCGTAGTAAAGGGACCTCTGGCTAATACGGTGGGTTCTGTGTCGGCTCGTAGCCAAAAACTAGCTTTACTTTGTTGTCTGGGTCAACTTTGCTAGCAGAGACAGAGAGAGGCGTTGAAAGGCTGCTCCAACGGAACTTATTGTTTCAGAGGAAAACACGAACACGGTGTACAGTCGAGTCTTAATAGCTTACTTACAGCTGGGCTCGTCAGGTTCTCTTCTTGGCTGCAGTGGTTATTATTATATTTACATGCTTCCAGCTCCCGTTTCTGCTCGATGACAGCTCGTACTTTTCCTTTTTCTCCCTCCCTCGCTCACAGACACATAACGGGTATGGCAGTCCATTCTCCCTGCAGCACAGACTACACTGCCCATGATGCTACATTCTTTAGAGCTATACCTGTAGCATTCTGCCTGTTAGCTTAGCACAACAACAACAAAAAGGCCTCTCTCACCCAGGAAACACGCAGAGAGAGAGCGTCACCCTGTAACCATGGCAACCGTAACGCTGCCTGGAACAACAGAACGTAGCTGTCAAACAAAACCCAAACAGTCCTGACCCGCCACAATATGAAACAGGGAAGTACCGCCGTGTAATCCATTTATTTCAACAAAGTAACTGTATTCTAAATACCACCTTTTTAAACGGTAACTGTAACGGAATACAGTTACTCATATTTTGTATTTTAAATACGTAACGGCGGTACATGTATTCTGTTACTCCCCAACACTGCACACAAGTATATATCACAATGTCACCAGGAGACCGAGGCCTTGTACAGGCTCTTGGTAAATGCATTGTGGAAATTAATGACTGGTTGTGCCACAATTTTCTCCAGCTAAACAAAAACAAAACGGAGGTAATAGTCTTTGCAGCCAAAGAAAAACGATCACAGGTCGCCACAGAACTTCAATCTATACACCTAAAAACCACAAACCAGGTGAGAAATTTGGGTGTAGTGATGGACATAGACCTAAATTTGTAAAAACACATTAAGGCAATAACAAAGTCAGCTTACTATCACCTCAAGAATATTTCAAGGATAAAAGATCTGCTGTCTCAACAGGACCTGGAAAAACTAGTCCATGCATTCATCTTTAGTAGGCTTGATTACTGTAACAGCATCTTTACAGGTCTACCTAAAAATCAGTCAGACAACTACAGCTCATTCAGAGCTCTGCTGCTCGAGTCCTCACTAAGACCAAACAAGTGGACCACATCAGTCCAGCTCTGAGGTCTTTACACTGGCTGCCTGTCCGTCAGAGGATCGACTTTAAAGTTCTGATGCTGGTCTATGAAGCTCTGAATGGTTTAGGACCAAAATACATCAGTGACCTCCTGACCCAGTATGAACCTTCCAGATCCCTCAGGTCATCTGGATCCGGTCTTTTATCAGTTCCCAGAGTCAGAACCAGACACGGAGAAGCTGCATTCAGCTTTTATGCTCCTTATATCTGGAACAAACTCCCAGAAAGCCTCAGATCGGCTGAAACACTCAGTTTATTTAAATCCAGGTTGAAGACTCACATGTTCTCAGCTGCATTTGAATAAAGCACCAAATCCACACTGTTTTACTTTTAAGCTTAAATTCTAAAACTTACGTTTTATCTACTGTTCCTTTCTTTTCTTTTTTTAATGCTTTTTATTTGTTTTTATTTTTTAATGTCTCTGTAAAGCACTTTGAATCACCATGTTGTTGAATTGTGCTATATAAATAAACTTGCCTTGTCTTACACTATTAGTACATCTCAAAGATACTTTCTTTCTCAGGAAGTCACATGAAGAGTAATAGATTACATCTCTCACAGTATCAGACCAACCAGCTGCTGTGGAAAGTCTTTTTTTAGACACAGAGATAAAAATGTTTGACTGAAAGCTGATAAGTGAAAACTGAGAATTTAGAAGGAAATATTTTCATCTGAGGATCTGATTAAACTGTCACACTAATGTTTATATTTTTTAAACAAACTTATTGATGAAGACACTCTGGTCCTGTGGAACATTTCTCACTTTGGGAAGAGAGTCCCCAAAATACATGAAGATGTGACGGGACGAGTCGTATATTCAGTAATTCATTATTCTCCTTCATTTACTCTCCATGAGCTGACCCACTCAGACTCTGGACTGTACCAAGATGTGTGCTGGACTGAGGGCAACGTGACATATGAGAGAAACATCAGCCTGACTGTGTGAAGGACAGTAAGTAAGGAAACAAGAGAATCTGACGGTCCAGTGGATCAAATATGAACTGACGCTTGATGAAGATTTCAGGACTGAAGGTTCTGGGTATCTTTTGATGAATGACAGTAGAAGGGCACATTTCCTGAAGGAGACAAACATGTCAACACTTCATGTATCGAACATAAAAATGAACACAGTATACATTTGCCTGGTGATGAACCAACAGCAATGTGTGAGCAGTCATTCTGTACATTTGACCAAACAAACAAACGTCATCTATCACTCAGTGGGAGAGACAGCTGTGCTTCAGTGTCCCATCAGTCATGACCAGCCCCCAGTTTGGAAGAAGCGGGACAAACTTTTCCAAGAAGGCAGTCCAAACTACTCGCTGGTGCTCCCATCATTGATGTTAAATGATTCAGGTTTGTACAGCTGTGAAGGTCAAACCATAAAACAATGGTACAAACTTTTTGTGTGCCCCAAATTTGGTCCACCTGCAGTAGAGGTCTTCTCAGAGGGAGATGAAGTCACTGTCAGATGCTCTGATAAGAGAGAAACAACTATGTTGTCCATTTGGTTCATGAAGTCGATCCAAACAGAAGGCAAAATTGTGAACTCTTTTATGTTTCACGATCCACATAGAATCACCGCTGAAGACAGACTGATATTCTCTAATGTCTCACTGAAACATGCAGGAGAGTACTGGTGTACAAAGATGAAATCAGGTGATGAGTGTGTGTCAGCAGAAAAAACAGTTCTGATCTACAGAGAGCCCTTTGGGGTTTACTCGACCTTCTACAGAGTCAGGTGGATACTGCTCAGCAGTCTGCAGGTGATGCTTTGTGTTGTTGTGGTCTGTGTGACACAGAAAACCAGGAGAGGAGAGCAGCTTTCAGCTCAGACACACACTTAATATGCTCATAATAACAATAATAATTATAATTATAATTATAATTATAATTATAATTGTCTTCCATATTTCCAAACATATCCATAATCACATACTGTGTATGCTACCATTGTATATAGTGTATTATCTTACTTTTTTTCATTGATTGTACTTATTGTATTTTTGTATTTCCTTCTGATATCTGTACCTGAGCTGAGGTGACGCAAAAATTTCCCCGTTGAGGGATCAATAAAGTCTTATCTTATCTTATCTATTAATAATATCATCATCATCATAATTATACATAAATGTAACAAGATGAAAATAAACAAAAACAAAAAGTTTATGGATTATGTCTGGGTGGTAGTGGAGCTAGTGGACAGCTGGCAAAGGTGCAGGAGCTCAGCGGCTGTATAGCGGAGCAGACCAGCCATAGGATGGTAGACGAGCGTCAGGAGAATCCATAATAGTGCCGACCAGCTCAGGAACATCTTGGGCCACATCTTCGATTATGTGGAGGAAAAGGAGCCGAGCCAGCCGGAGCGACGAACAGGTAGGCTAAAATAGCTCAAACAGTTAAGCTAGTGCAGCTCACTGAGAAGACGACGTCAGAGCACATTCAGCTGAAATAGCAGATGTTGAGGACAAGCGTTGCAAATCAATCCCTGGCAGAGATCGATCTGGTCCTGAGTGTGAATGTCCCTGTTCATTCAAATCTGAATCCAAATAATCTAAATAATCGAAAATGTACCGGTGAGTAGCGGTAGCCAGGCGAGCGTTCACTCAAGCCGGAACCCGATTGATATTGATATGATAGTGGTTAAAAGATATAGTAAGGCTATTATAAAACCGTTTACGTACATCTGTAATTTATCATTTCAAACTAGTCGATTTCCAGACAGAATGAAAATAGCAAAAGTTATACCTCTATACAAATCTGGCAACAAACACCATTTCATAAACTACAGGCCGGTCTCTTTACTACCTCAATTCTCAGAAATTCTTGAAAAACTGTTTAACAACCAACTGGAAAAATTTATAGATAAACATAAACTACTCACTGAGAGTACGGATCAAGCAGAATTCAATAGAATTCATCACAAATTCCATAGACAAAAAGCAATATGTGGCTGGGTTATTCAAAGACTTGACAAAGGCATTTGACACTATAGATCACAATATATTAATAAGAAAACTGGAACGTTATGCTGTCAAAGGGGTAGTTTTAAATTGGGTCCTGAATTATTTAAGTAAGCAGTTTGTGAAATTAAATGGTGGTTGCTCCTTATGTATGGACATTGCTTGGCTCAGTTCTGGGCCCAAAATTCTTCAACTTAAACATTAACGACATCTGTAAAGTGTCCAAAGTATTAAAAATGGTTTTCTTTGCTGACGATACAAACATCTTCTGCTCTGGTGATGATCTGCAGAATTTATTGGAGGATATGACTAATGAAATAAGTAAAGTGAAGTTCTGGCTTGATAAAAACAAATTATCATTAAATTTGAATCAAACTAAAATTATGTTATTTGGAAATAGTACTTTAAATACAATGCTAAGATTAAACTAAATGGTGTTGATATTGAAAGAGTCAGGGAAAATAAATTTCTGGGGGTAATAATAGATGAAAAACTGGAGTGCTCACGTAAGATATATTCATTCCAAAGTATCACGAAGCATTGCAATACTAAACAAGGCAAAGCAGTTATCACACGGGACATCACTTCATATTCTCTACTGTTCACTGGTTTCACCATACTTAAGCTTTTGTGCAGAGGTCTGGGGCAACAACTATTAAACCACATTACTTTCACTTTTTACTCTTCAACAAAAAAAGCAGTTCGAATCATCCACAATGCAGGTTACAGGGAACATACAAACTCACTATATTTGCAGTCTGAAATATTGAAATTTGCTGATCTAGTGAAATTCCAAACAGCACAAATTATATTCAAAGCAAAAAATAAGGAACTGCCAGATTATATTCAGAGTAAGTTATAATTTAAGAGGTTTTGTAACTCAAAACAGGGAAGGTACGTACAACAGGAAAAAGCTTTTGTGTTTCTGTGCATGGAGTGAAGCTGTGGAACAGTTTGAATATGAAATTGAAGCAATATCCAAACATAAAACAGTTCAAAAAGAGTTATAAAGATATGATCTTCTTGAGCTATAAAGAAAAGGGAAAATGTTGAAATTAAGTGAATGTCGCTATTTAGAAAACTTCATGATGTGATATTATAGTATATATTATATCAGAAATCTGTTCACTATTTTTATTACAGATTATATCAGTAAGTGACTAATTATTGACTGATAACTTATGGCCAAGGGGTGGGATTAAATAAGTGTGTACTTCTTCCCTCTCCCTTTCAACATGTAACTGAATCAGAACAGAAGCAATATTGAAATGTATTAACTTTATTTTGTATAGTATCTTTTTCTCAGATTTTCTTTGCTAAATGTACGTGTATATTGTTTACATGATTGAAATAAATTAACAAACAGGCCCAAATACAGGAGAAGGACAGCTGAGAGTGGAAAAAAAATCACAAAAATAAATACTGCCAGATTTTCAACTTCGGTCTACAAGAAAATAAGAAGATCATGGGATTAGCCTCGATTGCACTTTGGACCTATTGACGGGATGCGCTCCGTCCCTTGATGCATGTACACTTTCAATTTCTGGTTGGGCTGCTTGGGTACAAAGTAAGTTTCATCATCAGATGATGAGCTTCATGTAAACATCTGCATGGAAACTGGATGCCTGGACTTCTCTGCTTACTTAGACCAAACCAAACCCTGAATTATGTTGGAGAATATGTGATGTTTTATGAAGGATCACATAAGAAACAACATTTTTTAGTTGTTTTTGAAACTAAAAAACTATTCAAAAAGTTTTAAATAGTTTAGAAAGGACTTTTACATTTTCATAATATTCATGGCTGTGTGGTAAAGCTGACATTATCTCACTTGTAATGGTTCAGATTGGACACTGTGACTGGCCGGTTCTGTGCTCCAGGCCACATGTTTGATACCCCTGGACCCATGCAACGAAGTATAAAAAACCGTGTCCACACTTTGGCCTGTGAAGAGTGAAAGCAGATATACGGCGTGATATCGAGCCAAATGCTTCAAAGTGTTCCTTGATGATGTGATAAAGAAGTGGCGTTCCTCCTCCTCCAACCACAAACAGGAAGCTCATGAAGCGAGCAGTGTCAGTGCTTGTACGACACTCACCACGAGACCTCTGAGCAGGATGGCTGCAGTCGCACAGCTCTGCTTCTCCCTGCTGTTCACTCTCATCAGCAACATTCATGCAGAAGAATTTATCGCCATAAAAGAAGAAGGAGGCTCTTTACAGTTCAAGCTCCCAGATCAAAACAGCTCCTGCATCACCTCCAGACGTGTTGGTGAAGATACTCTGGTCCTGTGGAACATCTCTGACCCCTGGAACAGAAACTTCACAGTACATGAAGACCTGACAGGACGACTCTCATTTCCTGAGACATTTCATGGTTCTCCTTCATTTACTCTCAACAACCTGACCCACTCAGACTCTGGACTGTACCAAGAAGTGTGCTGGACTCAGGGCAGCGTGACATATGAGAGAAACATCAGCCTGACTGTGTGTAAGACAGTAAGGGGGGAAGAATCTATCAGAAGTCCTGATGCCACTGTAGACGTACAATGTAAAGGAGCAGGTGAGAATCTGACGGTGCGTTGGATCAGACATGACAGAAAGTGGCGACAAGACATGCGGAGTAGTTTTGAAGACGGAACAATTTTGAAGGTGAATAAAGTCCAAGAAAGTTTCCTGGAGGTGACAAACACATCACTTCTTCATGTCTTCGATCAACAACAAACTGTTTACATCTGCCTGGTGATGAACCAACAGCAGTGTGTGAGCACTTACTCTGTACGTTTGACCAAAGAAACACAGCGACGTTATGCTTCAGAGGGAGACACAGCTGTGCTGGAGTGTCCCTTCATGGACCCCATTCATGACCAGCCCCCAGTTTGGATAAGGAATGCAATTTCCTACAATACTGGTCAAGAAATTGGTCGAAACTTCTCGCTGGTACTTCCATCACTAATGTTAAAAGATTCAGGTACCTACGGCTGTGCAGGTGAAAAAGTAAGTCATGTGTACGGGCTTTTCGTGTGCCCTAAATTTGGTCCACCTGCAGTAAAGGTTTTCTCAGAGGGAGATGAAGTCACTATGAGATGCTCTGATGATGTGAAAACTAGTACTTTGGGCTTTTTGTTCATGAAGTCGATTCAAACAGAAGTTAACATTTTGTACGATTTTGAGTTCTGCTGGGACAATAGAATCACTTGTTCCCATGACAGCCTGATAATCTCTAATGTCTCACTGGAAGATGCAGGAGAGTATGTGTGTGCAGGTTTAAAGTCAGATGAGTGTGTGTCAGCAGTAAAAACAGTTCTGATCTACAGAGAGCCCTTTGGGGTTTACTCGACCTTCTACAGAGTCAGGTGGATACTGCTCAGCAGTCTGCAGGTGATGCTTTGTGTTGTTGTGGTCTGTGTGAGACAGAAAACCAGGAGAGGAGAGCAGCTTTCAGCTCAGACACACACTTAATATGCTTATAATAATAATAATAATAATAATAATAATAATAATAATAATAATAATAATAATAATAATAATAATAAATAGAAGTGAAGAAATCAAAACAAAAACAAACAAAAATATTATTGTAGATATGAATCTGTGACCTGACTGGACGGTTCAGTCTCTTATATGATTATATATTTTAAACATTTTGCCTTTTTCTATCTTTCGACTTAATTCTTGTTTATTTCTGCTCATATTTTATTTCAGTTATAATGATTATGTGCTTTTTTGTTTTATGTGATTTGATGTTTATCCATATCTCATTCATGTATCTCTCAGAGTATCATTTTGAATATTCTTCTGTTTCTATCAGTGATCAGTTCGATCTATAATAAATGTTAGAAACCAGTTGTAAATGTATTCGTTCTTCACTCTGATGTGAATCATTATCATCTCTCTTGGAAAATGTATTTTGTTATTGTGTTTAAGAGCAGATTCATTACAGCACCATGTTCATCTGCACTATATTGTTTTCATTGTTGTGAATAAACATGATTGTCTGATACAGCAAACACTTCATAATATGGACGTTACTGCTTTGATTGTGTTTTTATATTCTCCATTTTTGTTAGGAATCATTTCTGAAATAAAAATATCTAAATCTAATTTAACAGGCTGAACGTTGATGCTCTTCTGTCAATGACTCCATGATGATTTTAAATTTTAATAAACACACAATCCTCATATTTCAGTGCAGGATGTAGAGCAGAGTATATCAGTCAACTGGATCAGAGCTCATCAGCATTTTGAACTTAATATGCAGCCAACACACTTTAACACGTGTCTGATGTAGAGTGAAACATATCATGGAAAAATGGAAGACGAGAGAAGCTGCACATGGTTATCATCATTTATTTATTCATTTATTTTTTTGCCTGTCCCATTTGGATCTTTAGCCATCAGAATTGTTGTTTGAAGGCCAAGAAAGATGCCATGTTGGTCCATTTGATTGACCTTTATTATAATTGTGTATTTATTTTATTATCGGTTGTTACAGACGGGACAGACATGACTGGGGGATAGGACAGGGAGAAGGAAAGAAGGAAAGAAAGAGAGGGAGAGAAAGAAAAACAGAGGGCAGAAGAGATGATGAGAAAGGGGGGAAGGAACAAAAAGAAAAACAAACACCTGGATCACCTGTATGGAGAAAAAAAACAGAAGAGAAATCAAACAAACAAAGAGCAACATAATAAATACATGTTATCATCATTTATTATTATTTTTATTTTTAGATTTTTGGTGGTGGTAAAGTTTAAATTTTTAAAAATATTTTATTTTAATTAATTAAAATGTTTTAATTAAAAACTATGAATTTTTTAGCGTTATTTTTTTAAATCTTTTTATCGTTAAATCTGTTTCCCTGGGTCTTTTCCCATGTGTTTTGAATAACTCTTCTTTTTTTGGCAGCGGTACTGGTTTTATTTTGTTGTATTTATCCGCGACACCTTAAAGGCCGGTCCTTGAGAATATTGTCGGTCATAAACCGGTCCGTGGCACAAAAAAGGTTGGGGACGCTGGTTTACAGGACTGACGGGACTCCAGGAAACACAAACAAAGTCAGTGTTTAAGTGGAGACTCATCAACAGACCCGGGCTATCTTTCCATCATCTGGATTCACTTACCCTAACGTTTGTAATCAGGATAAACTGTCACACAGAGTTTGTTATCAGCTCTCTAACCCAGGGTCTTCCCTGCACGCTTACATGAAAGGGGCGGAGTTTGGCAGGATTGAGAAAAAGATGCCTGCCAGCAGATTCGGATGCAACACAACCCACAATGCACTGTTTGCACAAATTTGAGACTACAGCAGCGATAATGTGCAGAGTCTGCAGTGGCGGTACGCTGGACCTGACTTCCCTAAAGGGACCCCACATGACTCCACTCACTCACCTCTGGCAAGCAGAGTGTGTGATTCAGTTGAAACAGCCCTCATGTCAGCTCTGCTGGGCACACTGGGCTGTCAGGTGTCCCTGTCCCTTTTTGCCTGGGCTCCAACAGACTTGAGAATCACCCCTGCAGGTTACATAGGAAATATATAAAACCTTTTCTGCTTCAGCAGAGGATCTTTGTCTCACTGTTTATCACTACTACTGTAACTCGTGTTTTCTGAGAGGTTGCCATCAGTCTGTGAGCTGCACATCTGGACTGCACAGCAGTGGAAAGATCTCGTCCACTGTCACTGAAGTAGTTCTGTGTTATCTTAACTGAAATACCTCTTCTGTTTCAAAATACATTTCTAACAAAATCATTTTTAACTCCATGAATGCAGATTATGACTGTAAAAGGAGAAACAACATTAGTGTTCCCATGTTCTTGTTATGGTGCGACTGGATGGCCTTTGAACCCTGGGGCATATACTACGAAGTGATTTCAGCATGCCCAGGTTTTCTTTCCATCATCTGGATTCACTTACACTAACAATCGTGATCAGGATAACCGCTGGTTAGCAAAGTTAATCCAGGGTTTCTCATGCACCTTCACAAGGAAAGGGAGGTGTTGGCAGCATCTGACCAATCACAAAAAGGGAAATTCACAGATAATATGACTTGTCTTGATGCCTAAAATGTTTTTATGCTTGATTCAATTTAGCTGTTAAGTGTCTTTTACTCTGCTGGTGCCGGTTAGGTTCCAGATTAGAGATCAGCAGGTATGAAATCACGACGTACTGACCAATCACTTCTCCAGAAAATAATGTCACTATTCCTGGAAGATCCCTTTGACTTCTGTTGGGGGGGAAGAGAGGGTCTAAAGTTTCATTTTTGTCTAATGTCTTTGTGTTTCAATAATGAGCATCAGTAAGAACAAAAACGTGTTCTTAGATGCAACTTTTTTCTGTTGTCAGCAAACAACCACACGATCTGCGTTAATTCACTAACGGAGATTTGCCGCGTGGCGTTAACGTCATTTTAACAAGATTAACGCTGATAGCACTAGTTTTAATATTTAATATATTTAAGGATTTAATTTTGAAATCTTTTTTTCATTTATGTATTTATTTTATTGTTATTTCACTTTCTTTGTCTGTTTATGTTGTTTTTTTACGTTTATCTCAGTTTTTGTGATGGAAAGCACTTTGTTCAACCATGTTGGTTTTAATAGTAATATTAGAGGAAGTAATATTATAGAGTAATAACCCGCACTTTAAAAAAGCTCCCCTCCGACAGCCAAACCCATCTGTTCTCTGATTGGATTGTTACATTTGTGATTGACATGACATTGACCAATCAGATGAAAGGAAGAAAAATAGGGTCAAAATTCGTACTTGTAACTTGCAGAGAGTCACACGTTTTTTTTTTGGCTAAGTCCACATACAACTCTTTTTTACACACACACACAAATTCTTTTTACACATACAAAAGTACAAGTACAAAATATTTATAACCACATTTTGAGCCCACAAAGCTGTACGTGAGCTCCACTGCAGTGGCTCGTGCACCGCTGCGTTCACGGCGTTTGCTGTAAATTATACAGCAGTGACATATGTATGTAAAATGTTTACTGAAGTTAGTGAAACAGTGTTTGTAAGGACTATAAGGTCCATAATTACTGAGGCAGTTAGGCTGTTTCGCAATCTTGGCTCGGTACACACACACACACACACACGCACACACACACACACTCCATTTTTATCTGTATCTAGCATTTCCGAGCAGCATGTCTTCATTATCTGTGTGTCTGCAAACACTCTGGTTTCTGTGGTTTCAGATCCATTTCTCTCTCAAGGGAAATAAAGGGATTACACGGCCGTCTTTTCCTGTTTCATATGTCAGGCTATGGCTGTATCCCAATTCAGGGTCTGCAGCCTTAAAGGCCGCATTTTAAGGCCGATTACGTCACAGCGACGCGACGAAGGCTGTCCCACTTCGAAGGCTGCTCGAAATCCGGCCCTCAAATGCGTCCTTCATTTCCCTGAATTTTAAGGATGTGGCGGTGTAGACTTCGTGGCCCAACATATCCCAGAATGCATAGCACGGCGGTGGGTGTGGATAATTTTGGCGGAAAAAAACGGCGGATGAGGAGCGCCCGAAGAGCAAACTTTAAGTAAATACTGAATATCATGTCACTTATTTATGTGCAAATGTTTAATCACGAAGAATATTAAAACATTCATGGTTGCTAGGCAACCTGGGCAGTGCAACGGAGGCTAGACCTTCCCATTTCAGAAGCCTCGCACTTCTGGCCTTAGTGGTCTTTGAGTACGCAGCCCTTGTGGACCGTTAAGGCTGCGTACTTTAAGGCTGCAGACGATCTGAATTGGGATACAGCCTATGTATGGGGCGCCGTTTGTAAACTGAAACATGCTGAAATTAACGGCAACATTTTTTCCCATTTAGCTCTAAATCTTACAAAAACATGTTTTTTCGAGTCATTTTTTACAACATTTAGTAAAATATTTACAACTTTTTATATTTAAATCTAAATGTTAAATGTAAATATTATATTTAAATCTAAATGTTAAATGTAAATATTATATTTAAATGTTAAATGTAAATATTATATTTAAATGTTAAATGTTAAATGTAAATATTATATATAAATCTAAATGTTAAATGTAAATATTATATATAAATCTAAATGTTAAATGTTAAATCTTAATGTTACGGGAAACTAAATATTTAGCTAATATGCAAATTTCTTGTACGGGTCAGAGGGAAATACCAAAATAAAAGCTTCAAGAAAAACTCCCGCGCTAAAGTGTGCCGGTTGAGGTCAGGTTGTGTGTGTGCGCTCCTCTCACGGTCACTTTTGACTGCCATGAGCTGCTTCACCTATTCCCTACCAGCATGTCCAGCTGAAAACATTGGAAGAGCCGTTTTGTCGGCCATCCAATGATTCAGCGGTAGTGCACCCTCAACCTCACAAACGCCGCAGCACTTGGTAAGTTTATTATATAGCATTTTGGACGGGTTGATAGCAGTGTTAGCAAAACTAGCAAAGCTAAATTACTTAGCCAGTCCTCAATTATTTCATTTGGTAGGCAGCAGACAGAGATCGAACATCATACAACTGTATTTATTTATTTGGTAGGTAACAGTCGTTCTTGATGTAAATGTTTCCTTAGGAATCCAGCAATGCACCTGGACCAAGTAGACCTGCCGTCTCCACTGGGATACCATACCGCTCGGTAGGCCTTCTTACACATATCATTTAGCTGACAGGTTTTGATATACAGTCAGGTTCATAAATATTTGGATACAGACACATTGTCTAATGTTGCTTCTGTACATTACCAGAATGAATTAAAAGTGAAACGACTCCAATGCAGTTGAAGTGCAGACTTTAAGTTTTAATTCAATGGGTTGGACGAAATGATTGCATAAAAATGTGAGGGGAAAAAAAGTAATTTGTAAACACAATCCTATCATTTCAGCGGCTCTAAAGTAATTAGACAAATTAAATAACTGAAAATAAAACGATCATTTCTATTTCTATTATTCAAAACCCTTTGTTGGCAATGACAGCCTGAAGTCTTGAAGTCATGGACACCACCAGATGCTGGCATTCCTCCTTACTAAGGCTCTGCCAGGCCTTTACTGCATTGGCTTTCAGTTGCTGTTTGTTTGTGGGCCTTTTTTTCCTAAATTTAGTCTTCAACAAGTGAAATGTATGCTCTATTGTGTTAAAATCCAGTGACTGACTTGGCCATTCAAGAATATTCTATTTCTTTACTTTAATAAAGTCATGGGGTGCTTGGACTGTATGTTTTGGGTCATCGTCCATCTTTATTCTTAAATGCATCTTAAATGCTGCCCAATCAATGTGACTACTTTTAGCTGGACTTAAGCAGACAGACAAGTATGTCTCTGAACGCATTCGGCTGCTTCAGTCCTGTGTCACATATTCAGTAAACACTACCAGTGCCACTGGCAGCCATGCATGCCCAAACCATCACACTGCCTCTGCCATGTTTTACAGATGATGTGGTATGCTTGGGATCATGAGTCGTTCCATACCTTCTCTATACTTTTTTTCTTGCCATCATTCTGGTAGTGGTCGATCTTGGTTTTATCTGTCCAAAGAATGTTTTTCCAAAATTTTGCTGGCTTTTACTAGATGTTTTTTTTGTTTTGTTTTTTTGTTAAGTCCATTCCAGCCTTTCTATTCTTGAGGCTTATGAGTGGCTTGCACCTTGCAGTGAACCCTCTGTATTAGGGCTGTTCGATATGACGATATGAAAACATCTATCATTTCATATTATACGCTATCATTTGTTCTGTGGTGTTGCAAAATAAATTTTATGTCAATATTTTTCATTGTTTTGATGGTAAGTAGTGGCTATATGAATTTCTTAATTTTCTTTCTGTTATGTTCTCTTTGACCGCATGTTGTGTGTTCGCAGTAAAATTTTCAAAATGCAAACACTACGTCTCAAATCAATTCCAGGCCTTTTATCTGCTTAATTGGTAATGACATCATCATTTCAATATGGATACCCTAAATTAAAGCTGAGTCTGCACATCATGTTCATGATATAATTATGATTGGAAAATGTTTCAGTAAACGGGCAACAAAATAAAACATGTTATGGTCCAAATACACACTGACCTAACTGCAGGCCTTTTCTACTCTAATTGAGTGCTCAAAGCACTTTATACAACAGATTTCATTTACCAATTCACAGGCACAGATTAATACAAGCACTTTTTCTGTCCAACATTCACACACAGTCATACTCAGATAAACCCATTGGGAGCTGTAGATTAGAGCACCTGGGGACTGAATCACCAATTTGACCAATAATCACCGAATGCTAATCTACACGATACAAAAGGTTCAGTTTTCTGTGTAATGGGTAGACAATAGAAAGATGGTCTGAGTCTACAGTTTGTTTGTTTTTTGTTGTTGTTTTTGTTTTTTAATGAACAGATAACAGAAACACTACGGATGTATTGTAATGCATAGGTGTCTATCTGTATCTGTGTTTGAATTCATTTCAGGTTCCTCTCCCATCAGTTCCTCAAGCTCATACTATGCGCTCACATTTTGTGAGAAAAAACAAGACCTGCAAACACTATACAAAAGATGTTGTGTGCTTGCCCTTGTCTTCAGCATCAACGTTTCTCATACCGAGAGGAGATTCAAGAGCAAAACTAGCACAAGATGGCCTTATTGGGAAGATCTCCTTTACATCTGACTGGTCTGAAGCACAACTTAGAGAAGAAATAGCAGCAATCTTCAGAAGAACATTTGCACTGTCAACTGGCCAGACATTCCCTTCTGAGTATTTGAGTACAATTAGAGGATGTAAACGACTAATGAAACCAAATGTTTCTAGCAGTTTTCTTTGGGATGGCCAAGAAGTTGGCTCAATTTGTTCCACCACCTGCCTCTATATAATGAAGAAGGGGTGTATTAAAAGACCCAAAGCAGCTGCCCATTAATGAGGGCACATTAACGACATTGCTTTTGGCTGTTTTCACCAATGTCTTGTTCTGCTGGCTGAGGCCACCTACAACACACCAGGGCCAGTGCTGGTTCCTGAGGCCATCTTCAAAAATCCAGGGCCTGTGCTGCTGGATAAATGCTAAACTGAGTCTTTGAGTTAGGGTATTAGGCAAGCATGCAGGTAGGGTTATAGGATTGTGTTCGTGACTTCAGGTACTGGCCACCTCATCACTTGATTCCATAAAGTGACACATTGTGCTGTGGCCAGCAGTTTGCGGCCATACCACCCTGAGCACGCCTGACCTCGTCTGATCTCGGAAGCTAACAGGGCTGCGCTTGGTTAGTACTTGGATGGGAGACTGCCTGGGAATACCTGGTGCTGTAAGCCTTTCATTTTCATGTCATTGAACTGCTTTTGATACAGAGAAGGGGTGTATTAAAAGACCCAAAGCAGCTGCCCATTAATGAGGGCACATTAACGACAATGCTTTTGGCTGTTTTCACCAATGTCTTGTTCTGCTGGCTGAGGCCACCTACAACACACCAGGGCAAGTGCTGCTGGCCGAGGCAAACTACACCACACCAGGCCCTGTGCTGGTTCCTGAGGCCATCTTCAGATATCCAGGGCCTGTGCTGCTGGATAAATGCTAAACTGAGTCTTTGGGTTAGGGTATTAGGCAAGCATGCAGGTAGGATTATAGGACTATGTTCGTGACTTCAGGTACTGGCCACCTCATCACTTGATTCCATAAATTGACACATTGTTCTGTGGGCAGCAGGTTACGGCCATACCACCCTGAGCACGCCTGACGTCGTCTGCTCTCGGAAGCTAAGCAGAGCTTGGCTTGGTTAGTACTTGGATGGGAGACTGCCTGGGAATACCTGGTGTTGTAAGCCTTTCATTTTCATGTCATTGAACTGCTTTAGATCGAGAGAAGGAGTCTATTAAACGACCCAAAGCAGCTGCCCAATAATGAGAGCACATTAACGACATTGCTTTTGGCTGTTTTCACCAATGTCTTGTTCTGCTGGCTGAGGCCCCCTTAAACTGATAGGAACATATACTACACTTGATCTTAGCCAAAAGGCCAAGAAGCGATGGCCTCCTGCAGGTTCCTGGCTGAGCCGCCTTCTCGGGACACTTCTCGCTTGTGACGGTGCGCTCTTTCACTTGGCTCACAGGGAGGGCTCCGCTTCAAATCTCCGCCCACCCACAGTAGCTCAGAGGCCTGCGGAGCTCCCTGGAACTGCGCGCTTTCTTCTGTTTCTTCTTTTGAACAACGAGGAGAGGGCCCAGCCAGACGGCAGACCCTGCCAAAAATAGGTGCAACTCCTTAGCCTCACTCTTCACGGAAGTCTTTAAGGCAAAAGACTTGTACGTTTTGAAAAGAAGCCAGAGTGTGTGTTTCTTTGGCCTCGCAGGAAGCCGCAGTGACTCCCCGTCCCGGCTTCCGGCGTCGCGGTAGGCCCTGTTTGCTTGGCTGAAGGGGCAGATCTCAGGCCCCGCCTGCTCTGCTCCAGAGTTCGACTTTGACAGGAGAGGGGTGACTGGAGAGGAGCACGTTCGCGGCTTCAGGCTGCTTTCTGGCTGCTTTCTGGCTCTTGGCTTGGCAAACCTTACTTTGTTTGGCTTTTTTGCTTTTGCACAAAGTCAGCAAAGGGGGCACCGTTCCCGGAGGCGCTGCAATACCGGGTCGATGCGTGGAGCGAATGGAGCGAGCCCCTTATTCGGCTCTCTGTTCTAAAAATGCGTTTAATACGTTGCCCCCGAATCGGGGGGGGTATCAGATATTAAACTGATAAGAACAGATTTTTTTTTT
Source organism: Neolamprologus multifasciatus (assembly GCF_963576455.1). Classification (NCBI taxonomy): domain Eukaryota; kingdom Metazoa; phylum Chordata; class Actinopteri; order Cichliformes; family Cichlidae; genus Neolamprologus; species Neolamprologus multifasciatus. The sequence goes on from NC_140452.1 coordinate 695,088, forward strand.
TCTTTTTTTATTTACTTTCCACAACATTTCCATCCTTTACATTTACATTTCACATTTCTCATACATCTTAACATATTACTTTCCAAATCAATATCATACCTTCATTTCTTTACACCTAAATAAACATCCTACAGAAAGAGAAGAGAAGTTGATCAACAAGAAAATCCCACCAAATGAAAGACCACATACCGAAGAAACAATCGCTTTTCTATTATCTCGCTCCTTATCACTTACCACCTTTTTTTTGGTGGTTTTAAAAAGATGTTTTTCCACCTATCTTTAATTTTATCACTTCCCCACTTTTCTAATTCATGCCAGTATATACTTTCAAATTCTTTCTCTATTGCCTTAACTGTTCCTATCTCTCTCCATTTATACACTCCAGTTATATGTCCCTGCCATGCTTTCCATAATTTAAGTTTTACAATTGATATCAGCTTACAAATTATTTTGTTTTGTTCTTTTCCCACTCCTTTAACCCCAAACGAAGTGATTTCATCATATGTCACATTCTCCACGCACTTATAACTCTCTTTCACCCCATCCCACACCTTTTTTGCATATTCACATCCCCATAATACATGTTCAATTGTTTCATCTTCCATACAGTTTTTCCTTGGACAGACTTTTTTTTTCCCCAAATTGTGGGCATACATTGTGACCCTGACTGGTAGCCTTCTATGCAAGTGCAACCAATTAAAATCATTAAGCCCGTGAGTGAATTGAGTTTCTGTACCAGTTTCCTATATAGTAACTTATGATTTATCACTGTATCCTCATCTTTACATTCCGTATATCTCCTCCCCCACTTTACCATTCGCTGGAAGTACTCCGGCCTAGTCTCAGCTTTAGGGCCTTTATTATCCCACCCTATTAGAAACCGGTATGGTATAGACAGCCAAAACCATATCAGGATTTGGCATTTGTGTATATATGTCTTTTTCAGGAGTATACATACATTGCTATAGAATATTGCATCCAGCTTTAGAGGAACGTTTGGCACATCCCTCCCACCATCTGCTATTTCCTGATGCATTAGCGCCCTTTTCACATATTCATAGCCCCCCCCATATGAAATTAAATATTCCCCTCATTAGTTGAGCTCTATACTTCTGCGGCATCGGAAAGACGTAGGCCAAATGTAGCAGCTTTGGCAATACATCGGCCTTTACAACCAACACTTTCCCTGAAACGGAAAGTTTTCTTGTCTTCCATAATCCCAGGTTTTTTTCGACTGCAGTCATCTTCTTTTTCCAATTACACAATGCATCCCCCTCCCCATTCCCAAAAGAAATTCCTAATACGTCCATAGGGCCTTCGCACAACATATAATCACAGATCTTGTCCTTCCTCCCCTCCCACTTCCCAAGGTATTTGTACCTAGTCTTCTCCTTGTTTATTCTCGATCCAGTTGCTTTTTCATAATCATATAGAATGTCTATCACTCCCCTTAAGCTTTCATCGTCTGCCAAGTATAATATTGTGTCATCCGCGTATTGTGATATTTTTAAGCTCTCGCCCCGGGGCAACGTTATCCCTTTAACAATGTGGCTCACCCTTATTGCACAAGCAAGAGGTTCTGCGTATAAAACAAACAGCACCACAGAGAGCGGGCACCCTTGCCGCAATCCTCTTGTTTGTTGCACTTTATCCGTTAAATGCCCATTAATTTTGATTTTTGAATTTATGCCCTTATATAAAACCTTTACCCATTTTGTAATGACTCCTCCTAGACCCAGCCCCTCCATAACCTTCCACAAAAAGCGTGGTCTACTCTATCGAAAGCTTTCTGCTGATCCAGGCTAACACATATTGCAGCAATGTTTCTCTCCTTTACATATGTGAGTACATCCCTGTGTAGATGTAAGTTCCATGTGATTTGCCTCCCCTGTACCCCACAAGTTTGGTCCATTTCCACTATGTGTGACATGACTCCTGCTAGCCTATTCGCCAGAACCTTACTCAGTATTTTATAGTCCACGCACAGCATAGTTAGTGGCCTGTAATTGTCTAGTTGGTTCGGGTTTCCTTTCTTAAACAGAATAGTCACCACTCCCGTTTTCATGCTTTCCGGCATCTCTCCTCCCTTCATGATTTCCTTAAAAACCTCCAAAAGGTGGATCCCCACCATATCCCAAAACGCCACGTAAAATTCTTTTGTTAGGCCATCTATGCCGGGCACCTTATTGGCCTTCATTGCCGTTACCACATTATACACCTCCCCTACTGTCAATTCCCCCCCCAGCTTTCCATTTTCTTCTTCGGGTAGCCTTCTCCTTAGCGATCTTATAAAAACCTCCCCCTTCCCCTCATCCAAGCTCTCCTTTGTAAACAATTTTCCATAATATTCTTCCGCCGTTCTTAACAAATCATCTTTCCCCCTTATCACCTTTCCATCCCTCTCCAGTTCCGTTATAACCCCCCTCTTATCCCTAGTCTTCATTTGCTAAAAAGTATGAGGAGCACTTCTCGTTCTCCTCATACTCTTCCTGTTTTAATTTATATATTACGGCCCTCGCTTTCCTCTCAAGTAATTCCTCCTGTCTCATTTTTAAATTTTCCAAGTACCCTTCCTTTTTAATTCCCCTTCCCGTATTTTCATAATATAGATTTTTTCTATTTCTTTTTGTATTGTGTCGAACTCTTTCTTTTGGACTTTTGACCTCTCTGTACAATATTTGATTGTAAACTTTTTGATTTTTTTTCTTTATGTCCTCCCACCAAACCACGTTGTTACTGTATAAGCTTTTCATCTCGGCCCATATCGGGAAGATTTCATGAAGCCTTCCCTATAGGCTTTCTCTGCGAGGGACGTCATTGTTAAACTTCCATACCCTTTTCCAAAGTCTGGCCCTACTATCTCGAGCTCCACATCAACTGCTTGATGGTCTGTGAAGAGGGCCGGTATGTTTTTTCCCTCTATTATTTTGCACTTTTTTTTCTACCTAAATGTAATCTAACCTACTCTTCACCCCCCTTGTGTTCTTCCAAGTATACCCCACTTGCTTTCCCAGTAACTTCCCCATTACGTCAATTAATCCATATTTCTTAATGAAGGTCCTAAAGGGGAGGGAAAACTTTTCCCTTTCCAAAGAGCAATTAAAATCCCCTCCCACAATAATATCTTTCCTAGTCAAAAACAAGTATTCATTTTTTGGAAAAGGTCCTTACGTAGCCCGTGCTCCACCTGTGCATATACATTTATTATCCGACATTGAGTCCCATTTTTATCAATATCCACCACCATTACCCTTCCTTGTATTACAGTAAAGCTCTCAATTATCCGAATATCCTTATTCCCACATAACACCCCAACTCCAGTCCCATGTACCCCCCCCCCCCCCCCAATGCTCCAAGTAGCTCCCCCTCCCCTCCATTCCTCAGTAAACAAAGCAACATCCCTCTCATCTCTCAGATGAGCTTCCTGAACCAAACAAACATCGAAATTGTAGCTCAATAAAAATTCATAAACAATTTTTCTCTTACGGGCACTTTTTAGCCCCCTAACATTCCAGGTAATTATCCGTAGTTTTCCCATACCATAAACAAAAAGCAAGTGGAGCACTAAGGGCAAAAAATATAATAATAATACTAAAGAGAAAGAAAAAAAAAACAATGAGTCTCTTGGTATATTTTACCTGCTCTCTTGGATTCTCTAACTATCCATATTGACATGTAACAAAAGGTCTTTTATGAAAGAGTCCTCTGACTTTTCTTCACTCTCGTCTTCCTCTTCCATATCTCCATCGCTTGTCACATCACTTAGGGGGGTATATATGCACTTAGTCTGTGTTCCCCTCAACACATACCCCTCCACATTTCCACCCTCCTCCAAAACCTCCTCCCTAATATCTTGATCTCTTAGCTTACCATCTTCAGAAAAGGCGGCTGGACTCACCTTTCTCCTCCTTTTAGCGGACTTTCTCCGTGGTTTTCCAACCACTTCCCAACCTTTTTAGGGTTCCTCCCCCTGCTGTACTTTCTCACCATCTTGCTCAAGACTTCTCTCTCCCTTCTCCTCACGTCGCTCCGTCCCCTCCTCCACACCTTCCACCTTGTCCTCGTTAGCCTGATTTCCAGCAGCTGGTATCGGCTCCTGGGGCCTTGCTCCTACACCAGAGTCTATTTCCTCTTCGCTACGTTCTTCCCCAATAAGTCCAGTCTTTACCACGGCTGAATAAGGCCGTGGCTTAGTACAATCTCTCGCCATGTGCGCTTCCGAGTCACATAAGTGACATCTTCTGGGCTCCTTGCAGTTCCTCGTAATATGTCCAAGCTCGCCGCAACTCCTACACCTCACCTGGTCGCATTGTTCCGCATTATGTCCAACACTCCCGCATTTCCTGCATGCTTGGGGCTGCCCTGCGTAAACAAGGAAGCCTCTGTCCGCTCCAATAGAAAAGACTGCAGGTAGGTGGCAATATCCATCTTCACTGTTCATATCCGCCCTCAATTTGATGCGAAATTGTCTCTTTCCGATCCATATGCCCAGACCGTCCTTTATCTTTCGTACTCCTGGGAGAACAGTAACGTATCTCCCTAGAAAGTACCTGATAGTCTCTTCCGTGACCCATGGGTTATACATATGTATCGTTAAAATTCTGTAATCATTGCGATACAAAGGGGTCACCATATATCTCCGCAGTTCTTTATCTTCTTCCACAATGCTCTTCCTTCTCACTTCTTCCGCGTATTCTCCTGTAGAGAAAGTCACATCATAGAGCTTACTTGCGGTGCTCTGTTGTAGGCAGAATATTTCCTCCGGCTGTATCTTCAAGGCTTCGAAGAGGATTCTCCGTTCAAAAGTTATTCTGTCATGAATTTGTGTGTCTTTCTCCATGAGTTCAAATCTCAGCGTATTTCTTCTTCCAAAAGTCTGGGAAAAACTGGCCGACGACGTCGCCATCTTTGTTTGCTTCCCACCTCCTCTGATAAGAACAGATACTACACTTGATCTTAGCCAAAAGACCGAGAAGCGATGGCTTCCTGCAGGTTCCTGGCTGAGCCGCCTTCTCGGGACACTTCTCGCTTGTGACGGTGCGCTCTTTCACTTGGCTCACAGGGAGAGCTCCGCTTCAAATCTCCACCCACCCACAGTAGCTCAGTGACATGCGGAGCTCCCTGGAACTGCCCGCTTTCTTCTATTTCTTCTTTTGAACAACGAGGAGAGGGCCCAGCCAGACAGCAGACCCTGCCAAAAATAGGTACAACTCCTTAGCCTCACTCTCCACGGAAATCTTTAGTAAAAGACGAAAGACTTCTATGTTTTGAAGAGAAGCCAGAGTGTGTGTTTCTTTGGCCTCGCAGGAAGCCGCAGTGACTCCTCGTCCCGGCTTCCGGTGTCACGGTAGGCCCTGTTTGCTTGGCTGAAGGGGCAGATCTCAGGCCCCGCCTGCTCTGCTCCAGAGTTCGACTTTGACAGGAGAGGGGTGACTGGAGAGGAGAACGTTCGCGGCTTCAGGCTGCTTTCTGGCTCTTGGCTTGGCAGACCTTACTTTGTTTGGCTTTCTTGCTTTTGCGCAAAGTCAGCAAAGGGGGCACTGTTCTCGGAGGCGCTGCAATACCGGGTCGATGCGTGGAGAGAATAGAGCAAACCCCCAAATTGGCGCTATCAGATATTTCAAATCTCTAAAAAATTGACAAATCTCTGTCAATTAATGGAATCAAGTGATGAGGTGGCCAGTACCTGAAGTTACGAATACAATCCTATGACACTACCTGCATGCTTTCCTAATACCCTAACCCAAAGACTCAGTTTAGCATTTATCCAGCAGCACAGGCCCTAGATATCTGAAGATGGCCTCAGGAACCAGCACAGGGCCTGGTGTGGTGTAGTTTGCCTCGGCCAGCAGCACTGGCCCTGGTGTGTTGTAGGTGGCCTCAGCCAGCAGAACAAGACATTGGAGAAAACAGCCAAAAGCATTGTCGTTAATGTGCCCTCATGAATGGGCAGCTGCTTTGGGTCTTTTAATACACCCCTTGTCTGTATCAAAAGCAGTTCAATGACATGAACATGAAAGGCTTACAGCACCAGGTATTCCCAGGCAGTCTCCCATCCAAGTACTAACCAAGCGCAGCCCTGCTTTGCTTCCAGAGATCAGACGAGGTCAGGCGTGCTCAGGGTGGTATGGCCGTAAGCTGCTGCCGTAAGCTGCTGCCCACAGCACAATGTGTCAATTTATGGAATCAAGTGATGAGGTGGCCAGTACCTGAAGTAACGAACACAATACTACAAGGCTACCTGCATGCTTGCCTAATACCCTAACCCAAAGACTCAGTTTAGCATTTATCCAGCAGCACATGCCCTGGATTTTTGAAGATGGCCTCAGGAACCAGCACAGGCCCTGGTGTGTTGTAGGTGGCCTCAGCCAGCAGCACAGGGCCTGCTTTGGTGAAGATGGCCTCAGCCAGAGCCACAGGCCCTGGTGTGGTGTAGGTGGCCCCAGCCGGCAACTCAGACCCTGGTGTGGTGTAGATTGCCTAAGCCAGCAGAACAAGACATTGGTAAAAAGCCGAAAGCAATGTTGTTAATGTGCCCTCATTAATGGGCAGCTGCTTTGGGTCTTTTAATACACCCCTTGTCTCGATCAAAAGCAGTTCAATGACATGAAAGGCTTACAGCACCAGGTATTCCCAGGCAGTCTCCCATCCAAGTACTAACCAAGCCCAGCCCTGCTTAGCTTCCAGAGATCAGACGAGGTCAGGCGTGCTCAGGGTGGTATGGCCGCAAACTGCTGCCCACAACACAATGTGTCAATTTATGGAATCAAGTGATGAGGTGGCCAGTACCCGAAGTCACGAACACAATCCTATAACCCTACCTGCATGCTTGCCTAATACCCTAACCCAAAGACTCAGTTTAGCATTTATCCAGCAGCACATGCCCTGGATTTTTGAAGATGGCCTCAGGAACCAGCACAGGGCCTGGTGTGGTGTAGTTAGCCTCGGCCAGCAGCACTGGCCCTGGTGTGTTGTAGGTGGCCTCAGCCAGCAGAACAAGACATTGGTGAAAACAGCCAAAAGCAATGTCGTTAATGTGGTCTCATTAATGGGCAGCTGCTTTGGGTCTTTTAATACACCCCTTCTTCATTATATAGAGGCAGGTGGTGGAACAAATCGAGCCAACTTCTTGGCCATCCCAAAGAAAACTGCTAGAAACATTTGGTTTCATTAGTCGTTTACATCCTCTAATTGTACTCAAATACTCAGAAGGGAATGTCTGGCCAGTTGACAGTGCAAATGTTCTTCTGAAGATTGCTGCTATTTCTTCTCTAAGTTGTGCTTCAGGCCAGTCAGATGTAAAGGAGATCTTCCCAATAAGGCCATCTTGTGCTAGTTTTGCTCTTGAATCTCCTCTCGGTATGAGAAACGTTGATGCTGAAGACAAGGGCAAGCACACAACATCTTTTGTATAGTGTTTGCAGGTCTTGTTTTTTCTCACAAAATGTGAGCGCATAGTATGAGCTTGAGGAACTGATGGTAGAGGAACCTGAAATGAATTCAAACACAGATACAGATAGACACCTATGCATTACAATACATCCGTAGTGTTTCTGTTATCTGTTCATTAAAAAACAAAAACAACAACAAAAAACAAACAAACTGTAGACTCAGACCATCTTACTATTGTCTACCCATTACACAGAAAACTGAACCTTTTGTATCTTGTAGATTAGCATTCGGTGATTATTGGTCAAATGGGTGATTCAGTCCCCAGGTGCTCTAATCTACAGCTCCCAATGGGTTTATCTGAGTATGACTGTGTGTGAATGTTGGACAGAAAAAGTGCTTGTATTAATCTGTGCCTGTGAATTGGTAAATGAAATCTGTTGTATAAAGTGCTTTGAGCACTCAATTAGAGTAGAAAAGGCCTGGAGTTAGGTCAGTGTGTATTTGGACCATAACATGTTTTATTTTGTTGCCCGTTTACTGAAACATTTTTCAATCATAATTATATCATGAACATGATGTGCAGACTCAGCTTTAATTTAGGGTATCCATATTGAAATGATGATGTCATTACCAATTAAGCAGATAAAAGGCCTGGAATTGATTTGAGACGTAGTGTTTGCATTTTGAAAATTTTACTGTGAACAGACAACATGCGGTCAAAGAGAACATAACAGAAAGAAAATTAAGAAATTCATATAGCCACTACTTACCATCAAAACAATGAAAAATATTGACATAAAATTTATTTTGCAACACCACAGAACAAATGATAGCGTATAATATGAAATGATAGATGTTTTCATATTGTCATATCGAACAGCCCTGATACAGAGGGTTCACTGCAAGGTGCAAGCCACTCATAAGCCTCAAGAATAGAAAGGCTGGAATGGACTTAACAAAAAAACAAAACAAAAAAAACATCTAGTAAAAGCCAGCAAAATTTTGGAAAAACATTCTTTGGACAGATAAAACCAAGATCGACCACTACCAGAATGATGGCAAGAAAAAAAGTATAGAGAAGGTATGGAACGACTCATGATCCCAAGCATACCACATCATCTGTAAAACATGACAGAGGCAGTGTGATGGTTTGGGCATGCATGGCTGCCAGTGGCACTGGTAGTGTTTACTGAACATGTGACACAGGACTGAAGCAGCCGAATGCGTTCAGAGACATACTTGTCTGTCTGCTTAAGTCCAGCTAAAAGTAGTCACATTGATTGGGCAGCATTTAATAATAAAGATGGACGATGACCCAAAACATACAGTCCAAGCACCCCATGACTTTATTAAAGTAAAGAAATAGAATACTCTTGAATGGCCAAGTCAGTCACTGGATTTTAACACAATAGAGCATACATTTCACTTGTTGAAGACTAAATTTAGGAAAGAAAGACCCACAAACAAACAGCAACTGAAAGCCAATGCAGTAAAGGCCTGGCAGAGCCTTAGTAAGGAGGAATGCCAGCATCTGGTGGTGTCCATGACTTCAAGACTTCAGGCTGTCATTGCCAACAAAGGGTTTTGAATAATAGAAATAGAAATGATCGTTTTATTTTCAGTTATTTAATTTGTCTAATTACTTTAGAGCCGCTGAAATGACATTTTTTTCACATTTTTATGCAATCATTTCGTCCAACCCATTGAATTAAAACTTAAAGTCTGCACTTCAACTGCATTGGAGTCGTTTCACTTTTAATTCATTCTGGTAATGTACAGAAGCAACATTAGACAATGTGTCTGTATCCAAATATTTATGAACCTGACTGTATATCAAAACCAGTCAGCTAAATGATATGTGTAAGAAGGCCTACCGAGCGGTATGGTATCCCAGTGGAGATGGCAGGTCTACTTGGTCCAGGTGCATTGCTGGATTCCTAAGGAAACATTTACATCAAGAACGACTGTTACCTACCAAATAAATAAATACAATTGTATGATGTTCGATCTCTGTCTGCTGCCTACCAAATGAAATAATTGAGGATTGGCTAAGTAATTTAGCTTTGCTAGTTTTGCTAACACTGCTATCAACCCGTCCAAAATGCTATATAATAAACTTACCAAGTGCTGCGGCGTTTGTGAGGTTGAGGGTGCACTACCGCTGAATCATTGGATGGCCGACAAAACGGCTCTTCCAATGTTTTCAGCTGGACATGCTGGTAGGGAATAGGTGAAGCAGCTCATGGCAGTCAAAAGTGACGGTGAGAGGAGCGCACACACACAACCTGACCTCAACCGGCACACTTTAGCGCGGGAGGTTTTCTTGAAGCTTTTATTTTGGTATTTCCCTCTGACCCGTACAAGAAATTTGCATATTAGCTAAATATTTAGTTTCCCGTAACATTTAGATTTAACATTTAACATTTAGATTTATATATAATATTTACATTTAACATTTAACATTAAATATAATATTTACATTTAACATTTAGATTTAAATATAATATTTACATTTAACATTTAAATATAATATTTACATTTAACATTTAGATTTAAATATAATATTTACATTTAACATTTAAATATAATATTTACATTTAACATTTAGATTTAAATATAATATTTACATTTAACATTTAACATTTAAATATAATATTTACATTTAACATTTAACATTTAAATATAATATTTACATTTAACATTTAAATATAATATTTACATTTAACATTTAAATATAATATTTACATTTAACATTTAGATTTAAATATAATATTTACATTTAACATTTAGATTTAAATATAATATTTACATTTAACATTTAACATTTAAATATAATTTTTTTTTTTTTTTTTTTTTTTTTTTTTTTTTTTTTGCCTGTCCCGTTTGGCTCTTTTGCCATCAGAATTATTGTCTAAAGGCGAAGAAAGATGCCCAACGGATTTTCTTTACCAAATTGACCATCCCAGCTTTGCCGTAATGGTCCATTTGATTCACCTTTATTCTTTATTTTTATTTTCACTTGCTGAATACGGGACAGACTTGACTGGGGAAAGAAAAGGGAGAAAGAAAGAGGGAAAGAAAAACAGTTGAGAAGAGGGACGGGGGAGAAGGGCAAAAAACAAAAAGCAGAATAAGCAAAAAAAAAAAAATACATGTATCGATCACCTGGATCACCTGTTGAGAAAGAAAAAAGAAAACAAGCAGAAGAAAACGAGAGTAATACAATAAACAACATCACAATGATATATGGGAATATGACAGTAAATACTAAATATTAAACATTATTGTGCAGCACGTAAGATCGACAGCACAGTGTGCATTGAGGTAGGAGCCAAAAAGGGTGTAGTTTGTGTGTGTGATCACCCGTGTGTACACCTGTGAGCATGGACGCGCTTGTTTTCTTAAAAGGTTCCCTCATGTAATGATCTGCTAGAGGGTGTGGGGGGCCACTGCCCCGTCCTCCAGGGCATGAAGCAGGTATGGAGGAGATCAAAACTCCAGACATCCAGAGGCCCCCAGAACACAAGAGACCAAGGAAAACCAACAGAGGGGCAGCCGTGCCACTGTCCCAGAAAGAGCTGAGGAGAGTCCCAGATGAGGGGTCACCCAGCAGCCACGGAGCAGAAGCCAGGGGGGGTTGCAGCGACGTGCCCGTGAGCTCCGCCGGCAGCCAGCTGTGCCTGAGTGACCGAGCCCCAGGCCGAGAGGCCGGGGGCACCCCACCTCCGAAGTGGCCCAAGCGAGCCCCAGGCTCCAGGCCCCGATAAGCAGCCGCCAATGAGTGAGCCGGTGTGTACCCGGACGCCCACCCCCGGACACAAAGAACCACCAACGCACCGATGTCTGAGGGAGTCCGCCCCTGGCAGGGGAGGTGGTGGGGGGAGATAGGCCTCCAAACCTTGGAGGGCCTGAGCTGTCCTCAGAGAGGTGGCGTCTGATACCCAACCTGACATATGGACACAGACATACAGGCACACACAGATACAAACATCCATTCCCACCCTCATGCTCTCATATGCACTTACTCCACACTTAACCAACGTGGAGAGAGACATAAAGAGACGCTGTACACACAATCACACTCCCCAAGCGTACTCTACAAACCGGGTCTAGGTACCCTTGCCCCTGGAGGGGGGAACTGCACCCAGACCCAGGTTGTGTTACCCTTTTTCCCTGCGGTGGGGAGAAGCAGACTGCCCCGACTCCGCAGCAGCAGGGAGGCCCCACATTCCGGACCCCAGTCGGACGGCCAACTCCTCCTCCTAGCCCCCCTGCTCCAGCAGACCGCAGAGAACGAGGGCGAGAGAAGACTCCTAACCTCCCTCCACCCGCTCATTGTAGTGTTGATGTATGTGTGTTCTAAGGTGCATTTAAAACCCAGGAGGGCATGGAGCTACCTGCCAGAGAGCAGCAGGTAAGCGCATAGTCCCTCCTGCTAGCCCTCAATGTCTACGTGTATTTAAAATTGAGAGGTGGGCAACGACGCCAGGGGTGAGGTGTACACCCTGATGGTAATTGAGATTCCGTGTAGCGTGCCCACCCCCAAGATCCTATATGTATGTGTAATGAGAGTGTGAGTAATGTGAATGTCTAAGTTGCGGGATAAAATTGAGGCAGAGGCAGCCAGAAGGGGACAGAGGGGGGGGTTACCTCCTCTGCACCCTGGTGACACACCCCTACTCCAAGGCCCTGCATGTGTGGGTGGTTGTGGTGGAGCGGGAAGAGGGAGGCAGCTGGAGATGGGGAGGGAAGGAAGGGAGGGGCAAGTGACCCCTCCCTGGGGCCAGCTCCCCCGCTGACCCCAGTAGGCACCCCCATACTCCGCGACCCGCCAGGGAAGGGGGGCCCAGGCCCATCCGAACCGGGGCCCAGTGCAGCGGCGCCGCCCGGCCCCACAGAGCCCGGGGCAGTCCACCCAACCCCACCACAGAGAAAACTGCACCCACCCCATCATCCACTCATCTTCCAGACTACATAAGACAATAGACGCCCAGGCTGAGATCTTCCTCCACCTCTCCTGTATCTCCCCCTCTTGCAGAGAGAGTTCCTGAGAGAGGAAAGCTCCTGCAAGATGTGACAACCCCCCCCCCCCCCCACCAGTTGAAGAGCCCCCCAGGTGGCTCGGCGCACCGGCGGTACCCCGCGCCAGTGGTGGGCCCCCATATACCCACCGGCCCACAACCCCGGCAACACACCAACCAGGACCCAGGCCCCCGAGGCCCGGCCAGGGCCCCAGGCCAGAGCCGGAGCGCCCCCAGAACCTCACGCCCGTCCCGGACCCACCCAGGGGCAGCCAGGCTACCAGGTCAGTAACCCCCGTCCGTCAGCACAGACCCTCCCCTAGCCCCGCTGCACGTAGCCACGAGGAAACCGTCACCTAAGAGCCAACAGAGCCCCTAATTGGCCATGACCGCTACCCCGGGTTGAGCCCCCCAAGGAAGATGCTCCCGGGGAACCCCCCGACGCCCTAAGCCTGACCCTACCCCCACACCAATCACAACAGTGAAGGCGAGACCAAAATATGACCCCCCACCCCCACTAGATGATGGAGCTGATCAGAGGAGCCCAGAGCGATTGATCTGATGTGGTGGCAGAGGCTGTATCAAGACTAATGTAATCTAATAGATAATTTCTATATTGGTTAGAATTAAGATTGTTTTTATTTTTCCAGTTCATGAGGACTGTTTTCTTGGCTATGCATAGGGCAGTGAAAACCATATGGGCTATATTCTTTTCTGAAGTGACATTATCTGAGCTGCCCAACAAACACACTAAGGGGGAAGTTGGAATGTTACATTTCAGACACTTTGATAAGTCTTCACATATCTCGCGCCAAAACTTCTGAACTGGTGGACAGAACCAAAGAGCATGGATATAATTGTCCGGTGAATTGGTTTAGCAGTGTGAGCAGTTGTTGGTAGATGCAAAGCCCATCTTGAACATCCGATGACCTGTATAGTGCACTCTATGTAGTATTTTGTATTGAATTAATTGAAGACTGGGATTTTTGATTAGATGAAAGGTTTTTAAGCAAATCTGAGACCAGAAGTTTTGGTCTAAGTTAACTGATAAATCTGCTTCCCATTTTGCAATAGGAAGTGATATTGATTCATCTATTTTAGAAAGCATTCTGTATATTTTGGATAGTAATTTGGGGGTTTTAAGAGTAAAAAATTGAACCACACTTGGTGGTGTTTGTAGTTCAACTTGACCCGGTTTAAATTTCTTTTTTATTATGGATTTAATTTGTTGATATTCTAAAAATCTTTTCTTGTTGATCCCATATTGTGTAACTAGTCTGTCAAATGAAATAAATTCTGTTCCTTCTAGTATATGTTCTACATATTTGATTCCTTTACCATTCCAATCTGAAAAGTTTATCATATTATTGTTTTGTAATATGTCAGGGTTGTTCCAGATAGGTGTACGTTTGCATGGGATTAATGAAGACTCTGTCAACTTCAGAAACTCCCACCATGCTGTCAGAGAAGAGCTGATGTTGATGCTTTTGAAGCATTCATGTCGTTGGATGTTTGAGCTGATAAATGGTAGATCTGAAATCTCTAGATTATTGCAAAGTGCTTGTTCTACATCTAGCCAAGGTTCATCTAAAAGGGTATGTTTTAGCCATCCTGAGATAAACTGAAGCCTGTTGGCTAAGAAGTAGTGCTGAAAGTTAGGTAGTTCTAATCCTCCTTTATCCTTGGTCTTTTGTAGTGTTTTTAAGCTTATACGTGGGGGCTTATTTTTCCAAAGGAATTTGGACATATATGAATCTAGAGATCTGAACCAATCTTGCGGCGGTTTAGTTGGGATCATTGAGAATAAATAATTTATTTTTGGTAATACCATCATTTTTATAGCAGCAACCCTTCCCATGAGTGATATGGGTAGACATTTCCATCTAGCCAGATCACCTTCTACTTTCTTTAAAAGTGGGGTATGGTTTAATTTAGTTAGATCTGCAAGCTTGGGAGAAAAATTAATACCTAAATATTTTATATTTCCCGATTGCAGTGGAGTAGAAGAGGAATTATGGAAGCAGCAATTAATAGGAAGGACTGTAGATTTTGACCAGTTAATTGAGTAATCTGATATTCTTGCAAAAGAGTTTATCAATTCAATCACCCCAGAGATATTGGTTTGTGAATTTTGGAGAAAGAGTAACACATCATCAGCATAAAGGCTGATTTTATGTTCCACGTTCTTGCATTTTATGCCCTTAATTGCTGAATTCAGTCTAATTGCTGCTGCTAGTGGTTCGATAAAAATTGCAAACAGTGAAGGGGAGAGTGGGCATCCCTGCCTGGTGCCCCTCAGGAGACATAAGCTGGAGGATGTCTGGTCATTTGTTCTGACACAAGCTGTTGGGGAATTATATAATATTTTTAACCAGTTGATGAAAGAAGATCCAAAACCAAATTTGTGTAAAGTTGCAAATAGAAATTTCCAGTTAACTCTGTCAAACGCTTTTTCTGCATCTAAGGAAAATATTGTAGTTTCAAGGTTTTTACTGTATGAGTAGTCTATCAAATTAAGTAATCTACGTGTATTTGTTGATGAGTGCCTACCTTTTATGAAACCAGTTTGGTCAGGATGAATTAAGAGGGGGGTTATTTTCTCTAGTCTCTTCGAGAGAGCTTTGCAGATTATTTTGAGGTCTACATTAATAAGGGATATTGGACGATAGCTTGAGGGATATACAGGGTCTCTATGACATCTCTAATCTGGAACCTAACCGGCACCAGCAGAGTGATTGGCTACCTCCCTGGACTTTTTAAGGGGGGAGGTAACAATGTTTAAAACAACAATAACAATAATAATATTTATATTTATAACAAGGTGCAATAATGATTAATGTGCAATAATAACAGTGTGCAATACAAATACACTTATTCTTCTTTTTTTATTACTAAGTTATTATACTGTGTTGTGTTGTTTGTGTTGCGTTGTGATGTGTCATATCGTGTCGTGTTGTGTTATATGTAGTGCCGACGTAGGACAGTTTTCCAATTTCATTGTACTATTGTACTATGTATGACTGTGCAATGACAATAAAGAGTTATCTCTATCTCTTTCCTTGTGAAGGTGCATGAGAAACCCTGGATTAACTTTGCTAACCAGCGGTTATCCTGATCACGATTGTTAGTGTAAGTGAATCCAGATGATGGAAAGAAAACCTGGGCATGCTGAAATCACTTTGTAGTATATGCCCCAGGGTTCAAAGGCCATCCAGTCGCACCATAACAAGAACATGGGAACACTAATGTTGTTTCTCCTTTTACAGTCATAATCTGCATTCATGGATGTTAAAAATGATTTTATTAGAAATGTATTTTGAAACAGAAGAGGTATTTCAGTTAAGATAACACAGAACTACTTCAGTGACAGTGGACGAGATCTTTCCACTGCTGTGCAGTCCAGATGTACAGCTCACAGACTGATGGCAACCTCTCAGAAAACACGAGTTACAGTAGTAGTGATAAACAGTGAGACAAAGATCCTCTGCTGAAGCAGAAAAGGTTTTATATATTTCCTATGTAACCTGCAGGGGTGATTCTCAAGTCTGTTGGAGCCCAGGCAAAAAGGGACAGGGACACCTGACAGCCCAGTGTGCCCAGCAGAGCTGACATGAGGGCTGTTTCAACTGAATCACACACTCTGCTTGCCAGAGGTGAGTGAGTGGAGTCATGTGGGGTCCCTTTAGGGAAGTCAGGTCCAGCGTACCGCCACTGCAGACTCTGCACATTATCGCTGCTGTAGTCTCAAATTTGTGCAAACAGTGCATTGTGGGTTGTGTTGCATCCGAATCTGCTGGCAGGCATCTTTTTCTCAATCCTGCCAAACTCCGCCCCTTTCATGTAAGCGTGCAGGGAAGACCCTGGGTTAGAGAACTGATAACAAACTCTGTGTGACAGTTTATCCTGATAACAAACGTTAGGGTAAGTGAATCCAGATGATGGAAAGATAGCCCGGGTCTGTTGATGAGTCTCCACTTAAACACTGACTTTGTGTTTCCTGGAGTCCCGTCAGTCCTGTAAACCAGCGTCCCCAACCTTTTTTGTGCCACGGACCGGTTTATGACCGACAATATTCTCAAGGACCGGCCTTTAAGGTGTCGAGGATAAATACAACAAAATAAAACCAGTACCGCTGCCAAAAAAAGAAGAGTTATTCAAAACACATGGGAAAAGACCCAGGGAAACAGAGTTAACGATAAAAAGATTTTAAAAAATAACGCTAAAAAAATTCATAGTTTTTCATTAAAACATTTTAATTAATTAAAATAAAATATTAAAAACAAAAAAAAAATTAAACTCTACCACCACCAAAAATAGAAAAATAAAAATAATAATAAATGATGATAACATGTATTTATTATGTTGCTCTTTGTTTGATTTCTCTTCTGTTTTTTTCTCCATACAGGTGATCCAGGTGTTTGTTTTTCTTTTTGTTCCTTCCCCCCTTTCTCATCATCTCTTCTGCCCTCTGTTTTTCTTTCTCTCCCTCTCTTTCTTTCCTTCTTTCCTTCTCCCTGTCCTATCCCCCAGTCATGTCTGTCCCGTCTGTAACAACCGATAATAAAATAAAATAAATACACAATTATAATAAAGGTCAATCAAATGGACCAACATGGCATCTTTCTTGGCCTTCAAACAACAATTCTGATGGCTAAAGATCCAAATGGGACAGGCAAAAAAATAAATGAATAAATAAATGATGATAACCATGTGCAGCTTCTCTCGTCTTCCATTTTTCCATGATATGTTTCACTCTACATCAGACACGTGTTAAAGTGTGTTGGCTGCATATTAAGTTCAAAATGCTGATGAGCTCTGATCCAGTTGACTGATATACTCTGCTCTACATCCTGCACTGAAATATGAGGATTGTGTGTTTATTAAAATTTAAAATCATCATGGAGTCATTGACAGAAGAGCATCAACGTTCAGCCTGTTAAATTAGATTTAGATATTTTTATTTCAGAAATGATTCCTAACAAAAATGGAGAATATAAAAACACAATCAAAGCAGTAACGTCCATATTATGAAGTGTTTGCTGTATCAGACAATCATGTTTATTCACAACAATGAAAACAATATAGTGCAGATGAACATGGTGCTGTAATGAATCTGCTCTTAAACACAATAACAAAATACATTTTCCAAGAGAGATGATAATGATTCACATCAGAGTGAAGAACGAATACATTTACAACTGGTTTCTAACATTTATTATAGATCGAACTGATCACTGATAGAAACAGAAGAATATTCAAAATGATACTCTGAGAGATACATGAATGAGATATGGATAAACATCAAATCACATAAAACAAAAAAGCACATAATCATTATATAAGTGAAAAGATAAAATCATAATCACATAAGAGACCGAGGCGTCTAATCAGGTACATATTCATATCTACAATAATATTTTTGTTTTTATTTATTTTCATCTTGTTACGTTTATGTATAATAATGATGATGATGATATTATTATTAGATAAGATAAGATAAGATAAGACTTTATTGATCCCTCAACGGGGAAATCTTTGGTACAGGTACAGATATCAGAAGGAAATACAAAAATACAATAAGTACAATCAATGAGAAAAAGTAAGATAATACACTATATACAATGGTAGCATACACAGTATGTGATTATGGATATGGTTGGAAATATGGAAGACAATTATTATTATTATTATTATTATTATTATTATTATTATTATTATTATTATTATTATTATTATTATTATTATTATTATAAGCATATTAAGTGTGTGTCTGAGCTGAAAGCTGCTCTCCTCTCCTGGTTTTCTGTGTCACACAGACCACAACAACACAAAGCATCACCTGCAGACCGCTGAGCAGTATCCACCTGACTCTGTAGAAGGTCGAGTAAACCCCAAAGGGCTCTCTGTAGATCAGAACAAATTTTTCTGCTGACACACACCCTAACTTTAAATTATAACCTGCACACACATACTCTCCTGCATCTTCCAGTGAGACATTAGAGATTATCAGGCTGCCATCGGAACAAGTGATTCTATTGTCACTGCATAACTTATTATTGTACACAATTTTGTCTTCTGTTTGAATCAACTTAATGAACATAAAGCCCAAAGTAATAGTTTTCCAATCATCAGAGCATCTCATAGTGACTTCATCTCCCTCTGAGAAAACCTTTACTGCAGGTGGACCAAGTTTAGGGCACACCAAAAGCCAGTACAAATCTTTTACTGTTTCACCTACACAGCTGTAGAAACCTGAATCATTTAACATTAGTGATGGAAGTACCAGCGAGAAGTTTCGACCAATTTCTTGAGCAGTATTGTAGGAAATACCTGCATTCTTCTTCCAAACTGGGGGCTGGTCATGAATGGGGTCCATGAAGGGACACTCCAGCACAGCTGTGTCTCCCTCTGAAGCATAACGTCGCTTTATTTGTTTGGTCAAACGTACAGAGTAAGTGCTCACACACTGCTGTTGGTTCATCACCAGGCAGATGTAAACAGTTTGTCGTTGATTGAAGACATGAAGAAGTGATGTGTTTGTCACCTCCAGGAAACTTTCTTGGACTTTATTCACCTTCAAAATTCTGTCTTTGAAAATACTCCACATGTCTTGTTTCCACTTCCTGTCATGTCTGATCCAACGCACCGTCAGATTCTCACCTGCTCCTTTACATTGTACGTCTACAGTGTCTTCAAGACTTGTGATATCTTCTTCCCACCAATATTCTTCCCCCCTTACTGTCTTGCACACAGTCAGGCTGATGTTTCTCTCATATGTCACGCTGCCCTGAGTCCAGCACACTTCTTGGTACAGTCCAGAGTCTGAGTGGGTCAGGTTGTTGAGAGTAAATGAAGGAGAACCATGAAATGTCTCAGGAAATGAGAGTCGTCCTGTCAGGTCTTCATGTACTGTGAAGTTTCTGTTCCAGGGGTCAGAGATGTTCCACAGGACCAGAGTATCTTCACCAACACGTCTGGAGGTGATGCAGGAGCTGTTTTGATCTGGGAGCTTGAACTGTAAAGAGTCTCCTTCTTTTCTTATGGCGATAAATTCTTCTGCATGAATGTTGCTGATGAGAGTGAACAGCAGGGAGAAGCAGAGCTGTGCGACTGCAGCCATCCTGCTCAGAGGTCTCGTGGTGAGTGTCGTACAAGCACTGACACTGCTCGCTTCATGAGCTTCCTGTTTGTGGTTGGAGGAGGAACGCCACTTCTTTATCACATCATCAAGGAACACTTTGAAGCATTTGGCTCGATATCACGCCGTATATCTGCTTTCACTCTTCACAGGCCAAAGTGTGGACACGTTTTTTTATACTTCGTTGCATGGGTCCAGGGGTATCAAACATGTGGCCTGGAGCACAGAACCGGCCAGTCACAGTGTCCAATCTGAACCATTACAAGTGAGATAATGTCAGCTTTACCACACAGCCATGAATATTATGAAAATGTAAAAGTCCTTTCTAAACTATTAATAGTTTTTTTCACAAAAAAGACAGAAAGATGGCGGGGCGCTAGGTCGCAGCAGCCACACCGTGTCCTGTCTTGTCTACAATATCCCGACCATAACTTGAACCTGGTATTTAATACCTACTGCACAATCCACTTCGTATTGTCTCTGTCCTGTCTTCGTGTACAGTAGTCCCTCGCTATAATGCGGTTTACCTTTCGCTGATTCTTTTGTGTGCAATTTTGCATGTTTTTTCTTTTGGGGGGGGGGGGGTGTTAACAACGCATTGTGTTCTGTATCCTGATTGGCTGTAGACCATTGTCAAATCAATCTGGTGCCGTGTCTCCTGTACAGTACAAAATGTGTTCAGCTTGTCAATTTTCCATAAATCTTTGATCACTAGCAGTGTGACTCTGAAGTGCTGTACAGTATGTTTGTAAGTCTTCTCCCCAACAAACACAAAAATATCGACGAAACGTTTTGCACCGTCAAAAGGCAGCGGCGGGTGTTTTTGGTTTCATTCTATAATACTGGACTCATTTTTCTATGGAGGACCGCGAGAGCCACGCGCATCGAAATAAAGAATTCTGTGCTTAAATAATGAATTGTAGAATAAATTCTGCATTTGTAAATTTATTTTTGAATTCCAGTTTAATAAACTCATTTCAAAATCCATTTCCCTTTCCTGTTCGCTCTGGGATTAGCTGCTGGATTAGCTCTTCGATTAACAACTTCCTCGCGGCTATTCAAATTAGCCACACTGTGGGATGTAAGGAGCTCTCTGATTGGTTGGACAGACACAGGCTTTCTGCCTGGATATTTCTAGCTCGTAGCTTCGCCCTGCTAAGAAGCGTGTGTGCTTGTACAAAGGCCGTTCAGCCTCGGGATTTACACTCGGCTCGACACGGATATGTGAAGAATGAAGGGACCCTGCAGCGAAACGGAGAGCCCAACCTCTGACTGAGTGCCTGTTTTCACAGTCTGACCACCTGTGAAGGTAACGTGCTAACATGGCTAACGCTAGCATCACCGCACATAGCCCCATTATTTCAAGGTCATCTTAGTTTATGAAGGTTTTACGTCGCAGCTGTACGAGCTAGCTACGTGTTTTGTAAGCTGCTGTGCTCTTCACAAATAAAGCTGGAAGCAGCTCAGACTAGTAGAACCAGCACTGAGGCCTGTTACATTTATACAGTGTTAGAGCAACGGCTGCAGCCTACAGCCTTTAAACTAGCGATTAAAATGCTGACAGTAAACTCGTCAGTCCAGATGTTACCACATTACTTTGTGATACTTAGAGTTAAAACAACTGAGACAGGCTGATTAAAATAACAGCTGTCAGTTCTCTCATTCCTTATATCAAGACTGGAGATCACACTACTGATTTCAGTTCATTTAATATGTGAGTGCACAGATTCATTCTCAGCTGGACATAAATGATGATCAAAGGCTGTATATATGACGAATTCATCAAATCCCAGCCTGTAACACAGTGCGCTGAATCTTAGCTTTGAATGTCCAGTATATTCTAATCAGTGCAATTTAAGCATTCACTGAACCTAAAGTATCTATGTCATAGGTGGATTCACAGGTGGTAAGTTTAACACAGAAGGGAAACCCTTCTGACGGGAAGAGCAGTGGAGCAGCCAAGGGAAGTAGTAAATATAAACACAAGTTGCTAAAACTATAATTTATTTTTAAAGAAAGAGCTAAAATACTCTGGCCAGGCAGGAACATGAAGTTAAAAACATTAAAAGTAATTAAAACTATACAGCCAAAATGCAATGGCCTCAGCCATGAAGGTCAAGTCCCATAAAAGTCCAAACGGTGCAGAAACCAACAGGATCGTCGCCGCCCTGTCTGCCTCTTCATTCTGGTGCCAACTAAGAAAGGAGAGAGAGCCAGCGGCAGTCACCATTCTTAGATTCCACTGGAATGTGTGTGTGTGTGTGTGTGTGTATATATATATATACACACTCACACACACACGAATGAATCATTTAGCTTCAGCAGCATTTCTATCCATCTTATGAATTCCAGTCTAATGTCAATTCACTGTTTGAGTTTGGTCTTAAACTCCAGAGAATACCACCTGGTTCAACAATCTTTTTATCTTATTATTTGCTAAACGGTTTTCTTCTGAGAGATGCTCCTGAGGCTGAAATTGAGCCCAGAGAAACAACAACAAAGTTTGTCTGTGAAGGTTCTCAGTCATCCAGGTCATCATAGTCAAAGGAGCTTGCAAAGAAAAGCGTCTGGACTTCTTTAAGTTGCTTGAAGACGTTTCACCTTCATCCGAGAAGCTTCTTCAGTTCTAAGGTCAAATGGTGGAGAGTCCCAGATTTAAACCTAGTGGGAGTTTCCCCCCACAGAGGGACAAAAGGACCCCCTGATGATCCTCTAACCTGAGCCAAGGTGTGAAACTGGGTGTGGGTCCCAATCAGCCAGGGTTTCGGGTGATCTCGTTGTGAAACCTGGCCCCACCTTATCATGTGATTTCCTGAGGTCAGATGGCCCAGGATGTGAGTGGGCGTTAAGGCGTCTGGGGAGGGAACTCAAAACTGGATTATAGATGGCAGACAGTTGGTGTCGTAAACCACCGCCTCTGTTCAAAGATGGTCGCTCACAGTGGACATAGATGCTTCTTTCACTCCTCTTTCAAACCATCTGTCCTCCAAAATGTGAACATTGGCATCCTCAAAAGAGTGACCTTTGACCTTAAGATGCAGATGGACAGCTGAGTCTTGTCCTGTGGAGGTGGCTCTTCTATGTTGTGCCATGTGCTTGTGAAGTGGCTGTTTGGTCATTGGAGAGACCAAACAGCCACTTCACAAGCACATATATATAAGATATATATATATATATATATATATATATATATGTATGTATGTATGTATAACTGTTTAACTTTCACTGAACCAGAAAATTATGACTCTAGAGATAAAATCTCTTTTGCAAGAGTCTTGACCTCAGCATGCTGCTTACATGCTTTTTACCCTTTCAGGAAAAAGGCTAAAATGTTCAAATGTTTTTTAGTATGTGTAGGAATTTATACCAAATCTACACAAAATTAAGGTCATTTGTTGCAGAGAAACGATTGATGGACAGATGTGGAGGATATGTGGGAGGAAACGGGCATCAAACCACTGAAGTAAACATGTTTTCAGAGATAATAAAGAACTGCGTGTGGGAAAGTGTACAAAACACGCAACAAAACACGCAACATGTGTGTGAGAGAGAGAGTATCAGATTATAAAGTCAAAGAAAAACAACTTTAACATGAAAACAGATTGCGGAGCATCCACACTTCTCAAATCAGTAGTAAATGGCCTGTATTTGTGTAGAGCTTTACACATTCAGTCATCCACCCATTCACACACTGGTGATGGCTGCTGGACACTGGTGTTGGACACCAGTCCAGTTGGCAGTAATAAGGATTATTTTCTGTAAAAGAATATCGACATGTGAATTAGATTAGTTTGATGCTGCCAACACTTTCATGTAACTGCGCTGCTGGTTTAACTCAACTAACGGAAAGATATCCTGGATATGCTGACTTTGCTCCATGGTGTACAGGACTCTGAGACAGCAGCTGGACTGCCTGTTTAGCCTCATGATTAATGTCCACAATGAAAATATTAGTCGAACATCGTGAAGTCTGTATAGGTTTAACAGTGTCGAACAAGCCTGGTACAGTTAAACCTGAGAGTTACTATATGGCGGGAACACCAATATTATCTCTTTTAATGAAGTTTACACGTGTATACACAGGTCACACTGATTATTGAACAGAAAACACAAAGATCAGGTGTTAATCTGATTTATTTAATCTCTCTCCTCCTTTTTAATATTAGCTATAATTCAGAAATGGCGACTGAAACGAGTAGATATAATGAATGAAGCCGGTGTACCGTCAGCTGGGGTTATGACAGTTGTGTACCGGCTCTATCACACGCTTTGCTGTGAAACAGACATCCAGGAAATCCACAAAATCAGCACTTCTGCAAAGAGGCTCTATCTTTAAAAAACGCTACATCCTCGGCTAAAAAAATATTAAAAGTGTATTTGGTGACACACAAACAGAGTACTTCAAAGCACAGTTCAGTTATTTTCTACATGTTCATAGTTGTTGTTGTTGAGAAACGCCCACTGAAGGAATGGCCACCAGCCCAAAGCAATGGTTTTGACTCAAACAGCGTTAACCCCGCCCCCTGAGTTTGATGGGTGATGCTGACAGATAAAAATAAATGAAGAACACAGCTACAGGGTCAGGAGTGGCAAAATGAATTAAATAAATACATCATCAAATAATTAATTAAGTGTTTCAATATAAATAAATAATTTATTAAGTGTTTTAAATGACATGAATGGGCATTTAATTAATTACTGCCACATTTAATTCATTATTAATGTGTATGAATTAATTAATTTTGTCACTCCTGACCCTCCATACTCTTGATCCCTTCATCAGCACTTTGGGGGCATTTAGCCCTAAGAACTAATACTTAGTAAAGCAAAATACACCAAACTTATAATTTAGTAAAGGGGAGGAGCTACGGAGAATGAGCCTTATCAGTGTGGAGTCCATGCAGCTCTGGCTGGGAAACCCCACACATGCGACATGTACTATCGGTGTCCCACTGATGCCCCACTACAACAGTGACATGTGGAACCTTAGTATTACAAAAATTCCATCTAAATAATAAAAAAATTATTTTTTATTATTAAAGAAAGTTCACTATGACTCACTCAGTACATTATAGCTCAGCTACATAAGGAGCTTGGAAAGAAAAACATCTGGCATCAGGACATCCAGACGCTTTTCTTCTCCATAAAGGTGTATTAAAAAAAGAACAGCAAATTATAATATTACAGCGGATGTGTGACCTTAAAGGTTACTGGCTGAAAAAAGGTCACTGATCAAACTGATTCTTGCTCGCTGAGTGCAAAAAACATTTTAATCAGATTCTCTGCAGGAAAATTTGAAAACATTTCCTCCTAAATTCTCAGTATTCACTTATCAGCATTCAGTCAAACGTTCATTTACGGGTGTAGTTAAAAAACTGCTAATAACTGACTTTCCACAGCAGTTGTTTGGTCGGACACAGTAAGAGATGTAATCTGTTACTCTTCATGTGACTTCTTGAGAAAGAAGGTGTCTCTGAGATGTACTAATAGTGTAATACACTCCAGTTTTTCATCTATTATTACCCCCAGAAATTTATTTTCACTGACTCTTTCAATATCAACACCATTTAGTTTAATCTTAGCATTGTATTTAAAGTACTATTTCCAAATAACATCATTTTAGTTTTATTCAAATTTAATGATAATTTGTTTTTATCAAGCCAGAACTTCACTTTACTTATTTCATTAGTCATATCCTCCAATAAATTCTGCAGATCATCACCAGAGCAGAAGATGTTTGTATCGTCAGCAAAGAGAACCATTTTTAATACTTTGGACACTTTACAGATGTTGTTAATGTTTAAGTTGAAGAATTTTGGGCCCAAAACTGAGCCTTGGGGTACACCACAAGCAATGTCCATACATAAGGAGCAACCACCATTTAATTTCACAAGTAGTCATGATTTTGCAAATATTCCACCTTGTAGTGCAGTTTGCACAAATTGTTTTAAAAATGCACTCAGCCTACAAACATTACTGATGAGTCAAGATCTGCACAAACTGACAGAAACACTAAAGCAGCTACACATTTTATTCTTATTGTCATGTATGTCCTATTTATCAGGTGACAGAAGAACCAACACAAAGCTCAGAGAGTAATGGTGATACAAGATCACAGGTGAAATTGGATGATGACTTGGTGGTTCATGTAGGCAAGTATATTTCTCCCTTTTGTTAATCTTTTTTTTTGTCTTTTGTCTGCAAGTAGGGTGACATGGGCCGCGAGATTGAGACACCGCCATTAGAGCCTCTTAATGCGTGTTTTTTTGGGGGTTTCTGTCGGCATGGAATTACCAAAAACAGAGAGGGCATAGCCGAACATATGAAACAGGAAAAGACGGCCGTGTAATCCCTTTATTTCAAAAAAGTAACTGTATTCTGAATACCACCATTTTAAATGGTAACTGTAACGGAATACAGTTACTCATATTTTCTATTTTAATACGTAACTTCGGTACATGTATTCTGTTACTCCCCAACACTGAAAATAAATAAAAGAACATTGAAGTTCTTGAGATGTTCAGTGCAATAACACACAAGCTAATCCAAAAGTTAACAGCTCACATCATGACTTATGACCTCAAAGTCTGCCTGGATCTAAATGAGGGAACCATGCGGACCTCATCAGTACAGGGCCTGCTGCAGCACACAAACTAATTTATATATATATACACACACACATATATATAGATATAAAAATATAAATTTGTTTTATTTTTATTTATATTTTTAATTACCTCTTCATCTGCTTTCAGCTGCACAAACTCAAGTCTCACATATCAGTGACAAACCACAGTTGTGCTGTTGGAGCATCCACAGCCTCTGTGTGAGTGCACTGCAACATCATGACATGAAGAACACTGGACACTTGAACCCGCTTTCAGTCTAACTTTAACTTTTTATCGCCAATAGACAAGTTGGCAAAATGTAACACTCAGAACATGGAGTCAACAAATAATACTAAAATGTTTAATTATTACTACATTACCTTTGACTAAAACTCTTGTTTGCGAGCAGCTTATTGATCTTGATAAAGACGTGCTGCTTACTTGTGTAAAAACAGTGAAATATAAAAGTGTTTACTAATTTGTACCAACGTGAGAGAGAAATGGATCTGAAACCACTGAAACCAGAGTGTTTGCAGACACACAGATAATGAAGACATGCTGCTCGGAAATGCTAGATACAGATAAAAATGGAGTGTGTGTGTGTGTGTGTGTGTGTGTGTGTGTGTGTGTGTGTGTGTGTTTGTGTGTGTGTTTGTGTGTGTGTATATGTGTGTGTCTGTGTGTCTGTGTGTCTGTGTCTGTGTGTGCGCGTGTGTGTTTGTGTGTGTGTATATGTGTGTGTCTGTGTGTCTGTGTGTCTGTGTCTGTGTGTGCGCGTGTGTGTTTGTGTGTGTGTATATGTGTGTGTCTGTGTGTCTGTGTCTGTGTCTGTGTGTGTGTGTGTGTGTGTGTGTGTGTGTGTGTCTGTGTGTCTGTGTCTGTGTGTGCGCGTGTGTGTTTGTGTGTGTGTATATGTGTGTGTCTGTGTGTCTGTGTGTCTGTGTCTGTGTGTGCGCGTGTGTGTTTGTGTGTGTGTATATGTGTGTGTCTGTGTGTCTGTGTCTGTGTCTGTGTGTGTGTGTGTGTGTGTGTGTTTGTGTGTGTGTATATGTGTGTGTCTGTGTGTCTGTGTCTGTGTGTGTGTGTGTGTCTGTGTGTGTGTCTGTGTGTGTGTGTGTGTGTGTGTGTGTGTGTAGGTGTGTGTGTGTGTGTGTGTGTATTGAGCCAAGATTGCAAAACTGCCTAACTGCCTTCGTCTTCCTCCCATTAGGGCCTACATGGATGACATGACCATCATTACAACAACAGAACCATGTACTAGGCCAAGGGCGTAGATTTGGCATGGACAGAGGGGGCATGGCCAAGTTTAGGGCACACCAAAAGCCCGTACACATGTTTTACTGTTTCATCTTCACAGCTGTAGAAACCTGAATCTTTTAACATTAGTGATGGAAGTACCAGCGAGAAGTTTCGACCAATTTCTTGATCAGTTTTGTAGGAAATTACTTCCTTGATCCAAACTGGGGGCTGGTCATGAATGGGGTCCATGAAGGGACACTCCAGCACAGCTGTGTCTCCCTCTGAAGCATAACGTCGCTTTGTTTCTTTGATCAAACTTACAGAGTAAGTGCTCACTCACTGCTGTTGGTTCATCACCAGGCAGATGTAAACAGTTTGTTGTTCATTGAAGACATGAAGAAGTGATGTGTTTGTCACCTCCAGGAAACTTTCTTGGACTTTATTCACCTTCAAAATTGTTCTGTCTTCAAATCTACTCATAAATAATAATGATACAAATCTACTCCGCACGGCTTGTTGCCGCTTACTATCATGTCTGATCCAACGCACCGTCAGATTCTCACCTGCTCCTTTACATTGTACGTCTACAGTGTCTTCAAAACTTGTGATATAATCTTCCCACCTTACTGTCTTACACACAGTCAAAGGTAGTCAAAGGAAGAAAAATAGGGTCAAAATTCGTACTTGTAACTTGCAGAGATTCACACGTTTTGTTTGGCTAAGTCCACATACAAATCTTTTTTACACACACACACAAATTCTTTTTACACATAGAAAAGTAAAGATACAAAATATTTATAACCACATTTTGAGCCCACAAAGCTGTACGTGAGCTCCACTGCAGTGGCTCGTGCACCGCTGCGTTCACGGCGTTTGCTGTAAATTATACAGCAGTGACATATGTATGTAAAATGTTTACTGAAGTTAGTGAAACAGTGTTTGTAAGGACTATAAGGTCCATAATTACTGAGGCAGTTAGACACACACACACACACACACACACACACACTCACTCCATTTTTATCTGTATCTAGCATTTCCGAGCAGCATGTCTTCATTATCTGTGTGTCTGCAAACACTCTGGTTTCAGTGGTTTCAGATCCATTTCTCTCTCAAGGGAAATAAAGGGATTACACGGCCGTCTTTTCCTGTTTCATATGTCATATGTCATGGCTGTATCCCAATTCAGGGTCTGCAGCCTTAAAGGCCGCATTTTAAGGCCGATTACGTCACAGCGACGCGACGAAGGCTGTCCCACTTCGAAGGCTGCTCGAAATCCGGCCCTCAAATGCGTCCTTCATTTCCCTGAATTTTAAGGATGCGTTGGTGTAGACTTCATGGCCCAACTTATCCCAGAATGCATAGCACGGCGGTGGGTGTGGATAATTTTGGCGGAACAAAACAGCGGATGAGGGGCGCCCGAAGAGCAAACTTTAAGTAAGTACTGAATATCATGTCACTTATTTATGTGCAAACGTTTAATAACAAAGAACATTAAAACATTCCTGTTGGCCACATGTCGGAAAGTTATATGACCAGTGTTGGGTAAGTTACTTTAAATTAGTAACTTAGTTACATTACTAGTTACTCCTATCAAAAGTAACTCAGTTACTTCAAGTTACTCGTTACTTTCAAAGTAACTAGTTACTAGGGAAAGTAACTTTGGTCTTACCCAGAATTCTCTTATTAATGTGTTGCTTCCCTAACTGGATACCCAGCAAGGATGCCAGTCTTCTAGCTTGCTTACATGTTAGCACTATCCTGCCACAATTGCACTGTGCCACCTAATGGCCTGAACCTAAAATGGTTAAAATGGCAGTGTAGTAGTGCGAGTGCAAGTTAATGATGAAATGAATGAAACTAAATTAGAAATTAACAAAGTTTGTTTTATGTGTCACTTTTTTATCTGTGTGTTTTAATCTATTTCTATTGTTTCAACCCTCTACAAATGCAAACACATCATTCTGGGGTTGTTACAGCAGTGTTATAAATCTAATCATTGTACATAGTATCACTAGGAAGAAGCAGTGGAACAAAACACAACATACAGTGTGTTGAAACTTTTGAAAGATATTTATTTTTGCCATTTAAATGGACAGAAAGTATGCTTTTAGCAGTGCCAACATTAAACTGTACCTCAGACAATTTAGGACCTGTAGGTATCAAAGTGCAAAAACATGTAGTGCAAAAAATTTAACACAAACACGGTGAGGTTTGTCCATTCTTTGTAAAGTTAACTGAACTGAACTTTGTAAACTTAACTGCTGAATTGCACCAACTGGAGACCTCATGTTCAGTAATAAAAGTATTTTTCAGAGAAAGAGAAGAGAAATAAAATTAATTATAAGTATTTTCATCCCCACAAACAGAAATAAAATAAATAATAAGTATTTTCAGCTTCATAAACAGTCAAACCAAAATAATATTGCCTCCATACAGGCCATGTAGATAAATAAAATATAATGGTATTTTAAGCCCAAGTTTCACTTGGAAATAACCCTACTATACCTTGTAGAGCACTACTGAAGGCAACACATCATCATCATATGAGCACTACTCAACTTTGGTTCCACCAAACCAACAATTGTACCTCAAGAGGAGAAGCTTCTCAAACTTATGATCAGACAACTTGTTCCTCTTTGGAGTGAGAATCAGGTTTCCCATGCTGAAAAGCCTTTCAACTGGGGCGCTTGAAGGAGTAGCTGCATTAAGTTTAAGAGAGAGTTTCTTTATCATCGGGAAATGATTCAGAGAGTCTAACCCTGTTGCTCCTGATTTGAGGTACTCGGCTACCTCACCTTCAGCAGTGGCATATATGTCCTCATTCTCTTCAAAGGAGAAGAACTCATCCTCTTTGCTAGAACCCGGGTGCTGTGTTGTGTTGGTGGCGCTGGTACCTGGTTGTAGCTGATCTTGCTCAGGGAGAGGTTTTCGACACTCTACCAGCAGACGTGCCTTTGCGAGGTCCTTCCGCGACTGGTCATGTAGCCAACGAAGCTTAAATTTTGGTAGTGTCACAGCAGCCAGCAAAGCATCTTCACTTCCAAGGACATGTGCAAACCTTGTTTTGACTGCCTGTAATAACGACACAGTAGAAGTGCAAAAAACATTTTTGCATGAGAAAGTATGTATTGTTTCAACATTAAATTAATTAAACATTAACAGCATGCTGCAGTTTTATATAGAATGTATTTTAATTTGTAAATAGTGTGTATTTTACTACATTGTATTTCTTTTATTTATTTATTGGGGTTAAGTATCTGTAACTGTAACAGTATTCACTTGCATGTGACACAACAGCACAGCACAATATAAAAAGCAATTGAGTAATACATTTCATTAAAGATAAACACAAATAAAAATATCATCTCTTACCTGGAGAACTGTATCTGGTAGCCCAACAAGAATTTGCAGACCATTTTTTATAGCCAGAGTCTTGGTCATCAGCGATTCCAGTGTGGGTAGGAGTGTGCCATAAAAACAATGGTCTTCTCCTTGAAGAATGTCCAGTGCCACAGTAAGTGGTTTCATGACTGCACAGTACTCTCTGATACACTGATTCTCCCTCTCATTGAAACATTTCAACTGTAATGTGGATGAGATTGTGTTCAGCTCCACCAAAGGTATCTTTGATATTCTCTCCAGAGCATAATAGAACGAGTTCCACCTTGTTGTGCAAGGTACTAGTAGTTTCTTTGCAATAATGTCTTCTACAATCTCAGCAGCCACTGTGGAACGACTGGCCTTGTTCCACAGCCCTGCACATTTTGTGGTGGCACTTCTGTAGATGGTTTTTGTTGCAGCTTCAGACAGTAGCCACTTCTCCACATCAGTGCAAGAGATAAGATTCATTGTGTGCGATGCACATCTCTGATGTGGTGGTAAAGAAATTGCATCATCAGCATCATCAGCACCATTCTGCAGCACATCCCCAATCGAAACAAAAGTCACCTCATCCTCCTCATATTCAGAGTCATCTGACTCAGGTGGTGGCTGGTACACTTTAAAAGCCTTGACAAAATTGGAGCCATTATCCGTTACAGTTGATGTGATTTTAAACGATAGGCCATGAGATGAGTTAATGTTGTCCAGCTCAGATGCAATACTGTCATACGTATGTCGACCCATAAATCGCCTGCATGCCAGCGCTGCTTTCTCACGTTTCATGTTTTGTGCATTTATCCAATGCGCGGTCACACCAAGAAAACTTTTATTATGCACAGTCCAAATGTCTGCTGTTGTGGAGATGTATTCTACCATGTCAAGTGTATTTTTGAGCTCTGACTCCATGTTGGCATATTCTTGGTCTAGGAAACTGGAAAATGTCTTTCTGCATGGTGCCTTCCCAGCTCTCCCTCGCACAGGTATATGACTTTTATCAGTTGTCTGAAAGCATGGGACTCAACCGTTGAGATGGGTTTCATGTCTTCCACAACATACCTGGCAATCAGCCTGTGTAGCTGGGGCTGGGTGATGGACTGTGCAGCAGGTTGTCCGAAATCAAGCTTTCGTTGTTTTGCTGGAATAGCGTCAACGGAGCTAGAGTCACCGACGTTGCCTTCGGGTTCTTTTTCAACTAAGTTGGTAGATGCATGCTGTTTCTGAAGATGTTTCATCAGATTAGAATTGCTAGTCTTTGATGTCGAAAGAGTTTTAGAACCTCCACAGAGAGTACAGTTGACGACAATATTCCTGTCTTTTACCATCAGAAAGGAGAAATAATGTGAATATTTCCAGGAGAGAAAACCCATGCCTGGACCATCTTCGACTGCCGCCATGATTGTAGCTTACGTCTCAGTGTCACGTGCGCTTTTTACGTCCAACACGAAAACTGCAGTCGTGGTGCTTTCCTATGTACTCGGTACTCGGGACTCGGAAATACTGCAGATGAGTTGCATATGTGTTTAGTAGTAATTTGTTTTTGTAGAGGGCTAGCAAAACAAGCGTTTTCGAGGGCGTCGCCATTATTGGAATCCAGACTTCTCTGACGAGGCTAACCAGAACGCCGTTTACTCGAGTGTGACATTATTCCCAGGTTCGTGTTCCGATTTCCGAGGTAAGTCAAACGCAACACACGAAGTAACGAATAACGGCCCTATCTAAATCCCAGTAACGAGTAACGCGTTCCTGATTTTGGCATAATAACTAGTTACCGTGCTCGTTACCGCAATAATAACGTAGTTACTGTAACGCGTTACTTAATAACGCGTTAGTCCCAACACTGTATATGACATTAGTGACGTTTGTACTAACTTGGTTTTACAGCCTTTACTTTAAAATATACGCTGTTCAATAGCTGACCTTGATCTTACAGAGAATGATCAAAGCTCATGTAGAAACAAACAAACAAATGAACAAAAGATTTTCTCCTTCATTTCTGTCAATGCTGTACGAAATGTTAGCTGTTAGTATCATGGTTGCTAGGCAACCTGGGCAGCGCAACGGAGGCTAGACCGTCCCATTTCAGAAGCTTCGCACTTCCGGCCTTAGTGGTCTTTGAGTACGCAGCCCTTGTGGACCGTTAAGGCTGCATACTTTAAGGCTGCAGACGATCTGAATTGGGATACAGCCTATGTATGGGGCGCCGTTTGTAAACTGAAACATGCCGAAATTAACGGCAACATTTTTCCACATTTAGCTCTAAATCTTACAAAAACATGTTTTTTCGAGTCATTTTTTACAACATTTAGTAAAATATTTGTAACTTTTTATATTTAAAAAAGAATTTTAAATGTTAAATCTAAATGCTAAATGTTAAATGTAAATATTATATTTAAATGTTAAATGTTAAATGTAAATATTATATTTAAATGTTAAATGTAAATATTATATTTAAATCTAAATGTTAAATGTAAATATTATATTTAAATGTTAAATGTTAAATGTAAATATTATATTTAAATCTAAATGTTAAATGTAAATATTATATTTAAATGTTAAATGTTAAATGTAAATATTATATTTAAATCCAAATGTTAAATGTAAATATTATATTTAAATGTTAAATGTTAAATGTAAATATTATATATAAATCTAAATGTTAAATGTAAATATTATATATAAATCTAAATGTTAAATGTTAAATCTAAATTTTACGGAAAACTAAATATTTAGCTAATATGCAAATTTCTTGTACGGGTCAGAGGGAAATACCAAAATAAAAGCTTCAAGAAAACCTCCCGCGCTAAAGTGTGCCGGTTGAGGTCAGGCTGTGTGTGTGCGTTCCTCTCACGGTCACTTTTGACTGCCATGAGCTGCTTCACCTATTCCCTACCAGCATGTCCAGCTAAAAACATTGGAAGAGACGTTTTGTCGGCCATCCAACGATTCAGCGGTAGTGCACCCTCAACCTCACAAACACCGCAGCACTTGGTAAGTTTATTATATAGCATTTTGAATGGGTTGATAGCAGTGTTAGCAAAACTAGCAAAGCTAAATTACTTAGCCAGTCCTCAATTATTTCATTTGGTAGGCAGCAGACAGAGATCGAACATCATACAACTGTATTTATTTATTTGGTAGGTAACAGTCGTTCTTGATGTAAATGTTTCCTTAGGAATCCAGCAATGCACCTGGACCAAGTAGACCTGCCGTCTCCACTGGGATACCATACCGCTCGGTAGGCCTTCTTACACATATCATTTAGCTGACTGGTTTTGATATACAGTCAGGTTCATAAATATTTGGATACAGACACATTGTCTAATGTTGCTTCTGTACATTACCAGAATGAATTAAAAGTGAAACGACTCCAATGCAGTTGAAGTGCAGACTTTAAGTTTTAATTCAATGGGTTGGACGAAATGATTGCATAAAAATGTGAGGGGAAAAAGTAATTTGTAAACACAATCCTATCATTTCAGCGGCTCTAAAGTAATTAGACAAATTAAATAACTGAAAATAAAACGATCATTTCTATTTCTATTATTCAAAACCCTTTGTTGGCAATGACAGCCTGAAGTCTTGAAGTCATGGACACCACCAGATGCTGGCATTCCTCCTTACTAAGGCTATTTTTCAAGGAGTAACCAGACCGCCCGGGAAGCTGAAAAATGATGCTGCAACCAGTTTCCTCACCCCCCGGTGGTGATGCTGTTCAAGGCTTTTCAAACCACTTGGAGGAGCAAATGTCCCATTTAAAAAAGAAGAGTACCCTTTAACTTTAGTCCCGCCTTCCTCCTGAATCAAATGCCCATTTCAGCTCCCGCACAGGTGCTTCAGCCTGCCTCCACCTCCACCTCCACCCCAAAGTATTTTTTGTCCGAGTGGTTTGAGAACTCTGTAAAGCCCGACAGACAGACTTGTTGGGAACCAGTTGGACTGACTGAGTGAACCAGCAGCTGCTGGATCAGACACCAGTGGAAATATTCACCGTGTGAAACCTTTGTCTGTTGTTCACGTCTGGCCTCAGGTTGAGCATAAACCTGTGAATGACTGGCAGGCGGCTCATGGCACGATGCTTGATGATGCAACATTGATCTGTTTGTTTCACTGCTGTGTTTCAAAAGCTCTTATTAAAGAACCAGAATCAACATGTTTGCACAACAACGACGACACCATCTGTTTACTGTAATAACAACATTCACATATTACTGCTTAGACCTGCATTCATTCTAATGTCCAGCAGGGGGCGACTGCTCCGGTCTGATTGTACAGACGTCTGTAGGAAACGATCTGAAGGGTTTGTGGTCTCAGCTGCTGGGTTCACAGCTGATCAGTGAAAATTATCATCAGGACGATAAAAGCTTATTTGTACCGAGTGTGCAGCGCCGCCTGGTCAGCTCGCCTTCACTCTTCCTGCCAGGTCTCCAAATGTTTGAAACCTGAAAAACAACCTCAAACACCAATATGTGACATCACCGTGACCATCTCATATATACAGTCTGTGCGTGTGTGTACAGGTGTGTGAACCAAACATCATCCAGGAACATGAAGCTCACACACGTTGTTTATTCGCTGAATTTTAACCTTGACATTTATTCACAAACACAGCAACAGATTCACTGCACTGCTTAAACCTCAGGGTTAGGCTTCCTCTGTGGTATTAAAGTACTCACTATGCACACTCGCTGCACTATTACTGCAGCAGGTCCACGTCAGTGTGGCAGCACGGTTTGAAGGTGGTCGCAGCTCACTCGGTATCCCATAATCCCCTCTCGTGCACGCTCGGCTCTCGGGCTTCACGGGCGCCCGGTGCCGTTCAGGTCCCGTCTCTCCATTGTGTCTCGGATCCAGTTGAGGAAGTTGCCCAGTCGGGTGTAGACGCCGTACTTGCCACGGGCGGCACATTGCTCCCCCCAGCTGACGACCCCGGTCAGGAACCAGGTCCCCCTGTAGTTCACCACGAACGGCCCCCCGCTGTCCCCTCTGCAGGCGTCCTTACTGGCCTCCAGGTAACCTGCGCAGTACATGTTGTCTGTGATCACCTGCAGGAAACACAGGAGGGGCATCAGGGCGCCGTGGGAACGGCTGCGTCTATCGCTGACCCTGCTCTGGTTTGATTTGGTCGTAGACGCTCGAGTGAACGGCACACCTGAGACACACCTGTACACAAACGATGCTGACAGCAGAGCTGCTGTGCATCACGTTCAGGTGTCCACAGTCTGCTGAGTGCAGGATTCAGACACCTGTTCATCGAACAGTCCTTCCTGTGAGGACACGTGGACAGGTGTGCTCTTTATCGTACTCTACGACCTGTCGTTCAGCAGTGCTGCTCGCCCTCCTTTCATTCATGACTTCACTACACTCAGTAATCAGATTACAGTTACTTTTAGAAAAGGTCATTACTTGTATTAAGTACAGTGGGGCAAAAAAGTATTTAGTCAGCCACCGATTGTGCAAGTTCCCCCACTTAAAATGATGACAGAGGTCAGTAATTTGCACCAGAGGTACACTTCAACTGTGAGAGACAGAATGTGAAAAAAAAATCCATGAATTCACATGGTAGGATTTGTAAAGAATTTATTCGTAAATCAGGGTGGAAAATAAGTATTTGGTCACCTCAAACAAGGAAAATCCCTGGCTCTCACAGACCTGTAACGTCTTCTGTAAGAAGCTTTTCTGTCCCCCACTCGTTACCTGTATGAATGGCACCTGTTTGACCTCATCATCTGTATAAAAGACACCTGTCCACAGCCTCAACCAGTCAGACTCCAAACTCCGCCATGGCCAAGACCAAAGAGCTTTCGAAGGACACCAGGAAAAGAATTGTAGACCTGCACCAGACTGGGAAGAGTGAATCTACAATAGGCAAGCAGCTTGGTGTGAAAAAATCAACTGTGGGAGCAATCATCAGAAAATGGAAGACATACAAGACCACTGATAATCTCCCTCGATCTGGGGCTCCACGCAAGATCTCATCCCGTGGGGTCAAAATGATCATGAGAACGGTGAGCAAAGATCCCAGAACCACACGGGGGGACCTGGTGAATGACCTGCAGAGAGCTGGGACCAAAGTAACAAAGGTCACCATCAGTAACACACTACAACGGCAGGGAATCAAAGCCCGCAGTGCCAGACGTGTTCCGCTGCTGAAGCCAGTGCATGTCCAGGCCCGTCTGAAGTTTGCCAGAGAGCACATGGATGATACAGCAGAGGATTGGGAGAATGTCATGTGGTCAGATGAAACCAAAGTAGAACTTTTTGGTATAAACTCAACTCGTCGTGTTTGGAGGAAGAAGAATACTGAGTTGCATCCCAAGAACACCATACCTACTGTGAAGCATGGGGGTGGAAACATCATGCTATGGGGCTGTTTTTCTGCCAAGGGGACAGGACGACTGATCCGTGTTAAGGACAGAATGAATGGGGCCAAGTATCGTGAGATTTTGAGCCAAAACCTCCTTCCATCAGTGAGAACTTTGAAGATGAAATGAGGCTGGGTCTTCCAACATGACAATGATCCAAAACACACCGCCCGGGCAACAAAGGAGTGGCTCCGTAAGAAGCATTTGAAAGTCCTGGAGTGGCCTAGCCAGTCTCCAGACCTCAACCCCATAGAAAATCTGTGGCGGGAGTTGAAAGTCTGTGTTGCTCGGCGACAGCCCCAAAACATCACTGCTCTTGAGAAGATCTGCATGGAGGAATGGGCCAAAATACCAGCTACTGTGTGTGCAAACCTGGTAAAGACCTATAGTAAACGTTTGACCTCTGTTATTGCCAACAAAGGTTATGTTACAAAGTATTGAGTTGTATTTTTGTTATTGACCAAATACTTATTTTCCACCCTGATTTACGAATAAATTCTTTACAAATCCTACCATGTGAATTCATGGATTTTTTTTTCACATTCTGTCTCTCACAGTTGAAGTGTACCTCTGGTGCAAATTACTGACCTCTGTCATCATTTTAAGTGGGGGAACTTGCACAATCGGTGGCTGACTAAATACTTTTTTGCCCCACTGTATGTGCAGCAGTCCCCTGCTAACATGCTAACCTGTGGACCTCCATCCAAAAACTGTCCAGCCCGTCGGTGTTCACCACGAACGTGGCGGTCCATCGACAGCGGGCGTACCAGGTAACCCTCTAAGTAGCCCCCCCCCACCCCCCCAGCAGCTCTTCTAACCGTCACCTGTTGCTGCCCTTTCTCAAACACTGAGTATAGATCTGCAGGTCAGGCTCAGGCGCTCAGCTGATCACCTGCTCCGTGGTGCTGATGCAGTCTTTGTAGCCGACCACCGGGAGCGTCACCTTCCTCAGGAACCTCGAGGAGCGGCCCAGGTACTCGGTGGCCCCCCAGCCCGTCACCACGCCGTGGTTGTCCTCCTGGGCACACGGACACAGTCGGCGTCAGACAGACGGGCCGAGTCAGCTGCAGCGCTCATCGTTTCCGATGAAATTACCTTCAGCAGGTGTTTGGAGAGGTGGGTGTCGGGGAGGCAGGCGGGCACCGCGGTGGGGCCCCTCTGAACAGGCCGGGCGAGATAGAGCAGAGCGAGGTCGCTGTCGAAGGTGAAGGCGTGGAAGTGAGGATGAACGATGACCTTCTGGATCTTTATCTGCTGCTCGCCCGGATCGGGGCGCTGCTTGTCGTAGTCGCCTGCAGACAGACACACAAACCCGGCTCACACACCTGCGCTCAGACTGAAGGGACGGCGGCGATGAACCGATGAATCCCTGCTGCAGCCAGCAGAGGGCACACCTGTGTGTGGTTTTACAGATGTGCAGAAGCCCACACAGATGTGTGAACAGTGTCTGATTACAAAGTGACATGCGTGTTTACACGAGCTGCTCCACCGTAAACCGCCGGCCTCACCTATCGTAATGTGGTCCGCAGACTCTTCGAAGCAGTGAGCGGCAGAAACGACCCATCGGTCAGACACCAGAGTCCCTCCGCAGAACCCGAAGCCGTCAGACCTGCGGATCAGAACCTGGACAGAAACGCTCGGCGTCAGCGCGTTCACACAGAACAAGGTTCTGCTTCGTTATCCCACTGATGCCTCCAAACCTGCCAGGGGCTCCCTCCTCGCCTCTCCAGGGATCCGCCCACGACACGAGGCTGCATCTCGCCACCTCCTGCCCCTCCGCCGTCCGTCAGGTTCCCTCCTCTCCCTGTCGCGTTCGCTGTCCACGCCTCTGTTGAATTAAGTTCAGGTAGCCAGCCGTCTGTTGCGTTGTAATCCCACGTGGCATCGTCTGTCTCCAAGGAGCTCAGCAGAGAGCGACCGCGATCCAAAGCCTCCATCTGCTGACGGCCGCAGGGGAACGCCACTGAGCAGGAACGGGAAGAAAGATCAGGAAATCAGCTCAGATTAGCCGTGAGACCGACGAAGACACGATGTGAAGAGGCAGACATGAATATATGAATAATGTTTAACAGCAGTGCATCATGGGAATCCCCCGGCAGCCTATTGCAGCATAACTAAGGGAGGATTCAGGGTCACCTGGTCCAGCCCTAACTATATGCTTTAGCAAAAAGGAAAGTTTTAAGCCTAATCTTGAAAGTAGAGATAGTGTCTGTCTCCTGAATCCAAACTGGAAGCTGGTTCCACAGAAGAGGGGCCTGAAAACTGAAGGCTCTCCCTCCCATTCTACTTTTAAATACTCTAGGAACAACAAGTAGGCCTGCAGAGCGGGAGCGAAGTGCTCTAATAGGGTGATATGGTACTACAAGGTCATTAAGATAAGATGGGGCCTGATTATTTAAGACCTTGTATGTGAGGAGCAGGATTTTGAATTCAATTCTGGATTTAACAGGAAGCCAATGAAGGGAAGCCAAAACAGGAGAAATATGCTCTCTCTTTCTAGTCCCTGTCAGGACTCTTGCTGCAGCATTTTGGATCAGCTGAAGGCTTTTCAGGGAGTTTTTAGGACTTCCTGATAATAATGAATTACAGTCGTCCAGCCTGGAAGTAATAAATCTGCTCTTACTGCTGTCTTATGTGCAGTAATACTAACACAACGTGGGCTCTGGGAGTGTTACCGGTCTTGGAGCAGCTCTGTCCGTCACTCTCCAGGAAGTATCCGTCAGCACAGCCACACTGGACTCCAGCGCCACCTGCCAGGTCTCTGCAGTACTGCATACAGCCACCATTCCTATAGTGGCACTCCAACACCACTGCCCAGGGTGATTTTCATAAATATTTCATTTGTCATTTGCTCGATTTAAAGGTGGTGTAGCTGAGTTTCAGGTGTTTGTTACCTGAGTCGCAGATCTTGCCCTGATACTGGGGAGGACAAAGACACGTGAAGTCTCCTCGGTCCAGCGTGCATTTGCCTCCGTTCAGACAGGGGTTGGTCCGGCAGGGGTTCAGATCTAAGACACGCAGGTGAGGAGGACACCTGATCAGACTAAAGCAGACTAAACACGTCCAGCTGAGTGACGTTGTTCGTACTCACTCGTGTATCTGTACCAAAACTCCATCTGTGGGACAAGAACTCAGAGTTAGTGACGCAGCTGTGGGACGCAGCAACGCTCTGTGTGCAGCTAAACTGATCTGACATCGTCCTGATCCGTGTCAGGATGAACGAGGAGTTTTCTGATGACATCATTTCAGCTGCTACGCACCCTCGACTAGAACTATGTCCAAATCCTTATTTAAGCATTTAGCTCCGCCCACTGAGGGTCATGTTTTGGGCCCAGCATCATCACTCAGGACGAAGCGGTCCTCTCTGGGTTAGCACGGGTCTGAGGTGCTGGCTTTGCTTTAATATCTGTTTAAATAACACGGTGGTCTCCTGCTGCACGGGCGGCGGCGGCTTCGTACCGTCTTCTCCTGGGTCTGGAAGATCTCTGTGGCCTCCTCCAGCGAGCAGCGCTCCTCGTAACACTCCCGCTCCAGGTTCCCGGGCAGCATCTCCTCCAGGAAATGCGAGTTGGCTCGTCGCCTCCTGGAGCGCAGGATCTGTCCGGCCGCCGAGCGATCCAAGAACACTGCGGGGTGGACAGACAAACACTCAGACTGTGGCACAGAGGAAAAAACACGAGCGTGGGTGTCTCACCTGAACACTGGATGAGCGCAGAGCAGACGAGCAGAGCGCCGACACTCAGAGTCACGGCCGTGGACGCCAGCATGTCTGTGCGACGGCTGCGGGCAAAATGGAGGACGGAGGAGCAGCGGACGGATTGATGGTTAACCACAGCTCAAATATTGACACGCAGACGTCACGTCAGCCGCAGAGACGACAACACGTCTGAACTCTGCTCTGCTGCAGGATTTTCATTGCTGACCTGCAAAGGTGAAAAGGTCAAAGGTCACAGCACCTTTTGATGATCCTGTAGGAAGCAGCTGCTCATGAAAATAGTCCAAAGGCTTAAGAGGAACGAGCCAACTCTGGAATAACCTTCAGAGCAGCGACACGTGCAGGACCTGCTGAACAGAGTACACGCAGTACTGCAGTATCTGTACTGATACTGCAGTACTGCAGTATCTGTACTGCAGTCAAAATGAAAACAGACACTCACCGGCAACTTTTACTGAATAGACATTTAATTTCATCGTCCAATTCAGCACACTTCGGATAAAATCAACAGGCCTGTGCCTACCTCTTTTATAAAGGCGCCTGTCCACTCAGTTCGATTGCCGGATAATGTCTGCCCGTCTGACCACCTCGGACCGTCCAAGCCTCCAAAACTTCCATCCCAATACCACAGGACAGTACTGCAGTATCTGCAGTATCTGTACAGCACAGATACTGCAGGGTTGCTGTGATGTAGCCTGGCCTGGCGACTGCTCAGTGTTGAGTCTAATTGTTGAATGTTGTCATTGTGTTTCTTAAATTTGTAAAGTCTGAGTTCAGTCTATATGATCAAGACGTCCTTTGTCTCTGACACTCTGCTGGGAGGTTTTACTGCAGATACATCCTGACAGATCTGATTCTCTGTCAGGATGTATGCTTTTAACTCTAACAGCACGATAATAACACACCTGAGTCATTTGCCAAAAACACATCATTAAAACCTCTTAAAAGGGCAGATTCGGTACTATGTAAAGCTTTAAAACCAGATTGGAAAACTTCTAAAATACCGTGTTCTTCTAGGAAGGACATTAATTGCTTATAAACTACCTTTTCAAGAATCTTTGAGATAAAAGGCAGTTTGGAAATAGGTCTGTAATTCGCAATAATATCAGGATCAAGAGCAGGTTTCTTGAGTAGAGGCTGAATCACTGCATGTTTGAGATTGACGGGTACAATGGATTGTACAGCTGATGCTATAGTGAGAAAAACCTCTTTGAAAAATGGAGGAGGGAGAGCATCATGAGGGGAACCTAAGGGCTTCATGTGAGCAACCAACTCCTGCAGGCAGAATGTGATGTGGAAACACAGACCAACCCTCGGCCTGCACCTCCAGTGAAAGCCTATTGGTCCAGCTGAGGGAAACCAGACCCCTGAGCGACTGATTGGACACACCTGCAGGCAGGCGGAGGGGGCAGCTGTAAGCGGAGGGGACCGTTTGGCCCTCATGGCTTCATTTTCATCCCCAGTGTTAAACCTGAAAGCGTTTGAGGGTGCCTCGCCCCCCTGCTGTGTTTTAGGGTTTAAT
This sequence comes from Neolamprologus multifasciatus, assembly GCF_963576455.1. Lineage (NCBI taxonomy): Eukaryota > Metazoa > Chordata > Actinopteri > Cichliformes > Cichlidae > Neolamprologus > Neolamprologus multifasciatus. The sequence continues at coordinate 737,469 of NC_140452.1, forward strand.
TTGACTTGTTGGTGGTTTCCTTCAGTAGTTGGTGTCGGCCTGCTTTATGGGAGGAGCTGTTTTGTACTGGTTGGTTGTTTCTGACTGTGATCAGTGTTTCACCTGCTGGAGCTGAAGAGTCATCAGTCTGTAACAGCTTCTTCCAGTCTTCAGTCGTCCATCAGCAGTGGACAGACTGGGTGATGATTTATCTAAATCAATGTGAATTCAATTCATTTTTATTTATTCAGCAACAAATCACAACAACAGACTGAAGGCTCTGCCTCCCATTCTACTTTTAAATACTCTAGGAACAACAAGTAGGCCTGCAGAGCGAGAGCAAAGTGCTCTAATAGGGTGATATGGTACTACAAGGTCATTAAGATAAGATGGGGCCTGATTATTTAAGACCTTGTATGTGAGGAGCAGGATTTTAATTCTGGATTTAACAGGAAGCCAAAACAGGAGAAATCTGCTCTCTCTTTCTAGTCCCTGTCAGGACTCTTGCTGCAGCATTTTGGATTAACTGAAGGCTTTTCAGGGAGTTTTTAGGACATCCTGATAATAATGAATTACAGTCGTCCAGCCTGGAAGTAATAAATGCATGAACTAGTTTTTCAGCGTCACTCTGAGACATGATATTTCTAACTTTAGAGATGTTGCGCAAATGGAAGAACGCAGTCTTACATATTTGTTTAATATGTGCGTTGAAGGACATATCCTGGTCAAAAATGACTCCAAGGTTCCTCACAGTGTTACTGGAGGCCAAGGTAATGCCATCCAGAGTAAGAATCTGGTTAGATACCATATTTCTAAGCTTTTCAGCGCCGAGTACAATGACCTCAGTTTGATCTGAACTAAGAAGCAGAAAGTTAGTGGCCATCCAGGTCTTTATGTCTTTAAGACATTCCTGCAGTTTAACTCAGGTTCGAGTCCGACCCGCGGTCTGCAGGTCTTCCCCTCCCTCTGCTGTCCTGTCCCTCTTCGGCGCTCTGAAGCCGGAGGGCTGAAGTTTGTCTGAGAGACAAAAAGAGAGAAAGCAGCTGAACCCTGGCAGCTCTGCGTCACTCCAAAAACAGGACGCCGCTGAATCGCTCGTACTCGCTGAATCGCTCGTTCCTGTGAGGGTTTCTATGGGCAGAAATCTGTGCCATGTGGCAAGGCGTAGAGATTCAGTATCTTCAGTGGACGCTCCATTTCTGGCACAAAACACCTGTAAGAGATGGTCGATTTAGGAGGTGACCCGACAACTTCAGCCTGTCAAACATATTAATGGAGCAGTATGTTTTAAAAAAAAAAACAACCTAATTAAGCATGCACTCAGTACCCTAGGAATTATTATGGTAGTTAAACACAGTGATAGTTGTATATCATATTATATCACTTCAAACAGATGTGATCCAGTAATGCTGCACTAATGAATTAGACTAACTATTCACTTTAGCTGAAGTTATTAAGTTAGCTAAAGAGTTGGGATGCTGTGTAAGACATAAATAAAGCTAAAACACAAAGGTTTGGACACCGTTTTGCATGTTTCCCTACTGTAGGGTCTCTGCAAGCATACAGAGCTCTGAGAGGGTCCAAGATGACAACTTTGGGATTCTACTAGAAACAGTCGATCATATTTGTCAAAGCTGAATCCAGGACAAACTACGCTAAATTAGCGTTTTTAGCTAACAGCTACAATAAGCATAAAAGTTACTGTACGGCTATCATTTGTTAACATGATTCTTATACATGTAATACATTTATTACCAACCTGAGAGTTTATCCGCTGGTCATTCGACATGACGAATGACTTCTGAAGTCTGAATTCAGCTCAAGATGCTGTAGATTCCCGTCAGTAACACTTTCTGTCCGCTAGTAAAACGTAGTTCTATTAATCTGCGCTTGAACCGGAACCGGATGTAAGTTCCAAAAAACTGAACTGTAGAACTGAAACTGAATGGTGAGAAGTGAATCTGAAATTATTCGAGAGCTAAATTTTTAAAGGATAAAATGCAGTTTCAAAGCAAATCAATTCATTTTCAAACTATAAAATTCAATTTCAATTTAGTGTTGATCATTTTCAAACCAATAAATTGAATTTCAAATTAGACTAATTCAAATTCAGTTTTCAAAAGCATTTATTCAGGTTACAATTCAGATTCAATCTGAGCAATTCAAATTTAACTTATTCAAATTCAGTTTGTGATGGCACAGATTTCTGCCCGTAGTTTCTGGGTGTTGTACCGCTGTGAAGCTCGACACAGCTCATAAAGCTCTGCTATCTGTAACCGCCCAGCACGTTTCCACGGTACCATTTAAAAACAAAAATACCAAATCACATTTTTCACCTCGCTTTAACCTGGTTTAATCAGGCGGACATGTTTTGTTGTCACTGCTTAGCTAGCGTTTCGTTAGCATTGCTCGTTAGCAGTGAGCGCAGCCACATTTGGGATAAACGTGTAAAAACGTCACTCCTGAAAGCAGATCTGCTCCTCCTGAGCGCCCTCCGGTGGCACCTCTGAGTACTGCCTGGCACAGTTAATACCGCCCACGACCCACCCCCACCCCGGAGTGAAGCAGAGAGGCGGAGGCGTGATATGATTCTTTTATTTGTTCGCTGTCTGATGTCACTGTGACATCAGCTCGCAGGAAACCGCTGCCATACAAAACACAATCAGCTGAGACGACAGACAGACGACAGGTTCACTCGTTAAATAAACGCCGAGCCGCTCTGGGTGACCCCTCTCCCCGCAGAGTTCACAGCCAATCAGCTTGCAGCAGATCACCTGAGCAGCAGGTGAGAGTTCAGAGAAGAAAAAGTCCTCCGGTCCGCTCTAGACGCCGATTAGCTGCTGCGACACATCATAATGGAGGGGGCGTGGTTATGTCAGTGGTGGGTACGGTCAGTAAGCAGTGGGTGGAGCGTCACAGGTAACCCTCCTTCTTGAACTGCTCGTGCAGGATGTCCCGGTACTCATCGAAGCCGCCGTCGATGCGCCGCACCTTCCCGCCTTCACACACCCACAGCTCCTTACACACCATCCTGATCAGACGCTCGTCATGTGACACCAGGATGACCCCGCCCTGAAACACGTGACATCACACAGGTGAGAACGCACACACACACACACAGACGCACACGCACGCACACACAGACTCGCACGCACGCACACACAGACTCACACGCACACGCACACACACACGCACGCACACACACAGACTCACACACACAGACACACACACACAGACACACACGCACACACACACACACACAGACTTGCACAGACTCACACACACACACACACACAGACTCACACACACACACAGACTCACACACACACACACACAGACTCACACACAGACTTGCACAGACTCACACACTCACGCACACACACAGACTCACACACAGACACGCACACACACATACACACAGACTTGCACAGACTCACACACACACACACACACACACACAGACTCACACACACACACACACACACACACACACACAGACTTGCACAGACTCACACACACACACACACACACACACACACACAGACTTGCACAGACACACACAGACACACACCTTGAATTTGTTCAGAGCCTTAGCGAGCGCCTCGATGGTCTCCATGTCCAGGTGATTGGTCGGCTCGTCCAGGATGTAGAAGTTTGGGCTGAGGACACAAAGATGACATCATCACCATCAAAACCACAATAACAGGTTTATCAATCTGGCTGGGGGCGTGTTCACAGGAAGAGGCGGAGTCACGTCCAGCCAGGTCAGATTTCAACAGCGAGCGCTTTGAGAAGAGTGCGACTGATCCTCAGCACCGCCTGCTCCGTCCTTCAGCCACAGCGATGATGATGAAGACAGATTTCTTCCAGACACACACACAGACACACACACAGACACACTCTGATCTGTCTTTACCAAGTGGGTTAGGGTTAGTTCACACTCTCTCTCGTTATTAAAGGAAACTGAAGGAACGTGTTTCACTTGCTGTACGTTAAAGACGCTGCACAGAGTCAGCAGATGGAGCAAAAACAAACACACTGATGTCTGCCGTGTGTTTCTGATTAACATCGTATTTAAAGGAAGGTTTGTTGCTCTATGGTTACTTACATCAAACCTGTGGAAACACTATGGCTGCATAATTGTAACATTTTTATTAAAGAGTCCCGCCCACTCTGTGTCAACAGTCTAGCTCCGCCCCTGTGTTGGACCCTCTGAAGAAATGGTAAACGGCCTGTATTTGTATAGCGCTTTACACTGCACTCAGTCATCAGTTACCATGGCATGGTCATCTGAGCGAAGGCCACGCGGCTCTTCTGTCCTCCTGATAGGCTGGCCACCGGCCTCGTGGCCAGCTCTCCCGTGATACCGTAACCTCCCAGCTGGTGGCGGTACTCCTCCTCGGTCCGACCTGCGATGCAAACGCAGCAGCCCATCAGAGCGCGACGTGGAGCTGCCAATGGTATTGTTGATGGCGCTGTTGCTATAGTTACCGGGGAACTTGTTGAGGAGCAGCTCCACAGAGCAGACGTTCAGGTCCAGCTGGTCCACGTGGTGCTGACTGAAGTAACCGATCTTCAGGTTCCTGAGGCGAAAAGATGAGCAGCGGGCATGTTTAGATTAGCGAGCGCGTCGCGATTATCAGCACTCGCTACAATCGCTCCGAGCACGAGCAGATCCCACAAACAGCGCATGAACAATGGCGAGTACTCGGAAACAAAGAATGAAACAGGTGCAAAGGCTGGAACACATCACAGGTAGAAACAGGAAGAGGAGGAGCCAAGAGGGAGAACATGTTAAAGCTTCCTAAAAACAGCGCAGTCCATCCCTTAAAGAGCGAGAGGAGAGGAAGAAAGCTTCCTGGACAGTGCACCAATAAGATGCAACCAACAGACTCCTCTGCTCTGATTGGTCCACTGGTCGTCTTACCTGTGAGCCTGCCTGACTCCGTTGACCGGTGTCAACTCGCCCATCAGCAACTTGAGGACGGTGGTTTTACCAGCACCGTTTTCACCGACCTGCCGAGAAACACAATAGCCCAAACAGCGAGCTGATTAATGACTGCACTTCCTGTTGTACCTCTCACTCTGCAGAGGCGCCCAGTGCTCACTTCCTGTCTGAGTACTGATATCTGTGCATGCCTCTTTGAGAACTCATCTTAGTCAATAATTAGTTTGTAATTGCTGCATCACACCACCAGGTGGAGCCACCTATCGTGTTCAGGAGACGCTCGCCAACGTGTCTGACGGTACAGTGCAGGCCTGACGCTCTGCGGCCTGTCAGTCCATCCCTGAGCTAACAAGCTAACCTGGAGCCATGCCAGCTAAGCCAGCCACACCTGAAGGTCTCTCCACCCGCACAGCGCCCTCTGCTGACTCATTGCCGTCAGCTGTAAAGCACTATACGCTGACCGTGGTGACACCGTGAGGTCACCATGGTGATAAGACCGTGAGGTCACGACACAGTGCTGTCACACATACGATGCAGATCCGAGAGTCGAGGTCAGCTGACAGGTTGAGTCCGGAGAACAGCGGCTGGTCTTTGCTGTAGTAAAACTCGACTTCATCCAGCTGCAGGATGGGCGGAGACAACTTCTCAAAGTTATCTGGAAACCTGAAGCGACACACAGCATGTCAGCCAGTCCAAGCTTCACTGCCACAGTGATCGTCGGGGGTCAGAGGTCATCTTCTTACCTGAGCGTGACCTCAATTTCCTTCTCGATGGGCTTTAGCTCAGGTCTGCGGGAGAAAGCAAGCATTAGCTTACAGACAGGCAGCACAGACACCAGATCAAGGCGAGGAGGGCGAGGAGCACTCACAGCTTCTCCAGGAGTTTGAGTTTACTCTGCACCTGAGCTGCTCGGTTAGCGTTGTACCGAAATCTGTCGATGAAAACCTGAAAGACACACAGCAGCCGTTCACCAAAACTACATCAGCTCTGTGACACAGAATCACCTGACAGACAGTCTGTGATTCAAGCTGTCTGTGAGCAGCACATCCTACAGACGCACCGAGTCACTGACATGAAACAACGAACAGACACCAACAAGGCAGGCATACAGTGGAGCACCCGTTTGTTCCTGTCTGTACTGTCTGTACCCGTGTGTACCTGTGTGTATCTGTCTGTACTGTCTGTACCTGTTTGTAATGTGTGTACCCGTGTGTACCTGTGTGTACTGTCTGTACTGTCTGTACCCGTGTGTACCTGTGTGTACTGTCTGTACCTGTGTGTACTGTCTGTATCTGTCTGTACCTGTGTGTACCTGTGTGTACCTGTGTGTACTGTCTGTACCTGTGTGTACTGTCTGTACCTGTGTGTACCTGTGTGTACTGTCTGTACTGTCTGTACCTGTGTGTACTGTCTGTACCTGTGTGTACCTGTGTGTACCTGTGTGTACTGTCTGTACCTGTGTGTACTGTCTGTACCTGTGTGTACCTGTGTGTACTGTCTGTACCTGTGTGTACTGTCTGTAGTTGTGTGTACCTGTCTGTACTGTCTGTACCTGTGTGTACCTGTGTGTACTGTCTGTAGTTGTGTGTACCTGTCTGTACTGTCTGTACCTGTGTGTACTGTCTGTACCTGTCTGTACATGTGTGTACTGTCTGCACTGTCTGTACCTGTGTGTACTGTCTGTACCTGTGTGTACCTGTCTGTACCTGTGTGTACCTGTCTGTACCTGTGTGTACCTGTCTGTAGTTGTGTGTACTGTCTGTACTGTCTGTAGTTGTGTGTACCTGTCTGTACTGTCTGTAGTTGTGTGTACCTGTCTGTACCTATGTGTACTGTCTGTACCTGTCTGTACCTGTGTGTACTGTCTGTACATGTGTGTACTGTCTGCACTGTCTGTAGTTGTGTGTACCTGTCTGTACTGTGTGTACCTGTGTGTACCTGTCTGTACTGCCTGCACTGTCTGTACCTGTGTGTACCTGTCTGTACTGTCTGTACCTGTGTGTACCTGTCTGCACTGTCTGTACTGTCTGTAGTTGTGTGTACCTGTGTGTACTGTCTGTACCTGTCTGTAGTTGTGTGTACCTGTCTGTAGTTGTGTGTACCTGTCTGTACTGTCTGTACCTGTGTGTACTGTCTGTACCTGTGTGTCATGTCTGTACTGTCTGTAGTTGTGTGTACCTGTCTGTACTGTCTGTAGTTGTGTGTACCTGTCTGTACTGTCTGTACTGTTTGCACTGTCTAGTTGTCTGTACCTGTCTGTACTGTCTGTAGTTGTGTGTACCTGTCTGTACTGTCTGTACTGTCTGCACTGTCTGTAGTTGTGTGTACTGTCTGTAGTTGTCTGTACCTGTGTGTACTGTCTGTACTGTCTGCACTGTCTGCACTGTCTGTAGTTGTGTGTACCTGTCTGTACTGTTTGTACTGTCTGTAGTTGTGTGTACCTGTCTGTACTATCTGTACTGTCTGCACTGTCTGCAGTTGTGTGTACAGTCTGTATGTGTGTAATGTCTGTACCTTTCTGTACTGTCTGTACTGTCTGTACCTGTGTGTACCTGTCTGTACCTGTGTGTACCTGTCTGTACTGTCTGTACCTGTCTGTACTGTCTGTAGTTGTGTGTACCTGTCTGTACTGTCTGTACCTGTGTGTACTGTCTGTACCTGTCTGTACATGTGTGTACTGTCTGCACTGTCTGTACCTGTGTGTACTGTCTGTACCTGTGTGTACCTGTCTGTACCTGTGTGTACCTGTCTGTACTTTCTGTACCTGTCTGTAGTTGTGTGTACTGTCTGTACTGTCTGTAGTTGTGTGTACCTGTCTGTACTGTCTGTAGTTGTGTGTACCTGTCTGTACTGTCTGTAGTTGTGTGTACCTGTCTGTACCTATGTGTACTGTCTGTACCTGTCTGTACCTGTGTGTACTGTCTGTACATGTGTGTACTGTCTGTACATGTGTGTACTGTCTGTACATGTGTGTACTGTCTGCACTGTCTGCACTGTCTGTAGTTGTGTGTACCTGTCTGTACTGTGTGTACCTGTGTGTACCTGTCTGTACTGCCTGCACTGTCTGTACCTGTGTGTACCTGTCTGTACTGTCTGTACCTGTGTGTACCTGTCTGCACTGTCTGTACTGTCTGTAGTTGTGTGTACCTGTGTGTACTGTCTGTACCTGTCTGTAGTTGTGTGTACCTGTCTGTAGTTGTCTGTACCTGTGTGTACTGTCTGTACCTGTGTGTACTGTCTGTACCTGTGTGTACTGTCTGTACCTGTGTGTCATGTCTGCACTGTCTGTAGTTGTGTGTACCTGTCTGTAGTTGTGTGTACCTGTCTGTACTGTCTGTAGTTGTGTGTACCTGTCTGTACTGTCTGTACTGTTTGCACTGTCTAGTTGTCTGTACCTGTCTGTACTGTCTGTAGTTGTGTGTACCTGTCTGTACTGTCTGTACTGTCTGCACTGTCTGTAGTTGTGTGCACTGTCTGTAGTTGTGTGTACTGTCTGTAGTTGTCTGTACCTGTGTGTACTGTCTGTACTGTCTGCACTGTCTGTAGTTGTGTGTACCTGTCTGTACTGTTTGTACTGTCTGTAGTTGTGTGTACCTGTCTGTACTATCTGTACTGTCTGCACTGTCTGCAGTTGTGTGTACAGTCTGTATCTGTGTGTAATGTCTGTACCTTTCTGTACTGTCTGTACTGTCTGTACCTGTGTGTACCTGTCTGTACCTGTGTGTACCTGTGTGTACCTGTGTGTACTGTTTGTACCTGTCTGTACTGGTGTGTACCTGTCTGTAGTTGTGTGTACCTGTCTGTAGTTGTGTGTACTGTCTGTACCTGTCTGTACTGTCTGTACCTGTCTGTACTGTCGGTACCTGTGTGTACCTGTCTGCACTGTCTGTACCTGTGTGTACTGTCTGTAGTTGTGTGTACCTGTGTGTACTGTCTGTACCTGTGTGTACTGTCTGTACCTGTGTGTACTGTCTGTACCTGTGTGAACCTGTGTGTACTGTCTGTACCTGTGTGTACTGTCTGTACCTGTGTGTACTGTCTGTACCTGTGTGTACCTCTGTGTACCTGTCTGTACTGGTGTGTAGCTGTCTGCACCTGTCTGCAGTTGTGTGTACAGTCTGTATCTGTGTGTAATGTCTGTACCTTTCTGTACTGTCTGTACTGTCTGTACCTGTGTGTACCTGTCTGTACCTGTGTGTACCTGTCTGTACTGTCTGTACCTGTCTGTACTGTCTGTAGTTGTGTGTATCTGTCTGTACTGTCTGTACCTGTGTGTACTGTCTGTACCTGTCTGTACATGTGTGTACTGTCTGCACTGTCTGTACCTGTGTGTACTGTCTGTACCTGTGTGTACCTGTCTGTACCTGTGTGTACCTGTCTGTACTTTCTGTACCTGTCTGTAGTTGTGTGTACTGTCTGTACTGTCTGTAGTTGTGTGTACCTGTCTGTACTGTCTGTAGTTGTGTGTACCTGTCTGTACTGTCTGTAGTTGTGTGTACCTGTCTGTACCTATGTGTACTGTCTGTACCTGTCTGTACCTGTGTGTACTGTCTGTACATGTGTGTACTGTCTGTACATGTGTGTACTGTCTGTACATGTGTGTACTGTCTGCACTGTCTGCACTGTCTGTAGTTGTGTGTACCTGTCTGTACTGTGTGTACCTGTGTGTACCTGTCTGTACTGCCTGCACTGTCTGTACCTGTGTGTACCTGTCTGTACTGTCTGTACCTGTGTGTACCTGTCTGCACTGTCTGTACTGTCTGTAGTTGTGTGTACCTGTGTGTACTGTCTGTACCTGTCTGTAGTTGTGTGTACCTGTCTGTAGTTGTGTGTACCTGTCTGTACTGTCTGTACCTGTGTGTACTGTCTGTACCTGTGTGTACTGTCTGTACCTGTGTGTCATGTCTGCACTGTCTGTAGTTGTGTGTACCTGTCTGTAGTTGTGTGTACCTGTCTGTACTGTCTGTAGTTGTGTGTACCTGTCTGTACTGTCTGTACTGTTTGCACTGTCTAGTTGTCTGTACCTGTCTGTACTGTCTGTAGTTGTGTGTACCTGTCTGTACTGTCTGTACTGTCTGCACTGTCTGTAGTTGTGTGCACTGTCTGTAGTTGTGTGTACTGTCTGTAGTTGTGTGTACTGTCTGTAGTTGTCTGTACCTGTGTGTACTGTCTGTACTGTCTGCACTGTCTGTAGTTGTGTGTACCTGTCTGTACTGTTTGTACTGTCTGTAGTTGTGTGTACCTGTCTGTACTATCTGTACTGTCTGCACTGTCTGCAGTTGTGTGTACAGTCTGTATCTGTGTGTAATGTCTGTACCTTTCTGTACTGTCTGTACCTGTGTGTACCTGTCTGTACCTGTGTGTACCTGTGTGTACCTGTGTGTACTGTTTGTACCTGTCTGTACTGGTGTGTACCTGTCTGTAGTTGTGTGTACCTGTCTGTAGTTGTGTGTACTGTCTGTACCTGTCTGTACTGTCTGTACCTGTCTGTACTGTCGGTACCTGTGTGTACCTGTCTGCACTGTCTGTACCTGTGTGTACTGTCTGTAGTTGTGTGTACCTGTGTGTACTGTCTGTACCTGTGTGTACTGTCTGTACCTGTGTGTACTGTCTGTACCTGTGTGAACCTGTGTGTACTGTCTGTACCTGTGTGTACTGTCTGTACCTGTGTGTACCTGTCTGTACCTGTCTGTACTGGTGTGTAGCTGTCTGCACCTGTCTGTAGTTGTGTGTACTGTCTGTACCTGTCTGTACCTGTGTGTACCTGTCTGCACTGTTTGTACTGTCTGTACCTGTGTGTACTGTCTGTACCTGTGTGAACCTGTGTGTACTGTCTGTACCTGTGTGTACCTGTCTGTACTGTCTGTACCTGTGTGTACTGTCTGTACCTGTCTGTACTGGTGTGTACCTGTCTGTACTGTCTGTACCTGTCTGTAGTTGTCTGTACTGTCTGTACCTGTCTGTACCTGTCTGTACTGTCTGTAGTTGTGTGTACCTGTCTGTACTGTCTGCACTGTCTGTAGTTGTGTGTACTGTCTGTACTGTCTGCAATGTCTGTACCTGTGTGTACCTGTCTGTACTGTCTGTACCTGTGTGTAACTGTCTGTACTGTCTGTACTGTCTGCACTGTCTGTAGTTGTGTGTACCTGTCTGTACTGTCTGTACCTGTGTGTACTGTCTGTAGTTGTGTGTACCTGTCTGTACCTGTGTGTACCTGTGTGTACTGTCTGTACTGTCTGCACTGTCTGTAGTTGTGTGTACCTGTCTGTACTGTCTGTACCTGTCTGTACATGTGTGTACTGTCTGCACTGTCTGTACCTGTGTGTACTGTCTGTACCTGTGTGTACCTGTCTGTACCTGTGTGTACCTGTCTGTACTGTCTGTACCTGTCTGTAGTTGTGTGTACTGTCTGTACTGTCTGTAGTTGTGTGTACCTGTCTGTACTGTCTGTAGTTGTGTGTACCTGTCTGTACTGTCTGTACCTATGTGTACTGTCTGTACCTGTCTGTACCTGTGTGTACTGTCTGTACCTGTCTGTACATGTGTGTACTGTCTGTACCTGTCTGTACATGTGTGTACTGTCTGCACTGTCTGTAGTTGTGTGTACCTGTCTGTACTGTGTGTACCTATGTGTACCTGTCTGTACTGCCTGCACTGTCTGTACCTGTGTGTACCTGTCTGCACTGTCTGTACTGTCTGTAGTTGTGTGTACCTGTGTGTACTGTCTGTACCTGTCTGTAGTTGTGTGTACCTGTCTGTAGTTGTGTGTACTGTCTGTATTGTCTGTACCTGTCTGTACTGTCTGCACTGTCTGTACTGTCTGTACCTGTGTGTACCTGTGGGTACCTGTGTGTACCTGTCTGTACCTGTCTGTACTGTCTGTACTGTCTGTACTGTCTGCACTGTCTGTACCTGTGTGTACCTGTCTGTACTGTCTGTACATGTGTGTACCTGTGTGTACCTGTCTGTACTGTCTGTACCTGTGTGTACCTGTGTGTACCTGTCTGCACTGTCTGTACTGTCTGTACCTGTGTGTACCTGTATGTGCTGTCTGTATTGCAGCTGGGCCTCGTACTCTCTCTGCTGGTTCTTCAGTCGGTCCTCTTTGGTTTTAATAAAATTTTCGTAGTTGCCGCGGTAACTGTCAAGCCTCTGGGAGTGCAGGTGGATGATGTCTGTGACCACGGCATTCAGGAAGTTTCTGTCGTGGGAGACGACCAGGATGGTGGACTGCCAGGTCTGCAGGGGAGGGATGACTTATGAGGTTAGTGCAGCTGAGATAACCAGCCCGCCTCGTTCACTGACACCACCGCACAAACGTTTTAAACCTACAGTCTGAATATGGCCACGCCCCAGTTTCTCCTCATTAGGAAGCAGGCTGACCTGTTTTCATCGTCCAGCATTAACACTGAGTGACAGGGATCGTTATCAGGACGTGAGGTGACATCGTCAGGATGTGTAAACAAACTGAGGTGAGAAGAATCCAGGTGTGAGAGAAACACTCACGCACACGTCTGTGAGCGAGGCCGCTGTTTGCAGAGAGGCGAACCTTACCTGCAGGTAGTTCTCCAACCACAGAATGGCTCTGACGTCCAACATGTTGGTGGGCTCTGAAACACAAAACATGGAGAATACGTCACAGACCTCCTCCTCCCATCACAGCTGCAGCGAGGAAGGTGTGACTCACCATCAAGCAGCAGGAGGTCGGGCCTGCAGAAAAGAAACCAGAGAAGAAGAAATCATCAGCTGAGCATCGATCTGTAGACTCCCGTCATCTTCACCCTGTGTGTGTGACTCTGTGTGTGTGTGACTGTGTGTGACTCTGTGTGTGTGTGACTCTGTGTGTGTGACTCTGTGTGTGTGTGACTCTGTGTGTGTGTGACTCTGTGTGTGTGTGTGTATCGCTCACCGAGCAAACAGAGCTCTGGCCAGTGCCAGTCTCATCCTCCAACCTCCAGAAAACTCCCTGCAGAGAAAACACACTCAGCATGACACTAAACAGGAGTGTGTGTGTGTGTGTGTGTGGGGAGGGGGGGACATGTGACTCACTTTGTGGCCTGCTGTTGCATTCTGGGAGAAAATCCAAGACCAGCCAGGATGACAGACGCTCTGATTGGACGAGAGAATAACAGCTTCTTACTGTGTGTGGGTTTCACACCGACATCAGTAAAATCCTCTGAGTAGAAACATCAGCAGCAGGTGAAGCCTCGCCATGGCTCCCCCTGCTGGTGAAAACCTCTCACAGCGCTTCACGTCTAACTTGAGGTACGAACGCGACTGGATGGAGGCTTTGTGCTCAGTGGGCGGGTCTACCAGCTTTCATGCATCTTATTGGTTAAACTTCTCATAAGCCTGCCCTCTACCCGAGACACAGAGCCGGGGATCAAACCATCGACCTCACGATTCATCACCACATCTGTGCTGACTAGCGTCTCGATTCTCGAGTGCGCCTTCAGCACACAGGTAAACGGACACGCTCAGACGTCACACGTGCTCAGTGACTTGATGATCAGCGAGAGGCTTGTACTGCTGTCTGAACACACGAGGCCGGATTTAAACCTTTAACTTGCATCTGTTCAGGGTCGTGGGGGTGGAGCCTATGTCGGACATGCATGTGACTGGACTATGGGCGGAACCCTCGCAGTCTGCTGTGAGGCAGCAGCACCAACCCCAGAACCACGGCGCCGCCTTAAGTTTCACTTCATCAGCAGATTTAAAGGTTTTTGATGAGGTTTTGAGGCGTGGCGTCGGGCGCCGTGTCAGCCCTGCTCTCGCCGACCGTTGGCTCATCGTTAAGACTTGTTTCCTCACATCTGGATCCCAATAATCATGGCGGCTACGTTTTCCAGCCCGATGTAGACTCTGTGGTTACGCACTGTGTTCTGTGGGCGGGGCTGATTTAACGCGGTGTACCTGGGTACCTCGGCGGCATTACCGAGCTCACGGACGTGTACGACTTTATCACAGAGCCTCGAACACGCCGCCGCCTCGGAGGATCGCAGCAGAGGACGAGGAGAAATCTTTCCTGTCAGCTGGAAAAACACCAGCGAAGAAGAACAGCAGCGTGTCGGTGCGGTTGTCATAGTTACCGGGCCGGCGCCTTGTCAGCTTCGATCTCCTCCAGCTTTCCGTAGATCTCGGACAGCCGCACGCTCTCCATCCCGTCGGCACTGAAACACACGTCAGAGACGGCTGCAGCTGATTGGACAAACACGCCGCCTGCTGCGCTCTCATTAGCTGAATTAAATGTGTTCTGCGAGCCACGCCTCAGAGCGTTTTTCTTACGTTCCGTTGGCGATGCGAGCATTCAGCCTCCTCTCCTCGCCCAGCAGGTCCTCCCGCACCGTGTCGCTCTCCAGGACGCTCTGCAGCGCCGACGTTTCGTCCCCCGCCACTTCCTGCTCCACGTGCAGGATGGAAATGTGAGCCGGGACACGGAGGCTGCGACTCGCCAGCATCTTCAGCAGCGTCGTTTTCCCCAGGCCGTTGCGGCCGATCAGGCCGTACCGCCGGCCCGACGCCAGGCTCAGCTCCGCCCCCTGCAGCAGACATCTGAGACACAAATGGCGGTGTGAGAAAACGAGCCGTCCCGCTGCGCCCCGCTGGTGTTTTCCGAGCGCTCACCTCTCTCCGAAGGACACGTCAAAGTTCTCGATGCGGATGTCGTAGCTGCGGTTCTTCCCCGATTGGTCGACTCGGCTGTCCTTCTTACTGCTGGCCTGACTGGCCGACGCCTCCTCCAGGACTCTGAGGAAACAGAGGACAGGTGAGAGGGGCACAGGTGTGTGCAGGTGACGGCAGGTGGTCGGCGGACTCACAGTGGGCTGGAGGCCTTCTGCGAGTCCTTCTCGCTCCTGCGCTCGTGTTTGGCTTTCAGCTTCGCCTCGGCTTTCTCCAGCTTCTTGGCGTCGACCGTCTGAAGACAGAAAGCAGTTTTGTGAGAAACAGGAAGCTAGCTGAACTGCTTCCTGGGCAGATCGAACCTGACTGCGCAGGAAGGTCGCTTCTGATTGGACCACTTCCACATTCGTCACACCTTTCTACACAACTCAGTTCTGATTGGCTCTCGTCTGTGCTGAACATTTCCGTCTCGTTTGACTGGCTGACTAACGTGTCGATACACGTGCAGGCTAAAGCTAGTGCTAAATCAATAATCTGCTGATTGAATCAATTATTATTGATGATCGTCCATCATTTTTGACTTTTTAATCAGAGGCTGTCATTTTTGTCCCGCGCAGGTTTCCGGTACGTACCGTGTTCTGAGCACGCCTCATCATCCAGATGCCCTCGGCGTCTTTGGCTGCAGAAACTGAGGAGAAGGAAACAGGCAGATCAATACATGACATCAATAAGTAATAATATTAATGTCTTCGCAGACAGCAGGTGTAGTGGGCACACACGTGACACAGTCAAAACTCCTCGCTGCAGGCAGCATGACGACGGCAGCATGACGACGGCAGCATGATGACGGCGGCGGCGACGTAAAGACATCAAAAATCTCTCCATGATAATCAGTTTAGTCACAGCTTTTCTTTAACAATAAACACGGATCAAGGCTGGCGTCTGCACAGCACACAAACCATCATGTTAAACACTTTTAACAGAGGTCGAGACTTCTTCCATATTTGTGCCTCCCCTCTGAGCTCACACACTCTGAGGGTCACTGTGTGACACTATATACCCCCACACCCACGTCTATGTACATACTCACACACTTTCAAGTATCTACATATACATACATAATACTGGTGGCGCCAGTGTCCGGCAGCCTCGCCTCTGTCAGTGCGTCCCAGGGTGGCTGTGGCTACAATGTAGCTGCGTCACCAGTGTGTGAATGTGAGTGACTGGATGTGTGAAGCGCTTTGGGCTCCTTAGGGACGAGTAAAGCGCTGTACAAATACAGGCCATTTACCATAATACATATCTACATCTACATGCACACTCATGCACGCTTTTACATATTTCCGTGCACGTCTACACAAGCGTCCATTCAGCATCATAAGGAATTCAGACCAGTCGAGCACCAATCAGGTTAAATGAAAACAGAATGAAGATCTTTCCCTACATTATTCACAACCTCTTCCATACTCGAAAACCATTTTGACCAATATCTTTGAAATGTGTCTTTACAGAGTCTTAGAGGAAAGGTCATCTTTTCCATTTCACAAGTATCTTCTACTATGGCTGACCACTCTCCAACCGTTGGTGGGTCCTTGTCCAGCCATCTTCTAGTTATTGCTTTTTTACTTGCTGCCAGGAATATTTTAAGAGGGTATTTATCTCTCGTATTCATCTCAACTGGTGCATTTCCAAATATATTGTAGCAAAACTCAAAAGCTTTTTAATCACTTAGAGCAGCAAACCTGAACCCAGTCACTGCTGGAGCCAATGTGGCAACACTACGGCTGACCATATATTCTGGGATTGTCCGGCTATTAAATCTTATTGGGCCGAAATACTAATGAGGATTAAGAAGGTTTTTACTGTAATGAAAATCTCTATTCTATTATTATTACTATTCTTCCAGGAAAATTCCCTCCCAAGAGGGGAGCTAGAGGTCGTCATGCTTTTGTTACAAACATTTAACCTTCATACGTAAGTGTGAGATCTGTTCCTAACAGACTGGGTGGACTGGGTCCTGTATGAGTGTAAACACGAGTACAGTTTCCAGATCAGCCTTTTATGTACTTTACCTTTATAGGTGTCGTCAAACACATCAATGAGCCCCCTCCTCAGAATCCTCCCGTTCAACTTTAATGTTTTATTAAAATGGTGTCTCAACTGTAAGTGTCTGTAAAAGTCTGTTTAACCCGTAAGTTTCACTGAGCTGTAGGAAGCTGTCCATGTCTGTTTGGTTGAGATTTACAGTATGCTGTAATACCAAGTCCATTCTCTAAACACCGTCCAAATGTGCTGGTGTGAAACCCCTATCATATCCTACCCAGCTTCGCATTTTCCTTTCCAAATTGAATTTTTTACTTTGTTTAGTCCGTGTATTTAAGGCTACTTTGGTGCACTCATGCAATTTACACGTTTTTTCTGTAGACTTTAGTAAAGCTGTAGAGGTATATCCAGTTGAGCAAGTTCCAAATCTTTCCACTTTGCCTCATATCTGTTATCACATAATCTAACTAAATACTGAAGCTGTGCCACATTGTACTCGTCCTCCAGGCTGGGTAAGGATTATCCACCTTGGTTTTTTGGCAACTGTAGAGTTTTAAGTCGTACCCTGGTTTTTTACTCTGCCAAATAAATAGATCGTTCTTTTCCACTCATTAAATTGTTTTGTGGATAACACCCTCACCCCTAACCCTTTTGCAGGACCCAAGGTGTCCCAGCAGAACATCGCCCAAAGCATCACGCTGCCTCCGCCGGCTTGGCTTCTTCCCATAATGCATCCTGGTGTCAGGTGTTCTCCAGGTAAGTGACACACCTGGCCATCCACGCGATGGAAAAGACAACGTGATTCATCAGACCTGCCCAGCTTCCCGCATGCTCCCTGGTCCAGATCTGATGCTCACGTGTCCAATGTTGCTGCTTTCAAAGGTGGACAGGGGTCAGAGGTCCAAGTGTGACCTTTCTGTCAGACCCAGCATGAACTGTTCCAGCAGCTCGTCTGCTGAGAGTCGACCGCTCACAGATCCTGAAGCTGCAGGTTTCGTCACTCGGACCCAAACTGACTGAACCAGCAGCAGAAGATCAAACTACGCTTCACGTTTGATCAACATGCTCATGAACTCTGACCCTGGCTCCTGCACAGCTCTCTCTCTCTCAGACCAGTTCACCATCAAATCTGTTTATCAGCCAGCAGCTGCTGCTGTGCTCAGCGCTGTCGCCTCTGACAGCAAAGCCTCGTCTCTGCTGCTCAAACTGAACAAATGGAAACTTTTACTGCTCAGCTGTGTCTGTAATCAAACCTCTGTGACTCTGCTTCACTTCATCAGGTCACGTTCACATTTGATTCATGGTTTGCTTCAGTTTCTGATCGACTGCAGAACATTTTTAAGGTTATTTGCTATAAAAAGGCAGAACAGGAAAAGCTGCTTCATGTTTTTCTGTTTGAGCCTCAGTTGACACAAAGCTGCTGTGATGCTCACACCTCTGATGGAGTCTCAGTGTCAGCTTTGGTTTATACACACATATAAAATATGGATATGTGCTGATAAATGATCAGAATTAGAATATTTCTGACTGAGTCAAAACTGAAACAGTGACGATACTCAGCCCTAGTTTTCCATGCTTCATAATTGCCCCCCTTTGCTTCATATTTCTCTTCTCTCCACGAGCGTGAGGTGAGGTCGTCTCCTGAAATGGTTCCAACAGTGTTGAAGGAGTTCAGACATGCTGAGCACCTGTCGGCCCTTTGCCTTAACTCTGCGCTCCATCTCATCCCAAACCATCTCCACTGGGTTCAGGTGACTGTGTCTGCACCGCTCCATCACAGAGCCTCACACAGCCTGCAGGTGTGTTTGTGCTCATTGTGCCGTTGAAGAATGATGGCATGTTGCTGCAGGATGCTGTTGTAGCCATGCTGGGTCAGTGCGCCTTCAGTTTGGAATAAATCCCCATCAGTGTCACCATCACACCTCCTCCCCCATGCTTCACAGTGGGAACCATGCATGTAGAGACCATCAGTTCACAAGACATGAACAGGTGGAGCCAAAGATCTCAGCTGTGGACTCATCAGACCAAAGCACAGATGGTCTAACGTCCATCCTCGTGTTTCTCAGATCAAACAAATCTCTGCTTGTTGCTTCTCCTCAGTCGTGTTTCTCAGCAGCTGTTTGACCACAAAGGCCTGATTCACACAGTCTGCTCTGAACGTGCAGAGATGTGTCTGCTGCTGGAGCTCTGTGTCTATCTGAGCTCTGATCTGAGCTGCTGCTAACTTGTGATTTCTGAGGCCGGTGACTCGGATGAATGTGTCCTCAGCAGCAGAGGGACTCTGGTCTTCCTTCACTGGGGCGTCCTCATGTGATCATCCCAGTGCTGGATGGTTTCTGTGACTGCACTCAGGGACACATTCAGCGTTTTAGCAGTTTTCTGGACCGACTGACCTTCAGTTCTTAAAGTAATGGTGGACGGTTGTTTCTCTCAGCTGATTGGTTCTTGCCATAAGATAACTTCTAGCAGCTGTCAGCTGTGCACCGACCTGTCAAATGAACCCTGACAGGCTCACCTGTGAGGTGAAACCATGTCAGGTGACTACATCATGAAGCTCACTGAGAGAAGGCCGAGGGTTTGCAGCGCTGTCGACAAAGCAAAGGGAGGAAGCTACAATACAAACAGAGTTGTTCTTTACTCCGAAGAACCATCGAATGAGAAGCTGTCCAAACTTTTGATTGGTAGTGTACACACACACACACACACACACACGAGGTGTGTTCTGGTTAGGAGAGTGTTTGGTTTCTGCACTCTCACAGCCTGTGTGTGCGTGCTCCTCGGCGTGTTGACCTTACCGCTGTCTGCAGAGATCTGGGAGAGCTGCACGGGAGCGTCCAGCAGCACCTGCCTCTGAGCGCCGCGGTGCTGGTTTCTGAAACACACACGTTCACATTAACAATTAACACGCCGCCTCGGCCCAGAGGAGACCCCGCCCACCCAGTCCTCACAGTTTCAGCGTGTTGAACATCTGCAGACAGATGTCTCGGATGTCATCTTCGTTTTTACTGTCAGCTGACACCTCCTGCAGCACGCCGCCGACCGCGTCGTAGACCTCCTCGCTGTCCTCGAAATCTGCCCCGCCGCCATCCAGGACACCTGCAACACAAACACACCTCAGCAGGAGGATCAGCAGCTGCGGGCTGCGTGTCTGCTCCCGTTCACACACCACGAGGAAGAAGGAAACCCTCCTGATTTCAGAGCCCCCACCAGCTGCCTGTGAGCTGGATCACAGGATCAATAAATGAGTCTCAGGGTTTCTGCTTCCTGTAATGCTGCTTCCGTGTCTCCGCTACCTGTGGGTCTCTCAGGCCAGCCCAGGTTCAGGTGCAGGCGTGCCGGGTTATGCCGTGCTAGCCGGTGTGCCTGCTCCGAGTGCTGTCAGCCCGGTTAGCTCGTTAGCTCATTGGGCTAAAGAGCAGCCGCTGTCAGGCTAACCCCGTCGGCTCCGGGCCGGCGGACAGCGGCTCGCTCCCCCCGGACAGCGGCCCGGTGCCCGGCCTCTCACCTGTGATGTAGTGGAACAGCTCCGCGTCGATCTCAGGAAACTCGCTCTTCAGGATGTCCACGTACGTCGCCATGATAGCCGACCCCGAACACCGCCTGGACGCGCATGTGCCGGTATGCGACAGCGCTGTGAACTCTGGGAGATGACGTTTGTGGAGCGGCTGACGTCAGCGGTGAAGGAGCCCCCGCTTTTCTTTTCTTTTTTTTAAAGAAAAAAAATCCTGTTATTGTCTGAAGTCCTGACGTTTCCAGGATGTCACGTGATTTTAAATAAAATAAACTAAACAATAAAAAACCCTCAAGCGTTAACCTGCATTCTCTCTGCTGGCCAGCAGGGCGGCGACTCCTCCTCTTCTTCTTCACTACATCATGAGCACCAGCTGAACACACTGAGCAGATTAGAGGCTGCAGAGGGACGTAACACCACCTCCTCTCAGATCTTCCTCTCCCCCGCGCGCCTGGCAGCTCCATCTTCAGCCGCCATCCTCTGCACATGCTCAAACCTGCTCGGCCTCTGTGACTCTGAGCTATCCCTGTGATGGACTCATGTCCACGCTGCTCACTGAGCACCTCCTCCTCCTGTTTATTAAATTATAATAAAAACGACATGAAAATCAGAACACAGTACGATGGGCAGTAATCTTACAAGAGTATTGGAGTATTTCAGCAGTATCGTGACTGCTCGCCAGGCTCTCTGTTCCAGTGTGTCTGTGGTAGCACTACAGTAATGTAACAGTAGTATTAAGTATTACAGTGGTAGTGAGCAGTGTTGGTCAAGTTACTTGAAAAAAGTAATCAGTAACTAATTACTGATTACTTCCCCAAAAAAGTAATCCCGTTTCTTTACTGATTACTTATTTTCAAAAGTAATTAATTACTAAATTACTTAGTTACTTTTTAAAAACACGATTTACAACCTGAATAGGTGATAAAGCGATAGATCTTTCAGCCCAATTCATCTTTTTCTGCATCATCATACAAAATGTAATCAAATAAAAGTCTGTTTTTAAAACTTATCAGTTTTAATCTTTTAACTTTATGCATCAAGCAAACATTTAATTATCTGCAACATTCTCTGACTGGAAGAAATTAGTTTAACATTTAAACCTATTTTCTGCACATTCCAGCACATAAAATAAAATATTTTGTGTGTTTACACTCAGTCTTTCAAATAGATGCAAGTAAAACACAGCAGAAAATAAATAAAGTCAAAGACTAGCGGTCCTGTTGCTCTATTTTCACCTGTAAAGCAGGAGTGGGGTAGGCGGAGGTTTACCCTGGTGCAGGTGTGCAGCGGTCAGTGGAAGAATCCGCGAGTTTCTCTGTGAGTTTCCCATTACGTTGTAGCTACTCGGTGCTTGTTTGGAAGTTTAGGGGTTTTTTCGCTGTAAAAAGAAGTTTTCTTCCCACGCACAACGGACACTAATGTTTTTGTCACTTTTTATGGAATCAAACTCAAAGTAAGGTCAGTACTTCCACGCTTTAAACGCTGCACGCTCATACTCTCTCTGCACTCGATATATGATCCATTGTTGATCTGCACACAGCTGTTGTCACGAACGTCGCACGTCACTGTCATGAGACATTCTCGCAAAAAATCACGGTTTTAGTAACGCAGTAACGCAGCGTTCCTACGGGAAAGTAACAGTAATCTAATTACCGTTTTTGCAATAGTAATCACTTAATTCACTCATTACTTGAAAAAGTAATCAGATTACAGTAACGCGTTACTTGTTACAAGTAACGCGTTACTGCCCATCTCTAGTAGTGAGTCTCCTCACTCAATTGTAGTGTTACACTACTAGTATATGGAGCTCTAACACCTCTGCGGTCTTAAAGAAGGCCCAACAGCGTCTCCACTTTCTGAGAATCCTCAGAAAAATGGACCTGAAGGAGCTGCTGACCGTCTTCTACCGCTGCTCCATTGAAAGTGTGCTGATATACTGCATCTGTGTGTGGTTCTCCAGCTGCACCACAGCACACAGAAAGGCACTCCAGAGGGTCATCAATATGGCCCAAAAAATCATTGGACATCCTCTTCCCTCCCTGAAGGACCTGTACAGCACTCGCTGTCTCAAGAGGGCACGCAGCATCCTACAGGACGGTACACACCCAGGACACCGGGTGTTTAAGCTGCTGCCGTCTGGCAGGAGGTTCAGGCTGCTGAGGTCCTGAACAAACACTCAAGGACAGCTTTTACAACAGGGCAACAGCCCTGATCAATGCTAACAGCTGACCTGACTGGATACCTCCCTGGACTTTTTTAGGGGGGGAGGTAGCAACGGTAAAAACAATAACAATAATAATATTTATATTTATAACAAGGTGCAATAATAATTAATGTGCAATAATAACAGTGTGCAATACACATACACTTCTTCTTCTTTTTATTATGTATTGTATCGTGTTGTGTTACATGTAGTGCCGACGTAGGACAGTTTTCCAACTTCATTGCACTACTGTACTATGTATGACTGTGCAATGACAATAAAGAGTTACATATCTTATATAATAGTACTGTAGTATTGCAGTTTGACAAGTAGTATTACACTAGTACTAAATTATAGTGGTATAGTGTATAGATGACAGTATTACAGCAGTACTAATAATACTACAGTAGTATTGCAGCTGCACTATAGCAGTACTAAAGTAGTAGTACTGCAGTAATACTACAGCATTGCTCGCTTCGTCTTGTCCAGCGCCGCAATGCGCATGCTCCGGCCTGGACTTTAGGGTGGGAGTTAGCCGTTAGCACCGAGCTAACAGCCGGAGCGTGTAATGGCGGCCTCGGTGTTGTTGGGCTCTGCGGACAGCGCCGGACTCAGCTTCACCATCGGGGGCGGCGGCACCGGGAATAGTAACGGACTGGGCCCGGCGCCCTGGAACCGTTCTCTGGACCGAGCGCTGGACGAAGCCGCGGCCACCGGGAGCTTGAACCTGAGCGGCAGGAAGCTGAAGGAGTTCCCCCGGTGCGCCGCCAACCACGACCTGACCGACACCACCAGGGCCGGTGAGTGAACCGCACCGGGACCCGGCCCGGCGGCGGGCCGTGTATAGCGGGCCGCGGGCGGTGGCTTAGTCCGGAGTGCTTTGGGGAAGTCGGGTTTGAGGCTGCGGGTAGGCTGGGACACCGTCAGGCCGGTGTTGTGACAAACATCGAACTCAGAAATCGGCACCGTGCCGGGGTTCCGCTGCCTTTACCGGGCTCTCCGAGCGGAGAGTACCGGCGCAGACAGGCAGTCGCAGTGAATCCGGGGACCGAGCCCGCCGGCAGAGGCGTTTTTGTACCGGACGGTTCGGGTCTGAGCCCGGTAAGCTGCTCTTAGCATGTTAGCAGGGTTAGCGCGGTTACCTGGGTGCTGCCGCCGGGTTTAAAGCTGCGGTTAACGGCTCTCACTGCGGCGAGGCTGAGAGGTTGTCACCTGATCTCAGAGGTGACGGCTCGTGCCGCTTAACCTGCCAGCTTGTTTGTTAGCATGTTAGCTTGTTAGCTCTGCCCCCGACAGCCTGTAAACACTGCGGAGGAGGCGTGCGGGGTCACCAGGGCGAGGGGAGGCTGACCACCCGGGGGGGTCTGAAGTCAGAGACTGGGCCCAAAGGTGACCACACACCTGGCTGGCTTTGTTTTGTTCGACTCTGATTAGATAACGAGCCAGGAGGACACAGAGGCGGCTCCGCCTGCCCGGGCCGGCGTGCCGAGCAGAACAAACAGAACAAACAGCATTGATTATCGATCAGCTGATCGAAGCCCGCCATGCTGATGCTGCGCGTGCTCCTTTCATTCACACTAAATTGCACCCAAACCGATATTCGCTGTACGTAACCTGCAATGACGTCACAGTTTAACGTGTTTGATTGGGTTTCGTCATCTCCCTGGACACACTCGGGAAGCACGAGACCGGAAACAAACAAAGACGAGTGTTTCGTGTGTGTGACGTGAATTGAGTGAGCACTGCCGCCCAGGTGCGATGACCAGGCTGATGTTGGATGAGGGGGAGGACTGTTCCCGCATCCTGAGCCATGCAGGATTGTATCAGCACAACAAATGTGAGCTGTACCTGTCCATACCTGCCCAGGCTCCTCCTCTCTGCTGAGGCTTCACAGCTGCTTCACGGTCACATGATCCTCACCTCAGTGCTGTCCTCCTCAGCTCCTCTGTATCTCTGCTTTAGAGTCACAACATCGCCTATCTCAGAGCATCTCACACTTCTGTGTGTGCAGAGTGAGCAGAGTGAGCAGAGTGAGCAGGGACGAGCGTCCCGCTCTGCAGGTGGGTCATGTTCCTGTGTGTGAGCTCCGTGTGTGCGCGGGTCACCAGCAGCTTCAGGAACACGTGTGTATGATCTCGGGTTAACCTGTACCGTGTGTGTGTGTGTGTGTGTGATCTCGGGTTAACCTGTACCGTGTGTGTGTGTGTGTGTGTGTGTGTGCGTGTGTGCAGATCTGTCTCGTAACCGGCTGTCGGAGCTTCCTCTTGAGGTTTGTCTCTTCGTGTCTCTGGAGAGTCTGAACCTGTACCAGAACTGTCTGCGGTCGCTGCCTGACGGCCTGCTCAACCTGCAGGCGCTTACCTACCTGAACCTCAGGTAACACACACACACACACACACACACACACACACACACACCTCAGGTCTGTTTCATTTATCACGAGCTCCACACTCTGTCAGACGGCACCAAACAGGAAGTGCTCTCAGTCCTCACCTTGTGGCGTGCTTTGCTGTGGGTGACCTGTGGGTGCTGCTCACTGCTGATTTTATTGGTGGGAAACCATGAAGCCCACTTTTGGTGTGATCAGCAGGACCAGGAGGAATCTGGAAGCGTCTCCTCGTCTTCCTCTTCTTCTTCCTCTCTGCTCTTCATCGTCTTTTTCTTTGTCTCACTCTGTTTTGTCTCGTAGTCGTCCTCTTCCTCTGTTCTCTGTCACATGCACACTTGTCACATGTTTACAGCTGGATGCCTGTGTCTCTGACCCCGCCCCTCTCTTAATGCCCCTCCCCTCAGTCGGAACCAGCTGTCGGTGCTGCCCGCCGTCGTCTGCGGCCTCCCTCTGAAGGTTTTGATCGCCTGCAACAACAAGCTGGTTTCTCTGCCGGAGGAGCTGGGACAGCTGAGGCACCTCACCGAGCTGGTCGGTCCTCTCACGCCGCACATCGCCATCCTCGCTGACCAATCGCAGCGCTTATTGATTATCGATATCTTTGATCGCCCACAGGATGTGAGCTGCAATGAGATCCAGACTCTGCCTGCTCAGGTGGGCCAGCTGGAGGCTCTGAGAGACCTGAACATCAGGAGGAACCACCTGGTCCGACTGCCACCAGGTACACAAACGCGTGAAACCATGGTGACGCTGCGCTCTGTTACTTATTGATCAGTTATTGTTTCTGTGTCAGCCGATCAGCTGACTCAGGCCCTGAGAAATGACTGCAGGTTAAAGTGGAATAAAACATCGCGCTGCCAATCTAAGCTCCTCCCCCTGAGCTGTCAGTCAGCCCACGGCAGAGGGCGTGGCTCAGACCAGACTAACCCACTGATGGGTCTGGTGCTCCTGTCTGAGCGTGGAGCTCCTCCCCCGTGCAGACGGGTGAGCTGCAGTTTGTAACCTCTGACCCCAACGTCAGCGTCGTGAATCTCCACCTGTCAAAGCGTGTGATTAAAATCATCACACAGGCCGAACAGCAGCGGCTCGAAGCGCCGCCGTCGTGTTCAGGTTTCAAAGCGGCCGCGGCATTTCCTGTTATCTTTCCAAAGAGCTGCTCTCGCTCTCACAGCTCAGTCGCCGCCACATTTCTCTGCTTGTCTCGACTCGTCTGTGAAATCCTGAGCGAGTTCTGATGGCGAGTCAAGTTTAGTTTCTTTACAGCTGAGTAGTAAAATCACCTGACGTCAGAGCTACGGGGACACGCCCACCCAGCAGGTAAAAACAGTCGTTTGCACGTCTTTGAGTTTAACAGAATCACACCAATCGCTGACGCTCCACAGCGACCGCGGCGCTCAGCACAGCTCATTTAAATTTATCCACCCAGATCAAAACCACACATGGCGGTCAGTCCCGGCGGCAGTGCGAGGCGATACTCCACGCCACGTTCAGGGATCTGATGAAGCTGCCTGGGCGCAGCGTAGATCCACAGTCATAGGTCGTCCTGGTTTCTTTAGTTTTCCTCCAGGATGAGGAGACAGTAAAAACACGTGCAGTACTGCGATTGTCCACTAGTGGCCATCGTGAGGGAGGAACGCTCTGCCAGGGCAGCGAGTCGGTCATGTGACTTATTCAGCGTGGCGGTTAGTACTGTTCGAAGAAGGTCCTGGGTTCCCATGTGGGCGGGGCCTGTGTCTGCGTGGCGTCTGTTCGGGTACTCCGACTTCCTCCTACGGTCCACAGACCGGCAGTGAGTGGGGTGAGCTGCAAATGGTCTCTGTTAGCCCTGCAACAGACCGGCGACCTGTCCAGGACAGGGACAGCTCAGCAGGTAGAGGGGTCACCCCACGATCGCAAGAATATAGAAGATTTCACAGCGTGCAGTATCTTTGACAAGTTACGTACGTAAACAAAAAAGTTTACTTTAGGAGAAAACAAATAAACAAAATAACTGGAAAAAGGTGCTCAAGGTGTAAATAAACAACATGTAAGTGAAGTGAAACTAAACGTTCGACACAGCTCGTGTGTTTTACACACTTTGGAGTCAGAACTGTTCTTAAGATTCTCCAGATCAATCAGGGCTTTAAAAACAAAGATGTTTGGACGCTGTTGAGAAGATTTTGTACAATGTTTGTGAAATTTGGCAAAAATAATCAGAAGATTGATAATATTTATTTCCTGGAGTTATTTTGTGGGTATGTGAGAGGCCAAAGAGAATATGTTGCAACTTCAGTTTACACGAGGGATCAATTTTGGTGTTTATGAAATTATTTAGATCGATCCAAAGCACATGTGTTTACGTGCATTCCCAAAATAACTCAGATTGTTTCCTCTGCTGCAGAAAGTACAAAGAGCATCAATACTTTTCTTACATTTAACCAGATGTGTCTTTAATAACATTTAACCAGATGTGTCTTTAATAACATCTCTGGATCAAGAGGAACTTCTCTGACCTCAGTGATGATAAATTCCCTCGATAGAATCAAAGTGTTTTTCAGTCTTGTAAATATGTTTCCAGTAAAACGCAGCATGCAGAGGACTTGTTTCCGTGGAGGGATTAATAAAGTTCACGTTAGTAGTATTTAGCCCCGCCTCTCGCCCTATGGTAGCTGGGATAGGCTCCACCCCTCCAGCTCTCTGATAAGTGGAAAAGATCGGGTGGAACCATAAGAAGAGAATTGAGTCATTGTGTTGTCAAACCTGGGAAGTGCAGCGTGATGGCTCGTGGGGTAATCTGATTGGTCGTCCCTGCAGAGCTGGCCGAGCTGCCTCTGGTGCGTCTCGACTTCTCCTGTAACAAAGTGACCTCCATCCCCGTCTGTTACCGCCGCCTCACGCAGCTGCAGACCATCGTCCTCGACAACAACCCGCTGCAGACCCCGCCCGCTCAGGTACGCAGGAAGTGACCTCGCAGGCGTCCCCGTGCAGGTGTCGGTTCAGAGCTAACGTCTGCTTCCTGTCTGCAGATCTGCATTAAAGGGAAAGTTCACATATTTAAGTACCTGAATCTGGAGGCCAGCAAGACGACGCCGGACCTGCCCGAGTACGACAGACGACCTCTGACCTTCAGCTCCTGGTCTGCACTCACACACACAC